>NW_006399852.1:8305502-8319016 GCF_000299155.1 Elephantulus edwardii
AAACTAAAGCTGTGTACAATCTCAATCTCTTCACCATCCATTAGGGAAATGAAAATTTCTGGAAGTAGAGGTGATAGTTCCACAGACCATGAGGGAGGAAGAGAATTGAAACAGAAGACTCTTTTCAAGGACAGATAAAATGGGATACCAACAGTATTCAAAATACAGCTCCTCTTAAAACTACATGAATAAACAAAAACATACACTGATAGTTTAGCGTAACAGCTAAACGTTGGGGTTGACAATGTAAACGACATGACTTAGATGTGATACTCTTGTGCGAGGCAAACTGAACACAACAACCCTCTTCCTAGAGACAAGCTAGGCTCTCATTCCGCTCATCCTTGAGCACGCTGCCATAGATGGCGTCAGAGACCAGAGAACAGGAACACGACTTGGTCAGTGATCCTGTGCGTGGACCACATCTCACGTCTTACTGATCTGCTCAGACTTGAAAACACAAACCAGCATCTGGCAACAGAAATGCCAAAAGAGGCAGACAGGTACATAACTGCACAAAGCATTTTTTTGTCCATAAAAAAAAAATAATAACAGAACAAACTTAATGTTACAGAAACCACTGTGGTCCTGTCGGTGGGTTTTGGGGACGAGGGGAGACGGTGGGAAGCTGAGGCTGGCAGGGACTTCGTGGAATGGCAGAGGATACAAACCATCTGCTCACTCCCAACACTGCTGCCAGCTGAAATCCCACTGTGAACACATCCACCAATTTTCCAGGAGAAATTATTTTGAACTAAGAGAAACAAAGATTGTTATAAAAAGACAGCCCTGGGACTGAGTCTTGAAGGGGGAGCAGAATCAGAGTGAAGGGCAGAAAGTGGGGAAAGAAAGCAGATGGCATGCTGACATAGTAAGACCATGATAGATATTTACAGTCTGATAGTGGAAGAGTCCCTGAATGGTACAAATAGTTCATGTAACACACTGTTAATAGAAGAAGAAACAGAAACAGTCGATGACTTCATCCTACCTGGGTTCACAATTGAGACAATTGGTACCCGCAGTCAGGAGATAAGAAGATGTATTGCACTGGGAAAGTCTGCAGCCAAGGGCTTTTCCCACCTACTGAGGAGAAATGATGTTGGTTTGAAAACTGAGGTGTGCCTGACTCAGGCCATGGCCTTTTCAATCACTTTCTATGCTTCTGAGAACTGGACAGTGAATAAGGATGACAGAAGAAGGAATAATACATTTGATTAATACTGTATGGGAGAAGAATACTGAATATCCCATGGACTGACAAAAGAACAAACAGATAATGTCTTGGAGAAGATGCAGCCAGAGTGTTCCTTGGAGGCAAAGATGATGAAACTTCGCCTGACACACTTTGGGCATGTTGCTAGGAGAGATTATTCATTGGAGAGATACATCATGCTTTGGAAGGTGGAGAGACGGTGAAAGAGAGGAAGACCCTCAACCAGATGGACTGACACAGTGACTGCTGGCAATGGGCTCAAGTGTGTCTGAGATTGTGAGAATGGCAAGGTGCTCCCGATTAAAGGCAATTTGACTGACTGGACGTGTAGGCACCAGTGTGGGGAATGAAACAGGATAGGGCAGGGTTCAAGTCTGTTGTTCAGATCTGCTGGTCAGTAGGAGTCATACTCATTCACACCCAACAACAACAGCAATTATTAACAGAAAGATGAGATGTTCAGGGGCGGCAGAGAAAAGGCTGGGCAAACATATCCAGAAAATGAACCACTGAAAACTCTGTGCTCCTGGGAGGTCCTTGGGGTTGTCATGTGTCAGAGTTAACAGTGAGGCTGCTGGCTGCTTTGTGCGCTCTAAGAGACGGTGATAAGGAGAGCAAAAGATGGAGACAGCGACTGGAAAAGCTGTAAAAATATTTTGTAGGCAGAAAACTGCTGGTTCTGAAAACCATGCTAGAGAAAACAGCTTCCTGTGATGAGGTGTTTCTGATTTAGTGACATCATTTTTACAGAATGATGAAGAATAAATTGAAATAGCAAGAGAAAACAGAGAAGTTGAAAAGAGTAAATCAGATTTTGAATTCTTTCAATAAGTGTCCAATCACATTTAAACATTCTTTAATTAGTTTTTAACTGGTCTCTATTTGCTTTATTTGAATGTTTCAGAAAAGGTAAATGAACTATCCACCAGTTACTCTTCTCTTCTAATTTCCACACACATCTACAGATACACTGCCTGAAAAGAAAACTGCTTACTTAGTTCAGTGTTGACTCAAAAGTTTCCAGTCAGAAACTGACTTTCCTCTCCAATTCAGCCTTAGAACTAGGCTTTACATGTGGCTGTTGTTATTGTTATTATCTGCCATTGAGTTGAGTACAACTCATTGTAACTCTATAAACCACAGATCTGAACCCTGTCCTATCCCATGCCATCTTAATCATCTCTGACACACTTAAGTCCAGTGCTATAGTCACTGTGTCAATCTGTCTCACTGAGGGTCTTCCCCTCCAGGTAACTCTTCACCTTTCCAAGCAAGATGTCCCTTTCCAAAGAACATCCTCTCCTGACAAAAGTACCTGAGACAAAGGTTTCACTTGCCATTTTTGTGTCTAGTGAGCATTCTGGCTGTACTTTCCCCAAGATCTATGTGTAGTTCTTTTAGCAGTTTATGGGAGATTCAGTACTCTTCTCTAACACCACAATTCAAAGGCATCAATTCTTCCCTCATTCTGATTCAATGTCCAGCTCTCAGAGGCATACATAGCAAGTGGCTGAAAAGACCATGGACTGAATTAGGCAAGCTTTCGTTTTCAAACTGGTATCACTGCTCCTCAGTACTTTGGAGAGCTCCCTGACGGTGAACTTGCACACTGCAACACGTCTCCAATATCCTATCTGCTGCTACCAAGGGGGTTGCTGATTGTGCATCCAAGGAAGATGAAATCATTGACAATTTCAATCTTTCCCCCCCAATCTATCATGATGCTGCTTATGAGTCCAGTGGTGGGGATTTTAATCTTCACGATGTTGAGATGTAATCCATATCGAAGACTGTAGTCTTTGAAAATCTGCAGCAAGCATTCCAAGTTACCTTAGCATAGTAGACTAACTGACAAGTGCTGCACTAAGGCTTATCATATATCACCCAGTTTCATTTCTATTTTGGGACTAAGCATTAGTTAACATTTCTCAATTACATCTACCATATTTTAATATATTAAAGGAAGGTGAAATATAGACAATTGATCCACACAACACAAAAACAGTATCACTGTTGGTATATACCATTAAGTCAGAACCGACCCAATGCTGGCCCTCTAGGGAGTTCTCAGAGACTGGAAATCTCACCAGAGGAGACTGCCTGCCTTCTTCCACAGAGCAGAGTGTGGATTTGAAGCACCTGCCTTTGGGCCTGACAGTGCAAATCCCTACCCATTATGCCTTCAGAGTTTAGTCAACTTTATGCTGGAGTTTTATTCCAACATATAGTTACAACAGAGTTAATAGCTAAGAGATGTATAAAAAAAATAATAATTTAAGTATCAGGGAAAATTAATTCTCGAGTATATTTAATTATTATCTTTCCCAAATATGTATAGCTTTTCACTGAAAAAAAATCTACTAAATTCTCTAAGTCCTTAAACTTTTCAATAATCTTTGACAATCCAAATTATTTCCAATAATAGTGATTATTATTATTATTATTAAAAGAGATTATTTCCAACCCCCTGCCCCAAAATAAGAAAATGTAGTCTTAACAAAGTTTGTTTTTAATCCTGATAATTAATAAAATCAATGGCACAGGTAAATAAGGGAATCAAATATAAAAGAATAGGAAACCCTCCAAAAATTATATATACTACTGATTTTTTCCCCCCACAGATGTGTAAATCACAAAAATCCAACTCAAAATAATGAAATCATATCTTATAGCTCTTTAAAGGTAATTCTGGTGGCCTACTGGTAAGAAGCTGTGCTGCAATCCCCAAGGCTCTCAGTTCAAGGCCACTAGCTACTGTGTGGGAGAAAGATGGACAATCTTCTCCCGTGTTATTAACTGCCTCTGAAAACCCTCCAGAGGGTCAGCTATGGGTTGGTTCTGACTCTATGGCACACAACCACCACCCTGATGCCTGCCACAGTAGTGAGAGAGCTATTACAATTAATTATGCCTGTAGTGGTTGTTGTTGATTGCCTTGGAGTCGAGCATGATTCATAGTGACCCTATGAACAAAAGGCCTGAAGTCCCTCTACAACTATCAACATTTATCAAAGTTCACAGAGTTTCAAAAAAGCCTAAAGTCATAGCCATCGAATCCGAATTCAGCAGGCTTTCAGACACTGTAAATCACACAGAAGATGCGCTCTCTTTATTCCAAAGAGCAGCTGGTGGATTCAAACTGCCTGCCAATGGATTGGCAGTGCAACTCCTTAACACTCAGGCACCAGAGCTCCCCCGTGTCATGTACTGTTTTGGTTTTACTGTGGGGATTTTGTCTTCTCTCTGTAATTTCTCTTCTTTTTAAATTTTTTTATACTGGTTTGCTACAAAGTTTGCATAGTATTTCACAGTATTTTTCATTTATTTTGTGTTTCTTACAATCATTACCATGCTTTATGCTTTTAAAATCACTCACCATTGGACCTTGTCCATCATTATCTTGTCTTTTCAGGTTCCCGAAGGATCGCTCCCATTTCCTTCTCCCACCCCTAGCTCCATCCACCCAACTGCAATCTGTGGTTTCACCCCTACCCATCCTCACCCCTCCGTTCCCACCCCTTTACCCCCTGGGTCCCCATACATGTTTTACTAGTTATCCTTCTAGTTTTACAATAATAGTCTTATGCAGTATTTGTCCTTATGAGACTGAGTTAGTTCACTCAGCATAATACTCTCAAGTCTCTCCCACATTATGACCTAAATAAATGGAAAAATGTTCCCTGCTCATCGATATGAAGACACAATATTGTTAAATGGCAATCATACCAAAAACAATCCATATGTTTAATGCAATCCAAACAAACTAAAAAAAAAAATCATTTTTCAAGAAGATTGAAAGGGAAATTGTCAAGTTTATGTGGAGTGGAAAGAGATCCCTGAATAAGCAAAGCACTTCTTTCTGAAAAAGAAAAATGAAGTGGGAGGCATAGCACTCCCTGACCTCAAAACCTACTACCAGCGATAGTAACTAAAACAGCATGATAATGGTACAATGACAGGCACACAGACCAATGGAACAGAATTGAAAACCCAGAAATGAACCCATCTATCTATGGTCAACTGATATTAGACAAGGAAATAAAAGCTATCATATGGGGAAATGACAACCTTTTCAACAAATGGTGCTGTCAGAGCTCCATTCTATATGATGAGGTCCCCAAAAGCTCTGACCACAAAGGCTCAATGGTACCAGAACAGAAGTGAAATAGAGTGGAACAGAATTGACAATGAATTGATTTTGATGGAAATCAAATTTGGTGTCAGGAAAGTGGGAATTAGGATTTTGATTTTCATAGACATTAACAAAAACAAGCCAGCTGAGGTCAAGTCCCAACAGCACTCAGAGGTATAAGGGTTGAAGGCATGGCTACTACACATTTTTATTGGTAAGAATCCACTGAAGGGTGCCTTGGAAGAAAGGCCTGGTGATCTGCACCTTGAGAACCCTAGGCGGGGCATTTCTTATCTCCACACTTGGGGTCTGCACAGCAGATCCAGCAATCCAGTCATTCCCTCTGGGTACGTGATTGAGCATCTTCATTTCAATTTTAACCAAAGCAAGTCTCACTGACCCAGGGAAAGGGTAATACAATTTGAGAAGTATTGTTTTATTCTCCTACATCTTTCCTGCCATCTCTTCTCCTAGAATTTTCCTCTTAAAACAGAAAGTCACTGAGTCATTCTACTTTCCTAAAAAGGAGTCTCTTTGCTCCATTACTCTCATAAGGTATTGGTGGCATTTCACTTACTTTTCCTGCCAGAAAATATCTCTGCTCACTGACTCATCAAGCACTAGCTTTTAATCTGAGTTCCTGGGGCTATCTGATCAAATGTTTTCTTTAACTTCATATATTATTTTAGGACTGCACTGCCAGGCTGCCTCCTGGACATATCTACCCAGAGAGCTAATTTATATGTCAAAATCTCAATGCATTCAAAACATCATTCCACACTCCCTCTCCGGTTCTCCTATGCCTAGCTCCAACCAGCCCAAGCCTCATTTCACAGTTTCTGAGAATAGTTCTCAGTCCCCTTTCAAGTCCCCTACACTGAAATTTTTGAATCCTATCCAACTTCCTTTCTACACACTCCTAATAACATGACATCAGTAAATACTTTCTACAGATTCCAAGTGCCCAAATCCAATTTCTCCTTCAATGTGCATTAATATTTCAATTCTTTAGCTGTTTCTTTACTCTTACCTGAACTATTCATAAGATCACTGTACCTGCTTTGCTCTATTCCTGTCACCTGTAACCCTTCCAAATATGTTACCCACTATGGTCAGATTAAGCTCTGGAAAACACAGAACTGATAATGAGCTCTTTGCTCCAAAACCTTAGTAACTTGTCCAATCCAGAAAGAGCCAAGTTCAAATTCCTTTTCAAGAACTCCAAATCCTCGAACCCAACTCCATGTTTCTACTCTTATTTTCCTCCTCTCATATCTTCTTTTTCATAAGTACTACTCAGCTTACAGAGAGATCTGGTGGCATAGTGTGTGAGTGAAGAACTGCACTGTCATTCAAAGGCAGGTGGTTCAAATCCACTAACTTCTTTGAGGGAGAAAGATGAACAATTTCCTTCCACGCAATTTACAGCCTCTGAAAACTCACTGGAGTGTGTGTTAGGATTCAGTTTTGACTAGACAGCATCGACAACAATTTCTCTTAGAATGATCGTGTTGGCGGAGAGGATTCCAGGGATAACCAAAGAATAAACAAATCTGTCTTGGAAGACATAAAACCAGGGTTAGGGCAAGGATGGTGAAACCTGATTCCACGTACTTTGGGACTTGTTCTTGGGGGGAAAAAAGTCATGATGCATGAAAAAGTGGAAGGTCAGATAAAGAGAGGGGACCTTCAACAAAATGGATTGACAGACTGACTTTACCAGTGGGTGTTAGCGCGGCAGAGACTGTGAGGCTGGTGCAGGACAAGACAAGGCTTCGATCTGTTGTTTACACAATCAGTGTAAACTGATCAATTAACAACATCAAACAGCAGCAACACTTGGTTTCATCTCATGCTGATTTGGACTGAAACTCCCCCCCCCCTTTCTCTAAGTGCTCTTTCTTCCCATTTCATCATTCCCACACTGAAACCCAGAACAAAGCAGGTGCCAGTGTGCCAATTTTCCAAACTAGAATGAATCTCTCTCCTAGGGCCAAAGTCCAGTCCAGTCTATTAACACTTTGCTCTGCCTCTGAACCTCTCTTTCAAGAATTACTTTAATCTACCTGTTTTATTATTAAAGAGAGATATTTTTTCCAAAATACTGAAGTTTTAAAAAGATATCATTTTTCTATTTACTTACCTTTATCAATGCTCGATTATGTCTCAAAATGTGTTCTATGGCTTGTTTCTTCTTGTTGTTGTTGTGTTGTTGTTTTGGTTTTTTATTTTATACTGGTTTACTTACTCAGTATATGTTTTCCACACTGAATCTTTCCCGTTTCCCTTACCCACCCCACCCTACATCCATCATATTGTATGATCCTATGATGAAGCTTCCCTCCTCACCCTGGAGCCTCATACTCATTGTACAATAATGGTCATATACAGTCATCTACAGTCCTTATGAGACTGAGTTAGTTCACTCAGCATAATGCTCTCCAGTCCCTCCAATGTTAGGTAGTAATTTACAAAATCATTGCTCCTGTGTGCTGCATGGTATTCCATTGTGTAAAAGATGTTCTATTGATTGCTTGTTGCTGAAGACAAAGCAAAGTACTATAATGGAATGTGCAAAAAGCTCAAGTTGGAAAATAGAAAGGAAAGAAGTCACTCAGCATTTCTCATATTGAAAGAATTAAAAATCAAATTCAATCCTTGAGTTGTATTACTGAGAAATGCTATGGGCAAAATCTTGAATGACATACACAATAACTGTATCAAAAAGAGTTGGTTGACAAAAAAAAATGTCAGGAAGCACCATATGAACTAGAGCCAATGATAATAAACAAAGACTTTTGAGGTGTACTGAAGACACAGGAAGAAGAAAAAAAAGACTCTAGGAATTTATGAGATATCAATTGATATGTTTCCATTAACAGACACAGCCCTATGGATGCTCAAAGGTCTATGCTAGGAAATCTGGAAGTCAGCTGCTTGACCAACTGATTGAAAGAGCTCAATACATATTCCTGTTCCCAAGAAAGGTGATGAGAGAATCAAATGCTAACAAAATATTACTGAAGATCATCCAAAAATAGCTAAAACAGAACAATGGTAGAGAAATGCCAGAAGTTCAAGCTGGATTAGAAGAGGCCATGGCACTGATAACATTGCTGATGCCAGACGGATCCCAGATGAAAACAGAATACCATCAGAATGTTTATTTGTGTTTTATTGACTCTACAAAGACATTTGACTGTGTGAAGCATAACAAATTGTGGATAACATTGAGAAGAATCCCCAGAATACTTAATTATGCTCATAAGAAACCTATATATAGACCAAAATGCTATTGTTCAAACAGAGGAAGGGAACACTACACGGTTTTAAATCAGGAAAGATGTGTGTCAGGGTTAGATTCTTTATCTATTCAATCTATAGGCTGAGCAATCAATTTGAGAAGCTGGACACTATGAAAAAGAATGTGGCTTCAGGGTCAGAAAAAGAGTCATCAACCACCTGAGCTATGGAGATGATACAATCTTTAGCCTGTTGAAAGTGAAGAGGACTTGAAGTGCTTGCTTCAGAAGATCAAAGACTGAAGCCTTCAATACATTGCATCTCTACATCAAGACGACAAACATTCTCACCACTGGACTAACAAGTACCATCATGACAGATGAGGAGAAGATCGAAATTGTCAATGATTTCATCTTATACTCCCTTGGCACCAGCAGTCAGGAGATCAGGAGATTGATCGCAAAGGGCAAGTTCGCTCTCAGTGGCTTCTCCAAACTGGTAAGGAACAATAATGTCAGTTTAAAGACTAAGGTATGCCTTCATCAGGCCATGGTCTTTTCAAACATTTGCTTTGCCTCTGAGAGCTGGATCACAGAAGAGTAACTGAGGCCTTTGAGTTATGGAGCTAGAGAAGAGTACTGGATATACCATGGACTACCAAAGGAACAAACAGGTATGTCTTGCCTCTCATCAGAAGCAAGAATGGTGAAGCTTCACCTCACATACGTTGGGCATGTTGCTAAGGCAGGCTATTCTTTGGAAACGGGTATCATGCTTGAAGAGCTGGAGGGTTAGCGGAAGAGAGGAAGGTCCTTAACCATGTGGACTGACACCGTGACTACAGCAGTGGAATCTCAAGCGTGTCAGCAATGATGAGGATAAGACAGGGTTTAGATCTGTTGTTCATCAAGTGGCTACATGTCAGACTTGACTTTATAGCACCTAACAACAACAAAAACTCATGAATAATTTTTTTTTCTCTCTGAAGTGTATAACATACAGATAGTGCAAAGAACAACTAGAATATATTTTCTATTTTTATAGATCAAAAAGTACAAGAATAATAAGAATTTCAAACAACTGACTGCTTAATATACGTCAAGGGAGACGACTGCTTTTTGTCATTGAATTTTGAGTGCCACATGCGAATAAAAAAAAAAGCAACTCTGGTGGAGTCAGCACAGCTAACTAACAGGTCAGTGGTTCAGATCCACTAGTTGCTGCATGGGTTAAAGATAATCTCTCATTAAGATATACAGCCTCGGAAACAGAATGGAGGGTTGGGTTACAATAAGTGAGAATTGACTAAATAACAGTAGAAGAATTAGAATAATAGGAACTGTTTCCAATGTCCTAAATATTCACTGAGTAGAAGTGAGTAATTGGAGTAATGAGTAATTAAATTTATTGCATAGTGTTTACAAATAGTCTCATGCACTAAATATTTTGGTTGTTACTATTTACAATACAAGACTATAAAGAGTTATAAGGGTGCATTTTATAACCAACTTCCTTAAAGGACCAAAAGAGTGACTTTCTTGGTGCCAACTTCGGTTCTACTACTACCATTCCTATTGTGGTGATACAATAGTGTCAAGTAAATCAATTACTGTAATCTTTTATCCTTACAGATAAGTAAGCTGAATTATGGAACTAAATGACTTGACAGAACTCACAGAGTTACTAATGTGGCAAAATCAGGACCCACATAGGATCTTGGTCAATACAGAAAACTTGGGTTAATAAATTCCAACAAGAAATAGACTCATATGAAAGATTCCTTTATAATTCTTGGGAAGAAATGTTTGTTCAATGACAGCAATGCCAGTGCATATCTTTTAAATGCTATACAAACTTGATGTGGCAATTATAAATTATCAGCACTGACTTTCCATTAATATATAAAGTGACATAAGGCAGTCTGATGCCACAGTCCATAGGGAGTTGTGAGATGAAACCAGGTGCTGGAGGTTTGAATGCACTTACAACTCCAGGGGAGAAAGATAGACAATGCCCTCCCATTCAGTTTGCTGTCTCAGGGTTAAACTATGAGTCTGTTCCAAATTGACAGCAATGAAAGATGATAAAGTTATATATACTTTAGCTCTTATATTAAAATAGTTTCATCATAGTTTTAGACAGCAGGGATTCAAAATGATACAGATATCAGCTGAACCACTTACAGCCAAATGTGAGAACAAAAGCTGCCAACAGACAGAAATTTCAACAATTCTTTCCTGTTTTGGAGAGTTAAATTTTCTCTTTGTAAGGAAACATATTTTAAGGACCCCTTTATAAATAAAAACTTACGAGTGTTCATGTTTGATTTCCCCTGGGATTACATTATATAGCAGTACAATACAAACAATCTCTAGTAAACCTGCAGAGATAACAGAACAAAGCTCGTATTATTAGTCCTTGTAAGAATAATAAACCAGACTGGGTTTTTTCCTCAGTGACCCCAACATGTGTGTATTTGGCTATTAATCGCAAAGGTGGTTGTCGTAATATTACTAATATTTTTGCGTTATTATAAGGACCATGTATTTTGAAATAAGAGAGCTCTGGTGGTCTAGTAGGCAGGGAACTGCACTGTTAACCCAAGGGGGCATCTGCATGGTGGTTTGAATCCACCTGTGAATCAGAGGGAGAAACATGCAGTCTCCTCTTGTGCAATTTACAGTCACTAAAAATCCACAGGAGGACCAGAAACGAGCGAGCGAGTTTTTAACTGGACAGCAAAGAATTTTCTTTTACTGTAAAACGTCACATTGATTCAATAAAAGATATTCTGAGGGTGATACTTCAAGTATGCATAAATGCTGTTGTTGTTGAATGCCTTAGCTGAGTACAACTTGTAGCGACACTATGAACAAAAATATCTGAACCCTGTTCTATAACTATCATCGTTTCTCAAATGGCCATAGAGTTTCCAAAAGCATGATGTTTAGGAAGTGGGTGCCAATCCTGCCTCCAAACCTGTCTTAATCTGGGCAAACCCTGTCCACCATGGGTAACCATTATGGCATTTGACACATCAGTAGCACATGTTCAGTATCATTGCAACCCCACGTTATCTCAGTACCAAACTGACAGACTAGTACTGTATCACTTAGAAGAATGTTCTTCCCAAATACAAATAACACCAGGCCCTCAGGCCTGCAGCTCTGGGCCCAACTAACGTTTAAATACAAAGGCCCACCCACCAGGTCCTGACTGACTTAAACAAGAGGGTTCCAGCTCACAGCTGATTGTTATTACAAAGGTATGTACTGTTCCCTTGTCATCTCTGCACAGGGGCCATGCTAATCTCTGTATTGTTCCAAATTTAGTATATACACTACCAAAGTGAGCATAAATGTTAAACGAGGAAAATACTTAGCTTTTTCCACTAAAATTTAATAACAAATGTGGTATAAGCACAGTGAAAGTCTATTTGTACTAGGACAAAGAAACTCTAAAGCCATGTTCAAAAATAAGGAGAATGAGGAAGAAGAGAATGACTTTCTCACTCATAAACCATCCAGGTCAATGCACCTAGACTAGACATTTCCCAGAGTTTGAAGCATATACTAATAACCATGATATCATGTGAAAGGTAAAAGACAAGATAGGTACCTAGAGTATTAACCAAATCCTACTTCGGAATGCAGTGGAATGCACTTTCCTAATCAAGCATAACAACATTCATCTGTTTCATGTACACAGACTTGTCTATGAGGCTTATCAAAATTACGGCAAAATTCTCTATTATCCATAGAGGAGGGAATATACAAATGTAAGACGCCAATTTTACTAAAATGAGGTTAAGTGAGGTCAGAGGAACCCAAAAGAGGAAGTAAACTAATTCTGCCTGGAGGTATTTAAAAAAAATTCACCAGAAAGACGGCATTTCAAGGAGTCTGGGAGCATAGGCAGAAACCTCTAGGAGAAAAGTTTTCTCAGTTTCTTTACAGAAACATGAAACCTTTCATGTGCAACATGGTCAGGTTCACTTTTAAGCAAAAACAAGTTTTCTCTCCTAAAAGGATTTTTTAAAGTTTTATTGAAAGTTTATAGAGACTTTGGATTTTTGTTCATACATTGTTGCAATTTCCTCCCTGACGCCCCTCCTCTCAGTTCACTCTTCCTTGAAGAAAGAAAAAAAAAAATCTTTTATTATTATACAATCACCTCCCCCTCCACTATGCAGCTCTTATTCTGGACTCTAGTCATGAAAATAATACCTAATCCTATATTCCTTTTAAACTGTTCTCTCCCTCATCTGTTTCAATGCAGTATACATTATTTATCTCCTCTTTTCTAAAGTTCCCCCAAACCCCGATGTTGGTCCCATTTTATAACAGTAGCACTATGCAGTATTTGTCCTTTTGTACCTGAGACATTTCACTCAGCATAATGTCCTCAAGAGTCATCCATTTCGTTATAATATTTCATGAATTCTTGATTTTCAAGGCAGCATAGTATTCCATTGTGTGAATATACCAGAGCTTCTCTATCCATTCATTTGCTGATGGGCACTTAGGTTGTTTCCAACTCTTTGCTATTGTGAACAAAGCCACAATAAACATGGGTGTGCATATATCTGCTTCAGTGGCAGTTATGATTTCTTTAGGGTATATTCCCAGTAGTGGAACTGCTGGGTCAAATGGTATTTCTATTTGCAAGTTTTTGAGAAAGCACCATATTGCCTTCCACAGTGGTTGCACCATTCCTAAATGGTTCTTAACTCACATTTCCTAACTCACTTAAATTGATCCTCTGTTCTAATTATAATAGTTCTTATCACTCAATATAGTTATGTTATAGTATAGTTATAGAAATATATTGAATAAAAGAGGTGATAGTGGGCATCCTTGCCTAGTTCCTGTTCTTAAAGGGAATGCCTTTAACCTCTCTCCATTAAGAACAATGTTGGCTCTT
>NW_006399852.1:8322051-8351533 GCF_000299155.1 Elephantulus edwardii
AAAAAGTTATAGAAATATAGGCTTCTTCCCTAAGCACACAGATGTAAAAGATCATTTAGTTCTCACACCAACCACATAGAGTAAGTACAACTATCACCATGTCCATTTCACAGAGGGACAAGCTGAGGCCTAGGGAGGATAGGTTGCCAAAGTTTGCCGTTTTCAGCACAGTTGAGAGTCTGAATCTGATCTCTACGCCTCAGGGAGGGCCCTTGCTCTACTTTATGAGTTGAACCTACACCTCTGACGCTGCATCTGGTGACTTAATTTCCAAGCACCTCCCCATGTACACGTGCCACTCTGTGTCTAGTGTGGACACAAAGAATGGAGTTCCCAAATAGCAATTCCGCCTCCTGTCCCTCCTTCCCACCCTAGCTTGCCTTCTTTTCTGTCATCTCATTGTTCCACGTCTCCAAGCTGCCATTTTACTCTGGTTCACTGTTAGCACTGTTAGTTGCTGAGAAAATCAAGTATTGTCTGGGATGTTATTACTCATTCTCTACAATTCAGCACACTAGCAGTAAAAAAAGAACAACGGAACATCTCCCGGTAACATATTTCAAAGTATAACGGTCCTTGCACTTGTGAAAGGAGCCCTTTTCAAATTAGATTTAAAACATGGAAGGCCTAATTGTCGATCACTTGAGCAGAAAGAGCCTTTATTAGAACAGGAACAGAAGCTAAAAGGGCAACCACGCGCACATACTGATTCATTTACCTAAGTGTAAGAGGTAGGGGACCTGAAACTGCAGCAAAAACATATCAGCCAGTAAAATTCAAACAGTTTAGTGGCACAGGTGGGCACTCAAAATGATTTAAGCAAACTGGCATGTAGTATAGTGACATTTTCCATTCTGCAATCATAGCCATCACAATGTGTTACGATCTCATTAAATTCACAAGCTAGCCCAAAATACACAAGGCTCAAGCGAAGGGAGAGGCACCTAATATAAACCAACAATACAAGGAAAACCTAATACAGCTCTCTCTTTTTTGAACTCTTAACCACACAAAAAAAGAGAGATTAGGAGAGGAAGGGAAGGTGGGGAGGGGGCAGGGCAAGGGAGAGAGACAGACAGAGATAGACACATGCATTCATACAGCATATTTCTAGCATAGCACTTGGACTTAAAGAGATTCCCCATTTAAGCAAGGTAGTGAATGGGACAGTCGAGGTTGAAGGATCGAATGCCCTTCCTGGGTGGTCTAGTGTTAAAATCACTCAGATGGTTTTAAAATGCTTCTATATTTCTAACTGAATTGTAATGAACATCAATCCACAAAGGTACACTCTGAACTAGGAGAGATCTTGGAAGGTCACAGGCATGATTACCCAGAAGGATCTTTTGAACACTTCTCTTCCACATATCATGTGCTAGTAGTAGGAAGAGGGGGATGCTTTAAAATTTTGGTGCAATGTGGCTAACTGAACTCAGTCCCACAAAAGCTTCCCGCAGATCAAAGGAACTCTCCAGAATTAAGCAGGACAAGAATTAGAAAATGTATTCACTAATGTATGTATAAATATATGTTTTTAAATTTCCAGTTGTACCTCTTCACATGCATATACTCACCACTTCTTCTTTTTTTTTTTTTTTAATTTCTCCAATACTCCAGTTTAGGAGATGGTAAAGTTGCATTTTGCCTTATTAAGTAGTTTTACTTTATCCTAGAAAACATGCTGCATTTCTTGATGAAGCAAACTGATGCACAGAGTTTTAAATACCATCATTTAAAGTAAAATGCATGGATAAAATGTCAAGGAATTCTAATGGCTTACAAAGGAGCTGTATGTTACAACTAAAATGGGTTATAACAATTTTCTACTTATTGATTGAAAAAAATAATAATAACCCAAAAGATGACTATTTGATTAGTAAAATAATAAAACATATGTATCAACCAATCTCCTAAGAATTCACTCTGTTTATATAATTACACAGATTTGTAAATATTTTACAAATTTGTACTGAGAAACCTTCAGGGAGTCCTTTATAATTTTAAACTTACTATGATAGCAAGACAATTACATTTAATATAATGGGCTATTTACTAAGTGTCAACAAAACCAAATGATTCTTTTTTAAAAGGCTGGATAGTGTGATTTCTTCAAGAGTTGTGTAGAATCAATTTAATTATCATCTAAACAAAAGCCCTTTGCTGAAAGAATATAGATCCTGACAGAAAACCCCAAAATTTATTAAATGTTGTATATAAACACTCCATTTAACAGCTGACTGTAACTAAAACACATTTGCTATTCTTAGTTTGGCGGAGAGGGGGTTGCTATAATTCTTGTGCTCAATGATGCAAAATCATGCTTCAAGTAGTTCTCACTCCCTCACTTCGTAGCTGCCATCAGGTTGGAAGTGATTCCTCGCTGGCCTTCCATTCTGGTCTCTGAGGCTGCAGATCAAAAGGGAGGAGATGGCCCGTCTTGCTCTGCTGAATGGCTGGGGGGTTGGAACCAACAGAGAGGGGCAGCCTTTGAGTTAGGAGCACAGCTTTCAATGGGTACTGCAGCAGAGCTCATCAGCTTAGCTCCAGAATAACATACTTAATATAAACCTATACAGAATTTTGATTGCTTAAAATTCTATAACAGAGCGGGATCAACAGACATGTGGTACACACAAAAACAAATATTTGCTCCCCTAACAAAGGGCAGCATGGAAAGACAAAGTAAAGTATTATAATGAAATGTGCAAAAGATGGAGTCAGAAAAATCAAAAAAGCCAAATTCGCTCAGCATTTCTTAAGCTGAAGGAACTGAAGAACAAATTCAAGCCTTGAATTGCAATACTTAAGGATGCTTTGGGCAGAATAATAAATGATCAAAGAAGTATTAAAAGATAAAAAGAGTATACAAGAGTCACTATAACAAAAGGAATTGGCTGACAGAAGTTCATGAAACAATGTATGACCAAGAGGCTGTGGTGATGAAGGAAGAAATTCAAGCTCCTCTGAAAGAAATGGCAAAAAACAAGGCCCCAGGAATTGATGGCATACCAATTGACATATTTCAACAATAGACGCTGCCCTGGATGTGCTCACTAATTTTTGCCAAAAATCTGGAGGACAACCACGTGGTCAACTGACTGGAAGAGATCTGTATTTGTTCTTATTCCCAAGAAAGATGACCCCAAAAAGTGCAGAAATTATCAAACAATATCATTAATATAACATGCAAGCAAGATTCTGCTGAAAGTTTTCCAAACACTACTAGGGTAGTACATCAACAGAGAACTGCCAGATGTGCAGGCTGGGTTTAGATGAGCCCATGGTACTAGGGATATTATAGCTGAAGTTAGATGGATCTTGGTAAAGAGCAGCAAGTACCAGAGGAATGTCTATCTGTGTTTCATTGACTCTGCAAAGGCATTTGACTGTGTGGATCAGAACAAACTGTGGCTAACTCTAAGAAGAATGGGAATCCCAGAACACTTGATTGTGCTTATGCTAAAGCTATACTTGGACCAGGAGTCAGTCATCAGAACAAAGCAAAGAAACTCTGCCTGGTTCAAATTTGCAAAAAGTGTACACCAGGGATGTGTCCTTTTCAATCTTTATGGAAAACAGATCATCCAGTAGACTGGGCTCTATGAGGAGGAGCATGGCATCAGGACTGGAGGAAAACTCATCAACAACCTATTTATATATATGACACAACCATCACTGCTGAAACAGAAGAACCTGAAGCACTTGCTGCAGAAGATCAAGCAAGGACTGCAGCCCTAAACATAGACTGAAGCTCAACATCAAGAAAACAAAGATTCGCAACATTGGACCGATTGGCAGCATCATGATAGATGGTGAAGAGATTGAGATTGTCAATAGCTTTAGTTTGCTTGGCTCCACAATCAACACTTGGTACCAGCAACCAGGAAGTCAAAAGACTATTTGCATTGGGAAAGTATGCTATCAGGGACCTCTCCAGAGTACTGAAGAACAATGGTGTCAGTCTGGAGACTAAAGTGTGCCTTATTCAGGCCATAGTCTTCGCAATTACTTGCTATGCATCAAAAAGCTGGAAAATGACTAGAGATGATAGAACTGATGCCTTTGAGCTTTGGTGCTGAAGAAGAGTATTGAATATACAATGGACTGACTGCTAGGAGAACAAATAGGTTCATCCTAAAGAGGGTGAAATCAGGGTGCTCTTTGGAGGCAAGGATTCTGAGGCTTCATGACATATTTGGGGCATGTTACAAGGAGGGACCAGTCTTTGGAGAGGGATATCATGCTTCGGAGGGTGGAGGGACAGTGCAAGAGAAGAAGACCCTAGATGACATGGATTGATTCAGTGACTAGGGTAATGAAGTGTGTCAGAGACAATAAGGTTGGCACAGGACAGAGAAGGGTTCAGAGCTGTTGTACACAGGCTCACTATGAGTCACAAATGACTCAGTGGCACATAACAACAAAAACAACAAATGGACAAACGAATGAAACAGAAATACAGTTAATTTACTATATTTACTGGTTAACTGCTAAGTACTAAAAAGTTATTTCCAGTAAACAGATTTTTAAAAATAAACTACAAAGTCAATCTATAACTAAAGTGCAGCTATGAATTTCCTATGGTTTATGTTTATCAAAACCACAGAGGTACAAATTTAAATGTCAAGTTGAAGACTGGCTTATGCCAAGATTGGTCATAAAACACTGAAGAAATATTTATTAAAGAATGCTTTATCCAAGTGGACATTTTGCCCAGAAGTATATAATACTTTCAAACTGAATGTAATAAAAAGAAAGAAAGGCAATGTTTCAGCCAAGTTATTTCCAAATTTGTAAGTACTATGGCAGTGCAGATAGGAACCTTCAACTGATTTCCCAATGCTTCCCTTTTCAAGGCATGACAGTGACATTAAAATTATGACCCTAATTATAACTTTCAAATAGTGACAGATGGCTTTCTCTGAATGGTCTCTGTATCACTGAACTTAGTCTGCAAAATATAAAGATCTATCTTCAGAATTACAATAAAAGTAAAATAACACTCATACATATCCCCTTTTAAAAACACCAACGTGTAATTTAATGAAAGTAAGCTTATAAGGAATAAATACAATGCAGTCAAAGTAAAAGATTTTCCAATGGTCTTTAACCTTGGGCGTAGATTTTGATTATCTGGAGAACTGAATTCTACTGCATGTTGTTGTTGTTAGGTGCTGTCAAGTCGTAGACGACTCATAGCAACGCTATGAACGAAAGGCCTGATCCTACTGATTCTACTGCATAGTTTAGATAATTCTCTCGGAATCCTGATGCAAGCTCACCGGTACGGTGAGGATGGTAATATGAATTTATATTTTCCTGAGGGTCCGGTACGGTGAGGATGGTAATATGAATTTATATTTTCCTGAGGGTCTACTCTCCAGCAAAACAGTAACTCTATGCTATCTATGGTGACTATGCTGCAAGAGCTGGGCCAAGGGAAGTGCACATGGTGAGCATTTATTATAAAAAGGACACCTTGCTAAAGAGAGGCCCACGTCAACTCTACCAAAACGAGATGAAGAAGACCAGAAGTTGAGTTCACCCCAACATAGACCCAATCTAGCTTCTACATTTCATCCACCAGGCCAGCAATAGAGAGAATAGAAAGTTAACTTAGAAGATGTTCAAAGCAGATATATTGCAACATTCCTAGCCTTGGCCTTTTAAACATAACCATGGTAGATCAAGCTTTAAGAAATGTAACGTGCAGAGACTATAAAAAACAATCACTAAATGTAAACTGAATGTTGATGATGCATTGAGGGGTCTTGCTGCTTCAGATTTCTGATAATACAAGTTTAAGTACAGGGAATATCACATGAAATTGTACCAATGGATTCAGAAGAATTAATAATGGCAAACAGCTGAACTAGAAATGGTTAAAAATCTTGTTGTTAAGTACTCTTGAGTAGAAATGGACCCATTCCTGACCCTCCAATGGAATTTCAGAAGCAGTAAATTAAATGAGGGACTCTCCATCTTCTCCCATGAAGTAGCTAATAGATTCAAACCACAAACTCTTCGTTTCAAAGAAAAACTTAAAACATGACAACAGCCTACTACGAAAAACTGTTTTGTTTTAAAAAATCTCACGCTCTATGGACTGGGATAGCCATCCAGGTGCTTAAAATGTTTTCAATTTAATTGACCAGGGTAAGGAGAGATTATCCAATAAGCAAGATAAACGCAAGTTTATCTTTGTTTACTTATAACCATGCAGTGAACAATTTCACATGGCTGTTCTTTTCCCAGTAGGTCGGTAAGAGAGAACTGTTTAAAAGGGATATGTGATTAGGTATTATTGTCATGACAGGAGTTCAGAATGAAGGCTGTATAGTGGACTGGATTTGCAGGGAGGGATTGTGGACCAATGAAAGATTTTTTTCTTTTACTTTTCAAAGAGAAGAATGAACTGGAGGGGAGGGGTGGACAGGGATAGAAGTACAACAATGAAATGAATGGAAATCCAAAATAGCTGTAAACTTTCATTAAAATTAATAATAATAATAATAATAATTTTTTTTTAAAAAGAAAGCACATATAAGGCCATGCTAGCATTGCTAACTAAGAACTGTGCCCCTATCTTGTTTTGTTGTTTTGCTTTGTACCATTGAGGCAGAGCCAGCCTATCACTGACCCTCCAGTGGGTTTTCAAAAGCAGGAAACAGCATGGGAGGAGACTGCCCATCTTTCTCCCATGAAGCAGCTGGTGGATTCAAACTTTGGGTTGGCAGTGCAAATCCTTGTTACTAAACCATCAGAGCTCCCTACGTCAGGAAGTGGAAATTTAAGGAGGCTTTGATTCTGGAGAAAAGTGCTGTCGGGTAGGGAAAGAAACAGATGAAAGCCATAACCAGAAGCAGAATCTGACACACTGAACAAATGTGAAATTGTTCACTACTGGTTACTAAGCAAGTATAAATCAACCCTTGCTAAACGGCTGATCTGACCCTGGACCAGGCTGTAGTGGATTTAATCATCCCAAAGTACCATCAAATCATTACTAGCTTAAAATGTGTGGGCAGATGGAGACAGTGCGCATTCTTGTCGAATGATGATAAAAATTATCCTCTGATCTCAAGAGATTGCTCCTATTGATGGGCCTGATGTAGCCAACAGAATGACAGGAAGACGGTGCATGTTCTGTCTGAAAATCAATAAGCGCTGTGTCTGAACTGACTGCATTGTGCTTTATTCAGTAATGAACTTCTGTTCACAGATTCAAAGGCAATGGAATAGTCATTAAAATCTAGTACTGTTGCCATATTCCTAACAGATTTCTTCTGCAGGTGGTAGGTAGAGCTCCTGGCAGGCTGGCTCTGCGAAGCCCACCTGTGCCGGGAATGGACCCTGGCACAAACAAGGCAGGCCCCCAATTACAAGAGCAGAAGCGACACCAACCGCTCAGAGCTGTCTACTGTGCCCGGGGGCCGACAAACTAGGGACAATAATGAATTCTTTTCAAAAACTGTAGAGTTTTAATGGGAAATAGTAAAAAAAGCATATAAAAACAGATGAAAATGAAAGTAAAAGAGAATATTTTTTTAAAAAAATTTAAGTATCAAAGAAAATACAAACTTCCAAAATAGCTACTGATCCTTCATGGATTAAGAGCCAATATAAGGAATTGATAATTGTGGTTATTGGGATGTGTGTTGCTACAAATTACTGTGGCATGGGCTGTACTGCAAAAGATCTACTAACAGTTACTTCTCTCATTTGAATGACTTGTTTTCATTAATGTGGAGGTGCCAAATAGCCGTAAGCTTCACTTCACTGAGTGGTTCTTAAGCAAAAATATTGATTAAAAAGAGTTATCCGAAGGGAGCTCTGATGGCCTAGTGGCAAGACGCTGCACTGCAATCCCACAGGTACACGGTTCAAATCCACCAGATGCTCTGCTGGAGAAGGAGGGGGCAATCTCCTCCTCTACCAGTCAGATCTGATTTGACGGTACACGTAAAAATAATACAATAAAATTTTTTTTAAAAATCTTTTTTTAAAAACAGTTATCCGTATGACATCTCTAAGTAGTAGAGTCAGAGTAAAGACTTCTCTTTTAAAAAAAAGTCTTCAATTCATCCTAGGAGTTCTATTGCTTAGAGGAAAGGTGACTTGGTGCAGTTTTAACACTTATACAAAGCCTCAGCTTAGCCTTATGAAAACCCACTCAATTGATTTGTCACTGGTAGCGTCATGCCACTGGCAAAATGAGCTCGTCACTCAGAAATACCCTTCAGGAGTCAACAATTTCTTAGACCAAACATGACATCACCAACATAGGCTCTGGCACAGCTTCTCTGAAGCTGTTGTGGTCAGGTGCCTTCAAGTTGAACAGCCATCCTGAAACCTGCTCTAACCTCTATCCTCTTTCTCATCTCTAAAACACTGAAACCTAATAATGAAGTCACAGTATCAATCCATCTATCTTGTTTGGGGGTCTTCCTCGCCTCTGCTGATCCTAGGTCTTTCTAAGCATGATGTCCCTTTCCAGAGAATAGCCTAACCTAGTAATAGCCTCCCAGGAGCACTATGTGCACTGATTATAATTTCCGGGGAGTGTACATGGTTAGGATGGTTGACAGCTAACCAGAAAGTTGGAGATGTGAGACCAGAGGCAGGAAGGAAGAAAGCCTAGGTCTCAGCATGCACCTAAGCTGAGGCCACAGATACAGTGATGACTCACCAAAACGACAAATATACTCCAACAGCACTATTTCCTACACAGATACTCCTTCAATATTATTTCTGAATATCTATAATTTTTAACAAACTAAAACATTTATGTGGGATGTATAACAATATTTCATAACTTGTATCATGTTTAAAATATATCTCAGTCTTTCTAGCAAGTATTTAGCATCTTGTATATGAACAATAGAAAAAGGGCTCCATTATTTAGTACTCCTAAAGATGAATCTTTAAATAAAATAAACTATTGGGTATTGTTGTTGTTAAGTGCTCTTGAGTTCTGGATGACATATAGCGACCTTATGAACGAAAGACCTGAACACTTGTATAGCTTTCATTGTTTCTCTAAGTTCTGGAAGCAAGGCACTTCAGAAGTGGATGCCACACCTGCTTCCAAGCTTGTTTTAATCAGAAAGCTCCATCAAACACTGTCCACCATGGGTAACCATTATCGTATTTGGCACATCAGTGTCACAGTGTTGAGCATCACAGCAACCAGGAGTATTACTAAGGTCTAAACACCACCCAGTCAAACCCCATCCTCATTACAACTGCTGAGTTTGAGTCTGCTGTTGTAGCCACGATGTCATCTCATCTCACTGGGCATCCTTCTCTTTTTCACTAACCCTCTACTTCACCGTTTATGATATTCCTCTTCCAAGGACGAGTCTGTCCTTAGAGAGGGAGGAAGACCTAAAGAGAGAAAGACCCTACAGTAAGATGGCAGGCATGACTGTCATGCACGTGTGTGTGTGTGTGTGTGTGTGTGTATCTATATATGGGAGAGAGAACTGAGAACTGAGGCATATAGACTTGTACAACAATGTTCAAAGCAGCATTATCCACTATCACAAGGACATGGAATTATCCCAAATGTCCAAACACAATCAAATGAATTGAGAAATTACGGTACATTCACAGGATGGAATACTACGCAGCACGTAGGAACAATGATTCTGTAAACCACTACCTAACTCGGGAGGGACTGGAGAGCATTATGTTAAGTGAACTCAGTCCCATAAGGTCAAATACCATATAAGACCATTATTGTAGAACGTATATGAGGATCCAAGGAGGGTAGGGTTGAAGCAGAGGGGTGAGGATGGACTAGGGGGGGAGGGGTGGTAATGGTGGTTAATCATAGGGTCACACAATTTGATAGGTGGAGGGAGCGGTGGTTAAAGGAAATGGAAAAGACACAGTAGGAAAAACAATGTAAACATGTAAATAAAAGATTATAAAAGAATTTTATTTTAAAAAAACTTTTATATCTTAGTCGCAAAAGGACAAATACTACATGGTGCCACTGCTGTAAAATGGGACTGATATCAGGATTGGGATAAGACTGAGAAAAAATGGATAAATTGTTTATACTGCACTGAAACTGATGAGAGAATAATTTAAAAGCGATGTATGATAGGGTATTATGGTTATCACAAGAGTCCACAATTAAGGTTGCATAGTGGAATGTACTTGGGGCAGTGGGAGGGGTGCGGGGGGATTGTGTACTAGGGAGGGAGTTTTTCTTTTACTTTTCAAAGAGAGGAGCGAACTGGGGGGAGGAGGGGAAGGGCACGGAGTCGAGGGGAGGGCTGGGTGGGGAGAGAAGTGCAGCAATGAATGAATGGAAATCCAAAATCTCTGTAAATGTTCATTAAAATTATTAAAATAAATTTTAAAAAGGAAAAAGAAAGGGTATTATGGACCACACACTAAGGAAACTTCCCTGCATCAGACCAGGGTTGTGATTAAATTAAAGGATGCTGTACTCCACTTAAAAAAAAATTTTAAAAAAATACTTATTATTAAAAAAGATTAACTTAAAAGATATCATGCCACAGTGGTGAAAGTGGTAAGATGCTAAACCAAAGATCAGTAGGTCCAATGTTGCAGCTGTTCTGTGGCAGAAAGATGTAGAGTCTGCTTCAGTAAAGACTCTTGGTGCAAGAACATGGAAACAACCCAAACATCCAACCACAAAGGAATGAATTGAGAAATTATGGTACATTCACACAATGGAATACTATGCAGCACTCAGGAGCAATGATTTTTTTATTATTACCTGATTTGGGAGGGACTGGAGAGCATTATGCTGAGTGAACTAACTCTGTCCCATGAGGACAAATATTGTATAAAATCATTACTGTAGCATGAGTATGAGGAAACAGGGGGAGGAGGGAAAAGTGGAAGCAGAGGGATGAGGATGTGTGGGGTAGGGGGAATAATCATGAGGTTGTAAGATTTGAAGGGAAGGTGAGGGAAATTGGAAGAATCTGGAGTGAAAAACTATGTATTCCAATTTTGTAAATAAACTAGTGTAATAATTTTTTAAAAAATAGATTTAAAAAATCCCTGGAAACTCACAGGCAATTATACTTTGCCCAACAGAGTAATTATGGCTCAGAACTGACTGGACAGTGGGGACGGAGGTGTTCTCGGCTTGTTTAACATAATGGTTGGGTTAAAAAAAAAAAAAAACACACCAAACTGGTGGCAGCCCTCTCTGGAGCCTAAAGCTGGAAAAGAGCCCCACAAAATCTTCATCTTTTTCTAAGATTAGATTGCTACTCATTTCACTAACTTTTCTTTAACCTGCTGCTAGTCTTCACTGGATTATTTTCTTCTCCATGCTTGACTGTTTCTGTCCTAAGGTAGCAGTTAAATTTATGATTTTATCTGACACTAAAGATTTCATTTAATACCTTTTACAAAATCTTTTAGAAGCACACACAGAATATGAAAATACAGGCATTATAACTACTCAGTAACATCAAACCAACATCCATGACCACTGAAAATATCAATGGGTCTTCTAAGCCACTGAGAATACTTTGGGTGCTAATACTGAGAATTCGGGGGGCCGGGGGAGAAGTTCTGATTTATAAACACAACTAGAGTGAATTAATTTATTATCAGTGTATCCAAGTGGAGTATGGGGAAAGAAATCAAAGGGTGTCTGACAGGTACACTGGGAGCAATGGTCAGATTAAAGAAAACAGTGCTTAAAAAAATATATATGGAGTCCCAGGGTGGCATAAATTGTTAAATGCTCAACTCTCTGCTGAAAGGTTGGTGGTCTGAACCTATTCAAAGGTCACTAGGAACATAAGCTTGGTCATTTGCTTTTAAAAGGTCACAGCCTTGAAAAGCAGTTATACTCTGACACAAGAGAGTGAGTAGTTAGGGTCCACTTGATAACGGCTAACAACAACAACAACAACTACTACAATAAGAGGGGAGATGTAAAAAGAACAAGAGTCATGTGGAGATGACCATATCTGACCTTTACCAACTTCACACAGAGAAACTGTCCCCACCAACAGCATCAACACAACCAAACCAATTCCTATGAGGTCAGACTCATGCTGCTGCCCCAACTCACCTCAATCCTTGCCTTATTGTTTTATTGGGTTAAAGTCTAATGTGATAGCTCACACAGAACCATACTTGGGAAGTCAGGTTGGCAGCAAGATACTCTCAGTCAGGACAGCTTCTAAAACATTCTTGCAAGCACCTAAGCCTTAAGCCTCATGGCTTTAGGCTACTTTTACAAAACTCTCAATCCTGTCAGTCCCGTCCTGCCTCCCCCACAGCTGTCCAAGAAACTTCAGTAAAGGCTCTTAGCATCAGGTCCATGGAACAGCAGCCCCAATGTTCCATCTCATGTTAGGTCTCTGATTCTCTCTCTCAAGATCAGGTTATCGGTTCTCCTACTTGTAGCTACTATGCCTGCAGCTCTCAAAGGCCCCTGTCTAGTTGGCCCCAGAATCTCTGACTCCAAAGGATACACTACATTCTCATGCTGCTTCTTTTGCTGGTGAGAAAGATCCTCTAATTCTGCTACTGGATCCACTCATTTAATGGCGAGACTAGCCAATCCCCTTGTGGAGAGGATAACAAACCCTATTCACAGATTCGTACCCATCCTCACAGCAAAGTAAGTTCAGGGAACCATTTTAGACAATGAATCCTAACACCATAGGTGTACAAATTTTAATGTGCTTTTCATTTTACAAACTTTGATTCAATCATTCTACTATTTTTTTTTAAAGTTCCTTTCCAAGATTCCTGTCTCCATTGAATATAAACATCATCTAAGACCTCAGAGCTCACAAGGAAATCACAGGCTCATTCAAGTGGAAATTAAGAGTTTAAGGCATTTAGGTGAAAAAAGCACAGCTAATGGACTTAGCTGTGGGGTAAAAATATCTTTTTTTTTAATCCTAAATTGTTCATTAAGCCTTTTAAAAATGTCATTACCAGTGTTGCTCTGTTATTTTTCATTTAAATTGAGTGCTTTCCATAGACCTTTTAATCCACTTACCAACTACCAGGGAAATGGAGACTATATGCAAAGTGGAAGTCAGTCACTCTGGGTGCTACTTTCACTGTGAAAATGTAATTCCTGGATAATTGTTTTCTAAGATTGTAGAATTTCTGTTTTACCTCTTTCAATTCTCCCCCCTTTTTTTTTTTTTCAGCAACCCATTCTGTGATCTGATGATGAAAATTATCTGTGAATTTGCAGGCTTTTAGATGAAACCTGGCCAATATCAATATTCATAATCCACAGGAAACAAACGAGATTCTGTTCACATGCAGAGCAAAACTATCTTCAGATCCAGGTTGGTTGTTTCCACAAACGGGTCGTGCTAACCAGGCCTGGCTGTTGTCAAGAATGACAGGGTCTCATAACTACCCACACATACTCAACACAGTAGTCTCTCTCCCAACACTGATCTCGGCCACCTGAATATTCCTGCTTTCCTCCTGCCCACGGAGAAGGTCAACCCTTGGAGGGTGGGGACTTTTGGGTGTAACCTCTACAATGCTCTATCTCAAGTCTCAAGTCCTAAACACGCCTACCTGGGCCACACTGTACTTGGCCAATGATTTAGATCTGTGAGAGAGTCAATGAAGGATGCATCTGTCATCTTGATGTAGATTAATGTATACAAGTGCTTTCAGAGATTACAGAAATTAACCAATATTGACCATTAACTGAGACTTTTATTACTTTCCTCTTTAAAATGTCTAATCTAAGTGCCTTATTGACTGAAGATAGGAAACACAAAACCTCTGCAAGAGCCATTTCCAGGGTCATTCTAGCAACAAAAATCAGCCCTCTTTCTCCTTCAAAATTATCAGACTATGTGTGCACAGCCCCTTAGCTACAGATCAAGAATCCAACCTTGACCTCTTGTTGTTAGTGGTGGTATTACCAGCTCTGGCTCATGGCAACCCAATGGATCACAGACCACAAGCCTGTAGGGGCCCAGGGCCACCTCCTTGTCTGAGTCCACTGATGTGGACCTTCCAAGGCTTACCTCCAGCACTCCAGTATCAGACAATAGTCTGTTGCGACCCGCAGGGCTTGGTGGGCCAATTTTCAAAAGGACATTTCTAAGTCCTTCTAGCTGGTCTGGAAGCTCTTCTGAAACATGTCCACCCCGGGTAACCCTGCTGGTCACCTGAAATAATCAATGGCAAAGTTTCCAACTCCATAATCACAAGCAAGCCTCCACAGAGTATCAAGTTGTCAGACTGAGTGTATAAAATAGAATAATGCTAGAAACATAACAGTGGCCCTCTCCTTGGGCAGGAAGAGAGAAGAGGGGCTAAAATAAGGCTTCACAGGAAAAGTCAGCATCAGCTTCACTGTTCCTCAATTAGGCCATGAAAGCAGAGTGAAATGAATTCTCAAAACTTTCTCATTTTGCTCTGTCCTACTGACTGTTGTTATTTTGTGCCATCGAGTTGCTTGCGACTCATAGCGACCCTATGTACAACAGCCCTAAACTCTGCTCTGTCCTGTGCCAATCTCACCGTCTCCGATACACCCATCCCAATTACCCCAGTAATTGAATCAATCCACCTCATAGAGGGCCTTCCCCTCCTGTGCTGTCCCTCCACCTTCCCAAGCACGATGTCCCTCTCCAAGGACTGGTCCCTTTACAACATGTCCAAAGTATGTTAGACGGAGCCTCAGAATCCTTGCCTCCAAGGGGCCACCCGGTTTGACCCTTTCCAGGGTGAATCTGTCTGTACTCCTAGCAGTCCATGATACCGTCAATACTCTTCTCCAGCACCACAGCTCAAAGGCATCAATTCTCCTTCTATTCTCTTTAGTCACTGTCCAACTCTCTGATGCATAACAAGTGATAGCAAAGACCATGACCTATATCAGATGCACCTTAGTCTCCAGAGGGACACCATTGCTCTTCAGTACTTTGGAGTCCTACCGACTACTCCAATAAAAATGTGCAAGACTTAATGAGTTCCCCCTATTCCATCATTCCGTATTTCATTTTCTGACAATGGTACAAGGCTTTATTTAAATTTTTTGCTCCATTCAATCTCATTAGGATTGAATAAATAATTCTAGTAAACTGTGGCTCGCCTGAGTGCTGGCTTTTGCACGCAATAGAGTTGCCCTTTGCGGCTTCATGTCCTTTGGAAATGCAGAATCTCGGAGAGGCAGGCTTATTACTAACAAATAAAAAGGGGCCTTTAAATCTGAACTAAAAAGAGTAAGTTTAATTATAAAGCAGCTTGGTTTCTGACAAAGAAATAATGTTGGAGAGTGTGAACGATTAAGCATTAGGACAGCCTACCAAATAGGGCTAGAAACGATTTTCCCCCCTGAAGCATTACTTAAAACAAAACAAACATTTACTGTTCTCCTGCTTTGTAATAAGATGATGTAGTGAGAATTCTCCCAGAGCCGGAGTCTATAATGACATTACAGGGTATGATGAATAACAATAACTCCGCAGCAAAGTCTATCTAGAGAAACAAAGTCTATCTACTTTACCCTGCTGTAGATGTTCAGGGCCACAGAACCAATGCACATTAGTGACAAGAGGCACCTCCCAGAAAAACCACTTCCACAAGTAAAGTTAGTTAAATTTGCAGCATTTAAAAAAGAGAATCCCTGTGCCCTGAGTCTGGTGGAAGCAAAAAAATGTGGTAGCTGTTGTTGTTAGGTATCATCAAGTCACCGGCAACTCATAGAGATCTTTGTATAACAGCTCAGAACCCCCCTCCCTCCTGAGCCAATCTCACTGTCTCTGACACACCTATCCTCATTGCCTCAATCCATCTCATCCAGGGTCTTCCTCTCCTGCGCTGTCCCTCCACCCTTTCAAGCTTGATGTCCTTCTTCAAGGACTGGTCCCTCCTGGCCATGTGCCCAAAGTATGTGACATGGAGAAAAATTTAAGCAATGTAATTAAGGTTTTTTAAAAACAAAACTACACGTAACAAGTTGTTGTTGTTGTTGTGTACCATCGAGTCAGGACCAACTCATACCTGAGCCTCCAGTGAATTTACAAAGGCAGTTAATCATCCAGGAAGAGACTACCCACCTTTCCAGTGGAGCAGCTGGTGGACGCAAACTGTGTGCCTTCGAGTTGATAGCAAAATGTCTTACCATTAGGTCACTGGGGTAACATAACAAGGCGCAAAATAACAACAACAACAAAATAAAACCACAGCGTGTTACAAACACTAGCAAAGAGAAAGAAACAGGAGTTAGAGGAACGATGAACCCACAGTGACAAGAGATGTGCTGCTTGTGACAGGGCAATGGTGTTGCCAACCATCTTGGTTTGCCCAGAACTAGAGGCTTCCCAGGACAGAGGAATTTGGGGGCCAAAAACAAGGAAAGTTCCAGGAAACAACAACAAAAAATGGAGCTGTTCAGCCTAGAGGGACAATCTCTTTTTCAATCCTTGTCCTGTTTCTCAAGCTTCCATGGTGGTACAATAGTTAGAGCACTTAGTTTCTAACTGAAAGGCTGGTAAGCATGACGGGATAAGGCAGTAAGCGTCCTTTAAGACTGTAGCTGTTGTGAGATGCCATCCAATGACTTGCCACTCATAGCGACCCTTTAACCACAATCTGCACCGTGCCCTATCCTGTGCCGTTCACATCGTCTCTGATACGCTCCAGCCTGCTGCTGTAATCCATCTTGTTGAGTGTCTTCCACTTTCTCTGACCCTCTCTACCTTTTGCAGCATGATGTCCTTTGTGAAGAACTAGTCTCTCCTGACAACATTTCCAAAGTAAAAATTACATCACTGGAAGGATAACATTATAGGTAGTTCTTATATACATCCTATAAGGGTCACTGAGAGATGAAATCAACCCAAAGGCAACAGATTTTGTTTTATCTCAGTCTCAACAACAGAGTTTCTCTGGCTAACTAAATTACTTTTAGTAGGCCCTTGGGCTCTCCAGTCTGTGGAAACACCACAGAATATTAAGACATTCATAATGGCATAGACAGCAGTTGCTTGTGAAAGTTGACATTTTAAGTGTCCCTGTCTATGTGTACCAATAAAATCTAGGAATAAATCTTAGCACGGAAGTGTCATCAAAGTTACATTCTTCTAGAAAGTGTCTTAAAAGTCAGACAGGTGGCCTTTACCTCCTGAGATGTAAGGTCCTTTCTGGCAAATTTTAACAAATCTGATCAACAATTAAACTCTGGTAGACTTGGTAAAACATTTCCTAACTGGCTGGCTGTAAGAAAAATGAGCTAAGAGGTATAAAATATTTTAGAAAATGCTGAGAAGCTTAAAGTTAAATATGTTTCCCTTTTTTGTTTTTATTGTTAACTGAAGGCCTTCTTTCAAGCCGTGAACCCCTGTATGCATCAGCTCCAAAAAGGAGACATAATTTGCCAAGTCAATGAACACTTAATCATCTCTCAGAAAGAGATTCAATGAAGCTCCTGTGTGTCAAATTCAGGATGAAGTGGATACCAACGAAATATGCCTCAGCCCAACAAAATTATTTCCAGAAACATAATTTTAGCCTCCTTCTTATGAGAGCATTTGTTCTTATAAGCAATTATAGGCACTCTAAATTTGTTTATGCAACTCAACATATGATCCAAATGTTGTTTCACTGGTGAATTTTAACTTTTTTTAATATAAAATTTTTATTTTATACTGGTTTACTTACAAAGTTCATATCCATTGTTATTCATACCAGATCTTTCTCATTCTTTTAACCCACTCCTCCAACCACTCATCATATTGTGTGACCCTATGATTACACACCCCCACTCATCCTCACCCCTCAGCTCACCCCTCACCCCTTAGATCTGCATACACATTTTACTAGTTATCTCTTTCTACAATAATGGTCTTATACAATATTTGTCCTTAAGGCACTGAGTTACTTCACTTAGCATAATCCTCTCCAGTCCCTCCCAAGTTATGTTATAATTTACAAAAACATTACTCCTGCTTGCTGCATAGTATTCCATTGTGTGACTGTACCATAATTTCTCAATCTATTCGTTTGTGGTTGAACATTTGGGCTATTTCCATGTTCTTGCGATGGTGAATAATGCTGCTACCAACACTGGTGTACAAGTACCCATTTATGTCTCAGTTCTCACTCTCTCAGGGTATATTTCAAGCAGTGGAATAGCTGGGTCATACGGAATTCCTATGTTCCGCTTTCTGAGGAAATGCCAAAATGATTTCCAGAGTGGTTGTACCATTTTAAAATCCCACCAACAATTTTAAGAGAAAATTCTTTTTCTTATCTTACATTCAGATCCTCCCAAATCATTCATGAAGAAGGGTAAAGGTTCAGAGGCCACAGTCATGAGGCTACCCACCCCCATTGTCTCGGGTGAGCAAAACACCCCTCTCAAGTGAAATGCCGTATAAGAATCAATGAATTATTTGGCAAATCATTCTATGAGCTCATTGCCAACTAGTCAATTCCAACTCAAGCAACCCTATCTCATTCTCATTCTCTCTTACTGCCATGAAGTTAGAAATGACTCATAGCTGACCGTCCCCCAGGCTTGTGGAGGCTGTAAACTGCACAAGAGAGGAACATCCACCTCCTGAGGAGTTGGTGGATTTGAACCAGCAGACAGGTGCTGACTTTGGATGAGGGGCACACCTACCGATGGACTCAGTGGTGGGTGTGTGCTGTGTGCCATCAAGTAGGAACCAACCCATAGCTGACCCTCCAGTGGGTTTTCAGAGGCAGTGAACTGTAGGGGAGGAGAATGCCCATCTTTTTCCAGTGGAGCAGCTGTTGGCTTTGAACCACGTGCCTTTGGAATTGCAGCAAAGTTTCTTACCACTAGGCCACCTGTGGAATACACCAGTTATATTCTCTACCATTGTGAGTCTGTAGTGGAGAACTGAACAACCTCCTAGAGTTTCCAAGAGTAATATCTGTCTGAAACTCTGTCCCATCTTGCTCCTATGAAATGACTGGTGCTTCGACCAATGCACCTTTCAGTCAGCTGCCGAGTACAAAACCAGTGCCCCATCACACTCCTTTAACTGCAGCTACAAGATTTTTTTTATATAGATTGTAGTGTTTATAGCCCTGGTCTGTCCATTTGCTGTACAGAGGTAACTCGTGGTTGCTGTGATGCTGAACACTGTGACACTGATGTGTCAAATGTGATAATGGTTACCCATGGGGAACAGTGTTTAGTGGAGATCCCCGACTGAAACAAGCTTGGAAGCAGAAGTGGCATCCCACTTCTGAAATGACTTGCCTCCGGAAACTCTATGAACTTGGAGAAATGATGACCGTTAATACAAGTGTTCAGGTCTTTCGTTCATAGGGTTGCTACAAGTTGTCTACAACTCGACGGCACCTAACCATAAAAACAACAACATATTGATAAACATCAAACACTAATTCCAGGATGAGAAATCAAGAAATATTAAGAAACAAATATAGTAAAATTCATGTTGTCCATTTGAGGGAGTTTCTAAACCAGAGAGGGTCTACACAGGATCAAACTTAAGAGATCCATTTCAAAGTTGGTGAAGGTTTATTTATTCAAATTGGTTCAACTGCTATGACTCACACACAGGCAACACAAGCTTCAACACCAATTTAGTTCAGAAGAAAGGTCTGAAGAACAGATTTAATGTAATGCAAGGCATTCATACCATCTCAAAAACACATATTTATTGGAATGAGGAAATGCAAAGCTAGTACAAACACTGTAAATGCCAGTACATTGTGTGGCACTTAAACGGAGCATTAGCTAATTTTAATGATTACTTTCTCTTATGATACTGCTGGTACTGCCAGCAACAGATGTTGTTACTGAAAAAGCTAATTATTATGGGTCTTAGCCACCATTTAGGACGCTCTCTCTCTCTCTTTCTCTCTCTCGATTAGCAATCACATTTGTGCCTGCATATGTTTCTGATCTGAAGTTATGATTTTGTGTAGGATGTGGGTACCACAGCAAAGTAAGAAAGAGATCCGTTATTTCATGGTCCAATGTCAAATGCTGCTTACTTCATCTATTAATTCTGACCCTATTCTAAGTTAATCAGAACTTACTTTAGTTAAGTTCAAACACTTAATCATTAAAGTGTTTTTAAAAAATAAATGCAATATATTGCATTTTTTTTTCAAAAGCAACAAAGCCCATGGAGTCATATTCCATGTTAAGTCACCAAGAAAGGGCCACTGCCATGTGAACTTAAGGGCACTACTGAAAAGTATACATTCTGCACATCATTATTTAGCAATGAAAATCCTTACCAAGAATAGTAATAGTAAGAGAAATTCAAAAGAGAATACAATGCTGCCTGAAATCCAATGTGGGAGATAATTTTTAGATAGAAGACGGTAATCTTAACCATCATTTACGCTAATAAAATTTAAGAATGAAGATTTCTTACTCTGCACTTCAAAAATTTTTTTGTATTAAGGTGTTACATATAAAAGCTGAAAGGAAAAAGAAAAAGAAAAAACAGTGCACAAACTAATGCTAAATAGTTCTGCGATTACTCCAAAAATCATAAGAATGATGCCTTTTAAAGCAGAGGTGACACAATAAATAGAATATTGATTCACTTCAGAGTAATCTACAAGTAACTGTCTCTGGAAAAAGCCATAGCAAGGAAAAGTCATCTGGGCATAATGAGAAAAGAGTGGAGACAGATCTAAAAGTAGGGTTTAATGGTGACATTTTATTAATAATGACTTACTGTAGATGACTGAGCACACTGATAATTACAAATCTATCTTCATTCATTTGATCAGGTATTTTTGAATACTTATTCATATCAGCACTGGATCTCAAGGCTGTGAATCTAATAGTACAGCAAATCTTTGATAAGTTCTATTGAATTCTGATGAATGGAAAGTGTTTCTGCCCCAAAATGGTACACCTGCTATTTGGGAGACAGTTGTTGGGATCTAACACAGCAATAACTTGGGAAACTCTATGAACAGTGCCCAGGCCTTTCGTTCATAGGGTCGTTATGAGTCACCTATGACTCGACAGCACCTAACGACAACAGCAACATCACCTACATATGAAGACAAACTAACTCACTGCTCTTGAGTCAAAACCAATTCATAGTTGACTCTCCAGTGAGTTTTCAGAAGCTGTAAATCACAGGAAGGAGACTGCACATCTTTCTTCCACAGAGCAGCTGGTGGATTTGAACCACCTGCCTTTCAGCACAGCTCCCTCTGTTGTACTACTGACTAGGGCCTTACTACTCTTACCAACAAGGGTGAGATGCAGTTTAGTGGAGCTTCAGAGACTGAATTATTTCCCAAGTATATGAGAGTATAATGGCTCCTTTAAACTCAGATAATAAAAAAAAAAATTTGTTATCTTAGGAGAAAAATCAGACTTTCAAATTTTTTTTTTAAAAAATCAAGTCACAGATGCAGCCATTAGTTCATTATTAAAATGAAGGCAGAAACTCCAAAAACAGTCCCAGCATTATTTAAGTACTTCATATCCTCTAGGAGTTCATTTTTGTATTTCTAATTAATTTAATTAGTTAAACATCAAACAGATGCTGACCAAGCATTGAAACATCAAACCAGTTCAAAGAAAATAAACATTTTCTCGTAGGCAAAAGTACCAAAAAAAAAGCAACAGAAATTAAATTTCATTTACAAGAAATTAATGATTGAAGTATAAAACTAGAAAATTGGCAAGTATTTTAAAATTGATAAAATTGAAAGCTAGCAGGAGTTTGGTAGACCCAAAATTCTCTTAAATAAGAGAAGCAGAATACTGGACAAGCTTTAGAAACACTACTTGGCCATTGTATAACTTCTGATCAAGCAAAGTCACATGCAAGAATCCATCCTAACAAAAAAATTAATCATCAATTACAGTAAAGGTTTAAAAAAATGCACTGAAGCATTCATCTCTATAGTCAAACTTAATTTTCGAGCACGACATAAAACCCAATGGAAGGAATGACACTGTCCTACAAAATTTCTGAGTTTTACAAACAGCTATGTAAAAATGTTTACAACATACATTTATAGGTTGTTGTTTGTTGTTGATTGTCATCAAGTTGAGCATGACTCATAGCAACCCTATGAAGAAAAGACCCAAAGTCTTTCTGTAACTATTGCCTTAATGGAAGTTGATAGAGTTTCCAGAGGCATGTGGTTTAGGAAGTGGATGCCACTCCTGCTTCCAAACCTATCTTAAAACTCAGAGCTCCACCAAACACTGTCTACCGTGGGCAACCTTTATGGCATTTGACACCCCTAAGGACTATAAAATCTCATTCTTTTAATAAATGTGATTTATATGAACCAAAAAGCATTAAATGAAGATTGAGAGAATACACAGAATCATTGTACCAGAAAGAATTGATTGATACTCCAAAATTTCACTAAGTACCATATGAACAGGAGCCAATGGTAATGAAGGAGGAAGTGGAAGCTGCATGGAAGGCATTGGAAAAACTATAAGGCTACAGGAATTGAGGGGATACCAATTGACTTATTTCAATTAACAGATGCAGCTTTGGATACACTTACCAGTTGCTGTTGTTGTTGTTGTTTTGTGCCATCAAGTCCTTTGCGACTCATCATGACCCTACGTACGAGAGCCCTAAACACCGTTCTATCCTGTGCCAACCTCATTGTCTCAAACACATTCATTCCCACCACCCCACTCACAGAATCGATCCATCTCATTGAGGGTGCTCCTCTCCTGCGCCACCCCTCCACTCTCCCAAACATGATGTCCCACTCCAAGGACCAGTTCCTCCTTGCAACATGCCCAAAGTATGTCAGACGAAGCTTCAGAATCCTTGACTCCAGAGAACATTCCGGCTTTACCTTCTCCAGGACAAACCTGTTTGTTCTCCTAGCAGTCCATAGTATATTCAACACTCTCCTCCAGCACCACAACTCAAAGGCATCAATTGTCTTTCTATCATCCCTATTCACTGTCCAACTCTCCGATGCAAAGCACATAACTGCAAAGACCATAGCCTGCATCAGGCACATCTTAGTCTCCAGCCTGACGTCGCTGCACTTCAGTACTCTTGAGAGGTCCCTCACAGCTGACTTTCCCAATGTAATTTGTCTCTTGATTTCCTGGCTGCTGCTATCAAGAGTGCTAACTGTGGAGCCAAGTAAACTAAAACTGTTAATCATTTCAATCTCTTCACTATCCATACTGATGCTGCCAATTGGCCCAGTGGTGAGAATCTTTGTTTTCTTGATATTGAGCTTCAATCCATATTGAAGACTGCAGTCCTTGACCTTCTACAGCAAGTGTTTCAGCAAGCAGGGTTGTGTCATCTGCATAATTCAGGTTGTTGACAATTTTTCCACCAATCCTGATGCCACATTCCTCCTCATACAGCCCAGCATCTCGGATGATTTGTTCTGCATACATACTGAAAAGGTATGGAGACAAAATACATCCCTGACAGACCCCTTACTTGATTTTGAACCATCCAGTGTCTCCCTGCTCTGTTCTGATGACTGCCACTTGGTCCAAGGATAGGCTTCGCATTAGCACAATCAAATGCTCTGGGATTCCCATTCTTCTCTTAGTCAGCCATAGCTTGTTGTGATCCACACCGTCAAAAGCCTTTGCATAGTCAATGAAGCACAGACAGACATTCTTCTGCTATTCTCTTTCTGCCAAGATCCGTCTAACATTAGCGGTAATATCTCTAGTACCACGACCTCTTCTAAATCCAACCTGCACATATGGCAGTTCTCTGTTGACATATTCCAAACGTTTTTGGATAATTTTCAGCAGAATCTAGCTTGCATGTGATATCAATGATATTGTTCGATAATTTCCACACTCTGTTGGGTTACCTTTCTTTGGAATGGGAACAAATATCGATCTCTTCCAGTCAGTTGGCCAGCTGGCTCTCCTCCAGATTTCCTGGCACAACTTAGTAAGCACATCCAGGGAAACATCTGTTTGTTGAAATAAATCAACTGGTATGCAATCAACTCCTAGAGCCTTGTTTTTTTGCCAATTGCAGTATATGTTAGGAAATCTGGAAAAGAGCTGTCTGGCCAACAGATTGAAGAGATCTATATTTATTCTCATTCTCAAGAAAGGTGATCCAACAAAATATGGAAACTATTGAACACTATAATTAATATCACATGCAAGCAAAATACTGCAGATCATTCAAAAATGGCTGGAACAGTGCATAGATAGGGAACTGCCAGAAATTCAAGCTGAATTTAGAAGCAGCTGTGACACAAGGGATATTATTACTGATGTCAAATGGATCTTGGCTGAAAGTAAATAATACTAGAGGAATATCTATTTAAATAAGCTTTATTGACTATGCAAAGTCATTCGACTGTGCAGATCACAACAAGTTGTGGCTGACAATGATAAGAATGGCTATCCCAGAGCACTTAACTGTGCTCATGCAAAAACTATACCTGGACCAGGAGGCTGTTTTGTGAACAGAGTAGGGAACACTGAATGGTTTAAAACTGAGAATGGAGTGAAAGGGTTGTTTTCTTTCTCCATACCCATTCAATCTGTATGATGAGCAAATTATCCAAGAAACTTGACTCTACAAAGAAGAGTGTGACATCGGGATTGTAGGGAGACTAATCAATAACCTGCATAATGCAGATGATACAACCTTGCTTGCTAAAAGTGAGGAGAACTTGAAGCATTTGTTGCAGAAGATCAAAGAATGAAGCCTTCAATATGGATTGCATCTCAATGTCAAGAAAACAAAGATTCTTACTACTGAACTGATAGGCAACATCATGATGGCTAAAGAGACTGACACTGTCAACAGCTTCATCTTGCTTGAATCCACAACTAACACCCTTGGTACCGGCAGTCAGGAAATAAAGAGACACACTGCACCAGGAAAATCTGCAGTTAGAGGCCTCTCCAAATTATTGAGGAGTAATGATGTCAGTTTGAGGACTAAAGTGCATCTGATTCAGGCCCTAGTATTTCCAATCACTTGCTACACATCTGAGAGCAGGACAACAAGTAAGGATGCCAGGAGGAGGTGGGGAATGACACCTTTGAGCTGTGCTTTTGGAGAAGAGCACAGAACATCCCATGGACGGCCAAGAGAACGAACCAGCTATGTCTTGGAGATGGTATGGCGGGAGTGCTCTTTGGAGGCAAGAATGATACTTCAGACATGTTACTAGGAGGGGCTATTCCTTGGAGAGACACACGATGCATGGAAGGGTGTAGGGTTGGCGAGGGGGAGGAGGGCCCTCAACTAGGTGGACCGACACAGTGACTGTGCAGTGGGCTCTTGTGCTCTATTGTGAGGACGGCACAGGATAGAATAAGCTTCAGATATTTGGTTTATAGACTTGCTGTGAGTTGTACTCGCCTCAACAGCACCTAATGACAACAAATACTCGTAGAAAAAGAAAAGGAGAAAGGAATGCAAAGGAAATGTTTAATAGATTTCCTTTTGAGTAGAACTAACAGGTAAGCTTCATTTGCATCTTCTTTCTTTCTGAATTTTACAAAATGAGAATTTTCTTCATAATGTATCCAAAAATCAAAATGTAAATACTAACTTTAACACTAATGAAGTCAGTTTTAATTTAGGAAAAAAAAAAAAGGAGAGATCTCATATTCAAAAGCTGGCATTATCCTTCTTACAGTATAATTCACAGATTTTTCTCAAACCCTCTCATTTTTATATCTTTTGCAAAACCAACCAAAAGATAGAAAAACAAGGCTCAGCAAATTTAAGCAACACACCCATCACATTCAACACAATCTAAAGTATGTCTACAAAAATAAATACAGTCTCCAAGCAGAGCTAACCCCACCATACCTTCCTACTTTTCAGATATCTAATTTAACATCCAAAGGAAATTATTTTTCATATATACTATAGCTATCAAGTTAACTCAGATTCATGGTGACCCCAGGTGTGTGAAACAGAATTTTATATAAGGCTTTCAAGGCTATGACCTTTCAGAAGCAGATGTGTCTCTGCGTGAATTTGAACTGTTAGTCTTTCACGTTGTAGACAAGCACTTAACCAGTGGCACCAGTCGGACTCCATGGTCGTTATCTTCTTCCAGCTTTAAGGGACCACAGCATTTCCTAAAATCCATCTGCTACTTGCTTAACAGGCTTTGGTTTTAAGTCTTTATTAAAGAAAACCTTCTAGTAGTCTACCACTAGTCCACATGGAGCCTGTAATTGAAGGCCCTCCCAGAAGCAGAGTCCTCTGTCAGGGGCAAGTTCTACCGAACTCAACTCCCCAGCATCAGAGCCAAATGGTCCCCTCACACAAACCCCTATCACATCGGCAAGGCCACACACAGCCCCAAACATACAGGTAGCCAAGCATGGTGCTTAAGGTGACACTGAGTGGAAGCACTTATTACAAATTTCATAGTTTTCATTTAATTTAAGAGCAGGGAAGTTAAACAAGAGTACAAATTCTGTATCATAGTTAAATAAATGAGTAAATACATTTTATACTCCCCAGAAAGCCTTTTGGGATTTTCTTGGGTTTTGTGTTTTGGGTTTTCTTTTTTTACTCATCAACCTCAACCATATGTCATTCAAATTCATTCTTGGAAAACAAGACTATGAAATGTGTTGTTCCAATAATTTCAGCTAGTAAGGAGCAACTGTGATGTTTGAAATGCTAAAATATTCTATCATTTATTCACCAGACTACAAGAGAAGAAAAATAATTCAGCTTATCTGGTGGTGTGAAAAGTGCTATATATGATGGGGAATAAAAAGTGATGCTTTTAAAAGTTTAAACATAAACCTATGTGCCCTGAAAGACCACACCAGATATGACTATATCACACTGTATAAAAGCAGTTTTAAGAAACAACTTAGAAGGGAAAATAAAAAGATGCAAATATGAATGGATAGTGCAGTGGTTTATTAGAATAGAACCTGCCTTTGACCAAGCTTCTGTCTTTCCTAGAAAAGGAACAGTCAGAGTTTAAGAATTGAGTTCTGATACATTTTTATTTACCTTGACAAATGTGGAAAACAGAAAGCCATTCTGTCAACACTGAAAAGAGAAAGGGCCCTTAGCCCGCCTTGACAAAACTTATCAGTCCAAGCAGAATCTGGAAAACCTTGTGAAAGGTAGCATGATCTAAACCTTCTTAGGAGGCTAAATATTAAAGGATGACTCTCATAAAGGATCATTTTCTTTCAAACCACTAAAGGAATAAGTGAGACACAATAAATGAGAGTGTCCAGGTAACACACTCACCCTTTCAGAAGTCACAGCTTTTTCAACAGGTAATATGCATTTTACAAAAGGGTGTTAGAGGGGGGAAAAAAGTGCTTTAAGAGGTGTTTAATTTAAATTTCACTGAGCTAGAAGAATAAAAATTAGAGACTGGCAAATGATTATCACCCACCAGTTATATCAAGACACAATTACTTTGCATGCATCAATTTTAAATCATAATATAACGATGTAAAAAGGACAACTGAAGCGTTTGTATCATTCTCAACAGGTAAGTTTGCAGTGCTTGAAATAATCTGATCAAATGCATTTTTACTTTTAAAACATTTTACCATGAAAAAACTCAAACCCTACGTAACAGCTGAAAGAATCATTAAGATAATGGTCACATGTGCCACAATACTAAACAGATGTTAACACACTTTATCTAGATATTGTCACATATGAGGAGGTTCTGGTCACCTGGTGGGTAGAGAATCATGCTGCCAACTCAGAGGCAGGCAGTCAAATCCGCCAACTGCCCCACGGAGAAAAACGGACACTCTCCTCCTGTGCAATTTCCCCCGACAACCTGCTGGAGGGTCAGCTATGAGTCAGCTCCTTCTCCACAGCACACAACACTTAGATGTGAGGGAGCTGTGGCATCTGGTCAGCCCGGAGGCGCACTGCTAACCCAAAGGCAGGCAGTTTGAATCCTCCAGCTGCCCTGAGAGAAAACAGGGCAATTTTTTCCTCCTCGATGTAAAGCCTCCGAAAACCTGCTAGAGGGTCAGCTCTGAGTCAGTTCTGATCCAACAGTGAGTATGAGTTTGAACTTTTGAGTAATATGTGTGTACATAATTGATTTTTCTTAACTATTAATATTAAATTAAATAATATTACTATTAAATATAATGAGATATATCCATAAACAATCTATTACATAAGAGCATTCTTTTATGTATGTTGTTGTTAAGTACTGTTGAGTCACTTGGAACTTACAGCAACCCTTTGTACAAGAGTTCTGAACCTTGCTTTTTCCTGAGCCAATCTCATTTTTTCCAACACATCTACTCCTATTACCCCAGTTACTGAGTCAAACCATCTCATTTGGGTCTTCCCCTGCTGTGTTGTCCCTCTATCCTTCCAAGCATGATGTCCTTCTCCAAGGATTGGTCCTTCCTGGCAACATGCCAATTGTATATAAGACAAAATCATGTCAGTTTCAAAATCCCAACCTCCAAGGAGCAACGTGGTTTCACTCTTTCCAGGGCAGACCTGTTTGTTTCCTTGGCAGTACATTGTATGTTCAATACTCTTCACCAGCACCACAACTCAAAGGAAGCTATTCTTCTTCAACCCCCGTAGTCTAATTCTCTGAAGCATAACAAGAAATTGCAAGGACCATGGCTTGGATCAGGCACACCTTAATCTCTAGACTGACATCACTACTCTGTAGGACTTTGGAGAGGTCTCTGACAGTAGACTTCCCCAATGCAGTAGACAGTACTATTTTCATTGCTAAGATACTTAATTAATCACTAATATCATCTATCAATTGCCACAGAGTTAATTCTGAATTATAATAGCCCAAGATGTAAGAACTATGTTATCAATGGCTGATCTTTCAGAAGTAGCTCACCAGCCCTTTCTTCCCACAGTGCCTCTGGTTGGAACTGGTTATCCAAATTTGTAAGTTACTAATTTTTTGCATCATAACACTGGGATACTCCTTAAAAGCAATTTTGGACAAGTCATCAGGAAAAGATCAAATCACTAGAGAAGGATCTAGGGTTTAGTAAGGAGCCAGTGGAAACAAGGAAAACTTTAAATCAAATAGATTGACATAACAGTTTCAACCATAGGTTCAAATATATCAGAGGTCACGGATATCACTGTATTATACTGTAAGGTCACAATTAATAAGAGTTGACTCAATAACAATTAACAGCAGCACTATTCAATCTCTAATCTACTTAAAAATGTTACCAACTATCTCTAAACTATCCTTTATTAACTGCTTTTCAGTTTTAAATCAGGTGAATCAAGACTGATGCATTGTATTCAGGGGCTCTCTGCCATGCCACAATTTTTAAGTGAAGGTAATACAATGGTCAATTGTTCAAATCCATCAGCGGTTTTTCAAGAGAAAATACTTAATCACCTATTTTCTAAAAATTGTAGCCTAGGAAATTTTGAGGGCAGAATGTTGTTGTTGTTGTTATGTGCCGTCGAGTCGCTTGCGACTCACAGCGACCCTATGTACAACAGCCCTATACTCCGCTCTGTCCTGTGCCAATCGCACTGTCTCTGACACT
>NW_006399852.1:8352426-8355347 GCF_000299155.1 Elephantulus edwardii
CTTTGCATAGTCAATGAAACACAGATAGACATTCCTCTGGTATTCCCTGCTTTCAGCCAAGATCCATCTAACATCAGCTACAATATCTCCAGTACCATGACCCCTTCTAAACCCAGCCTAGACTTCTGGTAGTTCTCTGTTAAAGTGAGAATACTCAAAATATTTTAAAAATTCCATTTTGCCAGCTGGCATATCTTGATGAGGGCAGTCAAGTTAGCTATATGGACTGATTAAATATTCAGGGGAAGGAAATTTTATTAATACATTAAAATCTGTGATTAAAAAAAATTCCATTTTGATCATCCTGAAAATAATTCCTTTACCTTGTGAAATATATCCCCTGTTCTCATTATTATAAAAGCACTTCTTTTAGGCAATGATCAATCCAGAGAAAAGAAGATGTGTCATTTATTTTAAGAACTCCCAGAAGTAAGATTTGCTTATGTATCTGGGAGCAAGTCTTTTTTAAAGTACACTATCAGAAGGTATAGAAATAAAAGTGGTGGATGAAGATTTAGACGTATATTTGAAGAAAAGGAAAAAGATGTGTTGAAAATGTTGTAAGCCTTAAAATTCATCTGTGGGTTGAAGTAATAAAAAGCTTGAAAGAATGGTATAATCACCTATGTGTTCATCAAAATTAATAAATAAATTCTTATAGGTTTCTGATATTCTGTTGTTTACAAAAAGATAAAAAAAATATTCTGAGTATATTACAAACTTTTCTTCGAGGACATATAAGGTGTTTTGGTTTTTCCCTCTTCTTCTAAGCTCAGGTGGCTCAGAGGTAAGGAGCTGCACTGCCAACTCAAATGTATGTGTTCAAATCCTTCGGCTGCTCCATTAAAAAAAATAGTAGCACTTCTGCATTATTTACTGCCACTGAAATCCCACCGAGGGTCTGCTGTGCGTTGGTTTTGACTTGACGGTAAATAACAGGAAGCCCAAAGAAACATTAAAGAAATAACTGTTAAAGTCATTTTTCTGCCTATCAAAACAATATTACAAAACTAGAAAAGAAATTTATATTCTATAATCATACTCGAATATTCATGGTATATATCATTCTAAATTTTTTATATGTGCATAGTTTTTCAAAAGTAACTGAAATCATATTATACATAACATAAATTATTGAATCAAAACTCCCATGTTGGCGTTTAGGTTTCCAATTTTATTCCTATAAATCAGGCCACACTTAATTTTTTTTAAAAGAATTTATTCCTAGAGCTCTGGTAGCCTAGTGGCAAGATGCTGCACTACAATCCCAGAGGTGCACAGTTTGAATCCACCAGATGCTCCACTGGAGGAGAGGCATTCTCCTCCTATGCCAGTCTGATGCGATTTGATGGTACATACACACACAAAAGAAATAAATAAAAGACTTTAAAAAAAAGGAATATATTCCTCTAGAAATACAATTAACTAATATTGTAAGGCCCATGTTAAGCAATTTGTGCAGGAGAGGCAATTTAGATAAAAAGAGTTAAGTTTTATTAAATTCTATGGGAAACGTATCCTATCTTAGACTGAAATTTAAATGACAAACATGGATAGATATCGGAAAGAATATAATTTGTACCAACAATAATATCTTGGTTATTGACCTACTCAAAATATAATTTGCTTGAAACTTTGCAATTTCTAAATTATAAATTATTTATCTTCTTTCAAGGCACTAAACTATTTAAAATGCTTCACTTTCCGCATGCAATGACTACATTAGCATGTTTTATTTACATGTCACTTTTTGGTTTGGATGTTAAAAGTTTAAATAATCTTGAAGTAGAACTGACATGAGGTTTACTTAAACTATATCCATACCTCTTCGATTAACTGCATCTAAAGGTGCCATTTACTTAAATATTCAACTTCAATATTCAAGGTCTCCTCTAAAGCATTTTTCATAAACTTCCTCTAACAGTACAAAATGTAAATGCTCACTCTACATTTTGAGAAGGGCAGCTAACACTTAGTGGTGAAAAAAGAAGAAAAAAAAGAAAAGCAAAAGCCAGCCTGAATTAGTAAGTTAACTTTCTATATGAGAATAACAATCTCAGAGACTAATATATTTTAATAAACTTATACACTTTAATCACTTGTACCAATGGTTTTAAAAATTCATTTGGTGTCAATGGTGCATCTCCTAAGCCTATAAAAATCCACTGTTACGTGGTAGGTCCATCAAATCCAAAAGTGGAATAGGTCCTTATCAAATCAGTTTGGCCATTGCCACGAAATATTACTATATAGGGTTGTAAGAGCTAGGGTTAACTTGATGGCAATGGGTTTGGTTTTGGATTTCAGGTTTGAACCCTCTAAGCCTCTGAAACGTAAAAAAACAGAGGGCAGGTAGGAGATGGTAAACCACAGCGGCCCCCCGCTGGGGATGCATTTCTAGAGATTACTCCAGTTTTTAGAGTAAAGATGACATTCGCCATATTTCAATCAATGAATTACTTAATTCGCTAATGAAGTATTGATTCTCAACTACATACAACGCCCTGAGATTTGGGCTTACACTATAATTTCTCAAAACTTTCACTCTCTTCCTATCAAGCGTAGCTTCCAGAAATAAGCACAATAGGCAATTAGGCTTCCATTAGAAGCAATTACTTCAAAGAGAGCAAATGTTTTCCCTCCTTCATGACCACAGCCTATGATGATCTTCCCTAACGACAGGCTACATAATGATGCAATCTGGAGTTTGCTTCAAGAATTAATGCAAAATAATGCCCAGTCACCGAGGTCATTAATTCTGGTTAGGCATCACCTATCAAAAATGGCTCTGTCAAAATCAAGATTAGGCACAAACTGTCTGAAAATTCCCACAATGTTTCTTTCCTTCCTCCTGAACTGCAAAGATGCACAAACTGTCTGAAAATTCCCACAATGTTTCCTTCCTCCTGAACTGCAAAGAT
>NW_006399852.1:8355447-8380935 GCF_000299155.1 Elephantulus edwardii
TTTCCTTCCTCCTGAACTGCAAAGATGCACAAACTGTCTGAAAATTCCCACAATGTTTCCTTCCTCCTGAACTGCAAAGATTCTTCTCAACTCTTAGACAGGCTCCTCGGCATCTGTGGTTATTAATGTACAGATTTTTTTTTCTTTTAAAAACTATAGCTGCCTCCAATTGGGATTGAACAAAATTTCAGGGCATTCTTTTGATCAGATGCCGTCGCCTATGGAGTCATCCCTCCTGCTCTGCAGACAGGGTCCCTCTCAGTAACCCCAATTTGAATCTAAGTTGTTTGGATGATGTTACTGGCAAAGAAAAGCACCTTAGGACAGGAGCTGGCCGTGTGCCCTAAGCGAGAAGGAAAGTGAAATGACCCTGCACTGCAGAAAGGCTCCTGGTGGCTGGTGTGCATTCAGCACCTGAGCTGAGCTACCCTGAGCCACACAGCGGCTTTTAGTGAGGGGTCCATCTCTGCCATTTATTCCAGCTCTGAACCATGCAAAAGTGCATGTGCATATCTATTACCCCCTTTTTTTAAAAAAAGGATCTCTTAGGTTGTTTATGGTAACAAGAGAAGTATTAAAAATTTAATAAAACTGCCATAATACTGTCTCGGGAGAGAAAATTAATAAACATTGACTTATTGGCCCTATTATATTTTTTAAAATGTAAACAGAGTACATATCCCAGGGTCTAAATGAAGACATAAGGAGTGATACATCCTGATTCATCAGAAAGATCAAATAGAAAGTAAGTAATCAAATGTGGGTGTAACGATTCCACATTCAGCATTTTTTCCTGACACTTCACTTTTCACTTGATATGTATGATTAATATGGCAAAGAAATTGTATGTCTTGCTGATCTAGAAGAGTTACAATTCATTTAACATAAGTTATCATATTTAATCATCATTAATAGCTCAAAGATAAAAAAGTTCTAAGAAGTAATAGCTTTCTCACAATTTTCCATCTGTTTTTCCCAACACAATTATCAAACTCTTCACTCACAATCAAAAGTTAATAAGGAAAAAAAATGAAGTAAAGTAGATTTCTTTTGTAAGTGGCTGCTTGTTGAGGGGATGGGATGGAGTGAATGACGTTCAGTGTTATTTGTTCTAGAATTAGATTGTGGGGCTGATTACAAACTTAGTAACTATAGTCAAAAAAAAACAACACCAACTACAAATTTAAAGGGGTGAATTACACTGTATGTGAGAAATCTCAGTAAATTGAGGGGGGAACAGAAAGAACAAAATTATAGTATCTCTGCTGTATTGTATTAACATTATAAAAAGATAGAGGTGAACCTTAGGTCATCTAGTCATGTTTTTTCAAATGCCTGCTTAGCTCAAATAACTCTTCGAAAAGAAACAATAACCCCAAATTCAAGTGGCTAAATCAGAAGAGAAGCATAAAATTAAGCAATTCATTTTTTTTTCTAGGAGAAGTAAGATTTAAACTTCATAAAAATAAGAATACCAAAACCTATGGTGATACCCATTACAACAGTTTCTAAGGACATGAAAATAGTCTGGTTGGCAGAGTTTTCAGGAAGTTTCACAGCTAATTGAAAGGCGCATCCTCCCTAGTGCTTTGCATCCATCAGCAGCCTGGACAAAGAAGGAAGAGCAGTTTCCTCCACATTATTTTCCACCTCTACAACCCAACAGAGGGTCAGTTATGAATAGGTTCCAACTTGACAGCAATGAGTTTGATTGTTCTGACCTGGTTGCGTGACCTTCAATAAGGTAAGTTATTCAAAAGCATCTGGAGAACAAAGTTCCATATAAATATTAAAGTCCTTTTTTCTCATGTATAAAATGAAAGAAGTGGTCAAAGTATTTCTATGTCATTCCTCGAGTACCAGAGGAATGTCTGTGTTTCATTGACTAAGCAAAGGCGTTTGACTGTGTGGATCACAACAAATTGTAGCTGAGTCTGAGAAGAATGGGAATCTCAGAACACTTGATCGTGCTAATGAGAAACCTGTACTTGAACCAAGAGGTAGTTGTCAGAACAGAGCAAGGAGACACTGCATGGTTCAAAATTGGAAAGGGCGTACGCCAGGGATGTATTGTGTCTCCATACCTTTTCAATCTGTATGCAGAACAGATAATCTGGGACACTGGGCTGTACAACAACCTGCATTATGCAGATGACACAACTCTGCTTGCTGAAACTGAGGAGGACCTGAAGCGCTTGCTGCAGAAGGTCAAGGACTGCAGCCTTCAATATGGATTGAAACTCAACATCAAGAAAACAAAGATTTTCACCACTGGGCCAACTGGCAGCTTCATTATGGATGACAAAGAGATTGAGATTGTTAATAGTTTTAGTTTGCTTGGTTCCACAATCAACAATCTTGGTACCAGCAGCCAGTAAATCAAGAAATGAACTGCACTGGGGAAAGTCAGCTATCAGAGACCTCTCTAGAGTACTGAAGAGCAATGATGTCAGGCTGGAGACTAAGGTGTGCCTGATCCAGGCCACAGTCTTTGCAGCTGTGTGCAAACCTTTGATGTCCCAAGTCTTTATACATTCAGATGAATTTCCAAAAACTCTCTAATCTATTAATACTATCTCAAGGGATGCCTTTTAGATATTACCTTTACTATAAATATTCTCACATCTTCAAGACAAAACTTATTATTCCTTTTCTTGTGTTCTAACAATCTTTAGGTTTGTCTGAATTTCTATGTGGGGTTTTCTAGAGTGAGCATGAGTTAAAACTGATAATCTCAAAAATTTGTAATTCTTAAAAAGGCTGACCATCCCTTTTTAAAGAAACGTGTTTGTGTTTCCTCATTCATCAATACATTAAAGAGGATTTTGTTTACTTTCTAGTAACAGGATATGTCTGCATTTTAATGTTTTCTATAAATCAGCTCCGTGCTGGCTGTGTGCTAACAAGATCTTCAGGTGAGATACAGGGGCCTAATCAATAAGCACAAAGTTGCTGGGTGCTGTCAAGTTGACTATAACTCATAGCAATTCTACAAAAACAACTCTACCAATTAAAACCTTGCTCTACCCTGCACCATCTTCATAGTCTCCACCGAGCTCAAGTTAGAAGAGCCCTCATAAAGGGGGCGATGCCCACGCTGCATGCGGTCACGTGACTAGGAAAGGTGGACATCATACTTGGAAAGCTGAAGGGTCAGCAAAAAGGAAGACAGGTTCCAGTACATCAGAGATAATGAGGATGGCACAGCACAGGACACTCAGAATCACTGTTCACAGGATTGCTATGAACCGTACTTGACTCGAAAGAAACCCAACAACGACATCATGAGTTCTTGTCACAAGCTGGTTGGTCAAGAAAAGCTTTTGCTGACAACTTCCTCATGCTGAGACTTAAGAGAAAATAACCACAAATAAGATGGAAACCTAAAAAAAGTAAAAATAAAAATTCTATTATTGAAAGTAATGGTTCTTAAGGCTACATGACCATATTTCCAGTTCAAACCCAGCAAGTCAAAGTCAATGAGGCATGAATGTCTTGAAAAAGCTCCCTGGATAATTGTGATGTCACTTAAAGGTCACATGAGGAATGAAGATGGTAAGAATGATAAGGACATCAACACCAAGCAATAGGTGTTACTCTCTATATACAAGACATAGCCCATGGATCACCTCATTTCACCCATGGGACACCTGGTATTTCTTTTGTGCTTGACTCTGATTTTACCATTATACATCTATACATACACACACAATGCACATACATATAGTTTATATGTACATAAATATTTTTAATCTCAAGACAACCTTATGGAAAAGAGAATGAGCTTACTAATTAAAAATCTGTTTTAGAAAAAGGAGCCACAACTCAGTGAAGGTCAATGTCCTGCCAAAGCTCAACTAACTAGTAAATAGAAAAGGTAGGATTCTGTGCATCTACATGATCTAACTCTATATTAAGATGGTCCCTTCCCATTAAGATACTTTCATAACAAATTATCTGAATGTCCTTGTTTTCCATGGAATATGTCATGTTTCACCTTCTGTCCAGACTACCTGTACATATTCTGCACGCTATCTGCACGCTATCTGCACGTATCCTGCATGTTATCTGTACGTATCCTGCACACTATCTGCATGTATCCTGCACACTATCTGCATGTATCCTGCATGCTATCTGCACGTATCCTGCATGCTATCTGCACGTATCCTGTATGCTACCTGCACGTATCCTGCATGTTACCTATACATATCTTGCACAGGGCAGCCATTCAATTGTCAATGTCAACAAGTCTTTGTTCTCAGTTCACTTTTGTAAGGAGTTATCATATCTTGTTAAATATAGTAACAGAAACCACACTGGGGGCTCAGAACTAGGTTCAGTGAATACATAATTCAATTCTTGTGGTACTGGAACTCAAAAATAAATTATGAATCAAAAACCAAACATTAATTTGCATTAAAATTAACCAAGCCTTCCTCTTTACCCCCCACAAAACTGTAAAATAAGTCCATTAAAAAAGCATTCATTATACAAGTTAAAAGTAGAAAATTTAATCTCTGTGCTTTTAGAATTAAATAGGCAGAATTCAAATATCAAAACAGTTTTGGAAAAAAAAATAGATTTGATTCTGTCTACTAGGAGGAAACAAAGACTTTCTCATCTGACAAAACTAACAGTAATAAAATATCCATTATTGATGATCTCCATTTCCTCACTGTGTAAAGAAATTGTTGAATGATATGATTTACAATATTTCCTTTTCTTTCAGGATTCAGTAGGTCAAATCTTATAAATTTATTTATATGACCAAATGTATATAGAGATAATTTACAATGGAACCATGTCTACCACTCACCAACATGGTTGTTCTTTCTAAACTTTCTTTGTTGTTTTGTGCCACTGAGTGGGAAGTGACTCACAGCTTCCCCTCCAACAGGTTTTCAGAGGCTGTAAATCACATGGGAGGAGACTGCCCAACTATCTCCAGAGGAACAGCTGGTGGATTCAAACCACATGCCTTTGCACAACTCCTTATCACTAAGCCATCAGAGCTCCCTTATTCTTTGCTTTTTGGTATATTTTGTCAAGTATAATTCTTAAAACTACCTTTGAGAGGTTTGTTCATGTTTTTACTGATTATGCAAAGTGATACAACTATCATGGCAAAACAGAGATGTATTGGGAGCTCTGGTGGCTTAGGGGTCAGACACAATGCTGCAATCCCGAAGTTGTGTGGTTTGAATCCACTTGCTTCTCTTGGGTAATCTCCTCCTGTGTGATTTACTGCCTCTGAAAACACGCTGGAGGGTCATTCAGGAGTCTGTTCCAACTGGACAGCATGTAACAACAACAACAAAATATAGGTAATTTCACATCATGAGGAATTAGAATTCTAGAACACTTATTTTTGTTCATCCAATATCTATACACAGGCCAAGTCAGTAATCAACTAGAACAAAGGGAATCATTATGGTTTCAAGTTTTAAAAAATGTGTATTCTCTGACTATACTCATTTTTTCTGTATGCTGGGAAAATAATCCAGGAAGTTGGATTATAATGAAGAAGATGGCACTGTAATTAGAGAAAGACTCCTTATCAACCTGTGATAACAGGTGATAGAATCTTGCTTGCTGGAAGCAAAGAGGAATTGAACCACTTAATAACTAAGATCAAAGACTCCAGCCTTCAGTATTAATTACATGCAAACGTAAGGAAAACAAGTATCATCACAACTGGACCAATAAGTAACAACATTACAAATGGAGAAAAAAAGCTGATCTTGTCAAGGATTTCCCTAGTCGATGCCCATGAGAGCAGCAATCAAGAAAACAATCAACCTCTTACACTGGACAAAACTATTACCAAATAGCTCTTTAAGTGTTAAAAGAACAAAGATGGCATTGTGACAACTAAGGTGCACCTGACCCAGTTCCTCGTATTTTCAATGGCCTCACAGGCATTTGAAAGCTAGCCAGTGAGTAAGGAAGCCCAAAGATGCACTGCTGTTTTTTAAATTTGGTCTTAGCAAAGAATAGTGAATGATTCTTAGTCGGCCAGAAGGACAAATGCATCTCTCATGGAAGAAATGCAAGACGTGATGGCAAGGCTTCATCTCATGTACTTTGGACATGCTATCGGAGGGACTCGTCCCTGGAAAAGGACATCATGCTTGTTAAAACAGTGAAGCCAGCAGAACAGAGAAGACGCTCCATGAGAGGACTGACCCAGTAGCTACAACAACAGGCTCAGGCAGAGCCCAACAAGCGTGAACATGGTGTGGGACCAGTCAGCATCCCAGTCTGTTGTCAGAGGGCTTGTTACAAGTCAGAGTGACTTGATGCTGCCTAGCCACACCCACCACCACCAATCTGTAATTACTTATTACACTGGGTCTAAAATTGAAAACCAGTGTTTAATACAAGCTGTGCTGCATAAGAGCTGAATTATGACAACTGGCTGAATAAACACAAGTATGTTCCTTAACCTGCCTTTTTTAAAAATTTTATTTTATTATTTTGTGTGTGTGCCGTCAAATCGGATCTGACTGGTACAGGAGATTGCCCCTCCTTCTCCAACAGAGCATCTGGTGGATTCGAACCGCATACCTCTGGGGCTGCAGTGCACCTTCTTGCCACTAGGCCACCAGAGCTCCCTTACCCTGCCTATTTAAAACACAAAATTCTTCTCTTACTGTTAACTGAAAATAAAGACCATGTCTGCCCTAATATGTAAGAATTAAAAAAAGTTAACACTATACTTATTAATGATAAAATACATGACACATAACACTGAACTGCGCGTAAATATTACAAGAGTTTATAAGACTTGTTTCTAATACAAGCCCACAGCTCTTTTATGGTATTGCTGCACTCATCGACTTTGCTAAATTTGCTTAAAGCAAAAGCAAAACAGTAGTCTATAATGAAAACCTTGTTGAACACCTTCCATTTGATATTTTTCCAAAATGCTCACTTAAGCTAACATACCGTGGAAAGTCAGGAGAACAAATAGGTCTGTCTTGGAGAGGGGAAACCAAGCTGCTCCCTGAAAGCAAAGATTTTGAGGCTCCATCTCACAGACTGCAGGCGCATGGCCAGGAGGGACCAGTCCCTAGAGACGGACTGACATCATGCTTGGGGGGAGGGACAGTGCAGGAGAGGAAGACCCAGGACAAGATGGACTGACTCAGAGACTGAAGGTATGGGATTAGGTCTGTTGGAGACGATGAGATTGTCTGAGGATAGGGCAGGTTTCAGAGCTAATGTACATATGGTCGCTTTGAGTCACAAGCAACCTGATGGCATATAATAACAATAACACTTAAGCTATACCAAGTCACACTTTCATATCAGCCTATTATTTGCTAAGCATTAAAAGACATTGCCTGTCTTTTCATCCGTGATTTTGTTATAAGTGAACAAACCAGAAGTAGAAATATGAAAAGCAACCTTCTGAAGCACTTCATCTACTTTCCAATTTCAATTATATAGACGCATTTACCTTGTCCACATATGAATAAACTTCATGCAACTGAGCAAGTTACATTAGCATGAAAATTTCTATATTCTTCTATCGCTATGGTAGGAGTTCTACTAATTGCTTTTTTTAGAAAGCTAAAAACAAACCAGCAGATACACTAAGAGAAGCTGGAAGTATTCACAGCAAAAGTGGGAAGAGACACTGCTGGCATATTTCAAGTGGAGCAGTCCATACAGCCTGGAAATTTCCACCTGGATGTATGCGATAAACTTTTCCCCAAAGAAAACTCAGATCATCAACACTGTACTCCTAGTTATCAAACAACACCCTGGAATCAACGGGAATTCTCCATCCATCTTGCAAATGCTGTTCTAACTCTCAAGCAGAACGACTTTCTGTTCGTTCCTGACTTGCTCTAGCATCACAATTCTGCATTCACAGAAATGGTAACACTGTGTTGGCTGCTAAAGAATTGCTTAAAATGCAGCTGTAAAAGGGTTATTATTTTTTAGTTAAGTGACAATGCGTTACATAAGCTCTAATCATACTGCTTTTGGCTAAGCCATTGATATTGTGAGTGTATGATTAACAAAATGTTAGTTAAAACTGGGTTTTTTTTTCTTTTATTTCTGAAACATCAACTTGGGAAACTATGGGGAAATAGAACAAAACTACAGCAAAAATTGTACAGCTGTTTTGGGGAGTCACAAGAACATATATAACCAAGTAGATATAAGTACAAGTGTTCTCGTCAACTCAGTGTCAAGGTTAGGTATGATCTGGATTGAAGCAGGGAGGACCCACAGTCACATGGTAACTGTTTAACTGCAACTAAAATGTCAGCACCGTGCACCCACCAGCCACGTCACGGAATGAGGAAGCCTTCGCAGCACTGCATTCAAATTCTACTCCATCACACTGAGTCACCAGGAGTCAGAACAGACTCAGTGTCACACAAGAACAACAGAGGAAATGATCTGCCCAGGAGATCACACAACTGGGACAGAGACGTGAGCAGGACAGTATAGACTAAATACCGTTCTTAAATGCCACCGAGTCAACGATGACTCACCGTGACCCTCTGAACAATGGCTCTGAACCCTGTCCTATGCTGAGCCAGTCTCCCATCTCCGGCACAGCGAGCCCACTGCTGCAGTCACTGTGTCGGGACATCTCACTGAGGGCCTCCCTCTCTTGCACTGACACTCCACCTTTCCAAGCTTGATGCCCCCCGACAACTTGCACGAAGTTAGGATGAATCAAACCTTTCTGTTCTTTACAGGTTTCTCAATTGAGTTCCAGCCTTTACACGTTTTCTGAACTAATCGAACCAAGAGTTCTTTATGAAAACTGAAAGAGGTGACAGTTCCTATGAGAGGAATGAGTTTATTTCTGGGCTGAAGGACATGCTACAAAAGACCTCTCTCAAGTGTTGAGGTGGACGGATGGCAAAGATGTCATTTTGAAGACGAAGGTACACCTGAACCAAACTATGTTACTTCCAATCACCTCACAGGCATGTGAACACTGGACAGTGAATAAGGGGCACTGATGAAGAACTGATGCCTTTGAATGGTGACAATGGCAAAGACTATGCCTGGCAGATGAATGAAGAAACCTATGCTGGGAAAAAGCACAACTAGAATGTTCTTCAAAATGATGTATTTCATCTAAGGTATTTTGGCCAAGCCATCAGGAATGACTGTTGTTGTTGTTATGTGCTGTTGTTATCACGTCGAATCCGACTCATAGTGACCCTGTGTACAACAGCCGGGAACCCTGCTCTACCCTGAGCCAATTTCTGCCCTAGAAAAGGCCATTACTCTGGTGTAACAGAGGGTCAGCTGAAAGGAGGAAGACTTCTCCACAAAATGGGTAGAAAGACACAGGGCAGTAACTGTGAACTCACGTATGGTTCAAGATTGGTTAGTGCTTCACTCTGTTGTACACAAGATACCCGTGAGTCGGAACTGACTTGATGGACTCCAACAACCAAACAAATCATCTTCTTGATAGCATGACAAGATCACATGATTTAAACAAACAGGAATTATATTAGTTAAATTGAAATTTTCAAACGTAACAGTCATGAAGAACTTTACTCATAACATTAAGTATTTCTAGTTTGGTCTTTTTAAAATAATGGTGGTCTAGTGGTAAGTTGTGTTGTCAACGCAAAGGCATTTTATTCGAATCCATCTGCTTTTCCACAGGAGAAAGATGGGAAATATCCTTCCACTCAATTTACAGCCTCTGAAAAACCCACAGGAGGGAGAGCTATGGGTCGGATCCGACGCGATAGTAATTACCACCACATATATATATTGGAAAAAACCAAAAAAAATGCTCTACCGTGTTCTCAGTCATTATGTCTTTAAGTGGGGGGGGGGAGTCATATAAGATTATTTTATGACTGAAGAGAAATTCAGAACATTAAATTTTAATCTAAAATTGAAGGGCTAAAAAAAAAATTCCCAAAATAGTCACATAAAAACAATAAAAAGAAATTGGTTTTTTTGGGGGGGAAAAAAAAAACCCACTAACATTCAGCTTTGCCTCTACTTATGCTCTATTAGAAGAAAAAGACTTTTTTTTTTTTTTTAAATAATCCTTTAAGGCACTTAAGCAATCCAAACCAAATCTGGAAAACTTAGCACCCAGTGTAAGGTGATGTCAGGTCAGCAGGGCAATTTCAATGCTACTAATTATATCCCCACATAAACACACTTAGGTTACCGTTTCCTGACCAACTTTTATGGGGTGTATAATCGGGAAGAAATAGTTTTAATTAAAAGGGAGAAATACAAATTGACTGGGGAAAGAGGCTGATAGCAGGTAAGTTATTCTTTACACTCTGAGAGCAGTGAATTCCAGAAGGGTCGTCTCTTTTCTTACCTTCCCTGTCACACACACCACAACACACAGGAAAAAATAAACCACAAAATGAGAATATTCTACATAAATTTTCAACTGTGTAACACATTAACGGTTTTCTGACAGGCAAGAGAACTGTAAAAATATGCAAAGAAATTCAATGTGTCTGATTAAGATGGGATTTCCACAATTTAAGAAGAGATCCTGAAGAGGAAGGAAAGAGGATAAAAATGTCTAAAGGAATTGGATTTCCGTTAACATAAGTTTTAAATAATCAGGTTTCCCTTTAGATTATGCACCATATTTTTATCATTCCTTCTGGTCTGAAAAGTATTTACAATACTGCCTTCTTGAACAAGAGATTTGTTTATATGGAGCAATGCTGAAGCTGTGGGCCAGTGGTTAACGAGTTTGGCAACTGACCAAAAGATCGGAGGTTTGAATTCACCAGCCATTCAGTGAGAGAAATATGTGATGTGAGGCAATCTTCTTTTTTGTAGCAATTTCAGCCACGATAACTGTCTGAGGCAGTTCTCTGTCATACAGACGACCTATGAGTCAGAATGGAGTGTCTATTGTATACACTGGGTTAGGGTTTCTGTTAACACGGTAGTTTGTAGCATTTCCTTCTAAGAAACTATTTTTTTTCTTTTAAAATAGGAAGGAGAGAGAGAGAAACTGTACAGTGTCTCAAAACAAATAAATTCTAACCCTATTTAAACTTCTAAATACAAATTACTGGTAATTAAAATGCCACTAAAAATTTTCAGTTGATGTAAATACCTATGACAAATGTTCCAATCAAATGTAATTTATTCAGCAATGTGGTTACAATGTCAGTGTCTGGCAGGGCAACTTGGTTAATATTTCATTCTACAGCTAAAATTTTATTTATATCATACAAATTTAGATCCTTAAAGAAGTAAAAAAATCAGTTTCCAAATACAAGGATGCTTATAAAATAGATCTGTTGCTAGCTCATAACATTTCCTAATACTGATGCTGCTTCTGAATCTGGGTTGCCAGTGTTTTAGTGAAAATTGCATATATCACTGACTTACATTGACACCTACTGGAAAGTACTGGAATTGTGTATTTTTCATTTGACTATCTGGGAACTTGTTAATTCTGTGTATGTGAAAAGAATGCACGCAAGATAATATTTCAACTACAAATGATACAAATTTCCATTATCTAAAAGATTAAAAAGTAGTATTCATTATAAAAATTTGTTTTAAAGGCTTATTGGGAAACTATAAATCTCAGAATGTTTGACAAAATAGTACGTCTCATGAGAATTCCCCAGTAACTTCACTTTTGCTTGTTGAGGGCCACTGTAAAACAAATGCTTCTCAAATACATGATTTTCATTGGTTCACACCCTGGAATACCTTAATATGCTAGTGTCAGTCAAGACATCAGAGAAATATTTGGTTTTATAAAACTATGCACACAAATGGATTAGTAGAATGACCCACCTAATAAAAAGGAAGGCTTATATAGTCACATCTGTAGTTAATAAAATTTTAAAAAACCCACGTACTAGTAAACTTTTCCTCTCTTTAACAAAAACTACGTTTTCATGAAACAAAAACATTTTACCAACATAAATTTATTCTCTGAAATGAGCCAGAATAAGATGAAATAATTTGGTTTGTGCATTTTCGTATCTAAATCATTACACTGTTATGTTTTAATAGAGTTCTACACAGCAAGTGAAAACTCTTTCAAGTATTTCAGCAAAACATGTCCCTTATTATAACCTGGCTTCTCCAACTTTGTTAAGAAAGGTTCTAGACAATCACATTTCAGTAAGAAATAACCATATGGCATGGTAAAGTTAATTCTGCTTTCCCAAACCACTGCTACTTGTTGGTGTTTGACTATATGCCTTCTTTTAGATCATCAGAAAAGTAACATTATCCTAAAGGCAGTTAGAGCAGCTAGCAGAGCAAAAGGATACACTGTTAAGAATATGAAGGAAATAGTACTAAGACTATGCCAAAAAGAATGTGACAGACACTGTGGAACTGTATAAACGACTTTAACAGTCCTGTTCTAATTCTTTCTTTTCTTAGAAGTAAAATCACACTTTTGCTTTTGGCAAAAGTAATAAAATAGATGATGACAATTTGAATAAAGCTAAATGAATAAATAAAAATTAACAGTTAACTTTAACAAAGATGTAGGAGTTCAATGAATGGTTCAGATTTAGAGCTATATAGTATTTGAATTTTTGTAACTGTCAAACAAGTTGTCTCCTGAACTTAATCCATCTGTCCAAATCAAATTCTTTAAGTTCGGCTAGTAAATATACAGCTTCAAGAACGTAGGATTTATATACAGATATACATATACATATAATCTCGATAAAGTCTGACAGCTTTTAAAATGTGATCTAATTTCTTTAATTGAAAAAATCGTCGCTTTTAAAAACACAGATTTTAAGTACTTTCTTGAAACATTTTAAACTAGTCTTTTAAATTTACTTAAATTAATTTGTCATTCATGCTACTGCCAAGGCACAGCAACATACCCCAGAGGTAACAGGTCTTAGTGAATGGAGTTTGACATATTTTCTCCAAACAGTTCAGTAACACATCTTAGAAAGGAAGGTTTTCTCAATTGCAAAATAAAATAAAAAAATGAACCAAAACAGCCCTTACAGATTCCTAAATAAAACTGAATTAAGTAGTTTGCTTTCACAATATTTACAATCAGTGACTTAAAAAAATCTTTCCTGGAGAAGAATCCTGTAAGATAGGAGGTTTCTTCTCATTTGAAACAGGGTAGAATTATCATACACCCGAGATCCTTATTTTCAATCACTCAATTACCTTACAGAGCTTCTGATACCGAGGAGAAGAAACTGCCATCCTTTGCAAACGATGTAACAGAACCACAACTTTCTGCAGAGACGTTCTCACCACAGCCATCATTTTAAGTTTACCACACTTCTGAAGACACCTCAGAATTTGCATTATAAATGAAGACCAAGGATCATTTCCTCCTGGTCACTAGACCAGGATTTGCCAGTTCTCTGAGCATGCTCGCTTCCAAGATTGCATTTGAAAAGAGACAAGGGCTTAGGCTGTGGGGGGGAGGAAGAGGCTGGTATTCCTTCAACTTCTCAATTTAAGCCATGCACATCAACGCCACAAAAGAGAGCCCCCAGCAGCTGCTCAGAGCCAGTGCTCGCCCAGCCCGGCAGTGGCCAGAAAATGAAGCAAGTTGGTGAGCAGCTTGACGCTCGCCTCTGCTGCTGGAGAGAAGTGCGCTCTGTCGCCAGAAAAGATATTAAGTGAAACATTAAAGCCACAGATACAAAGCCGACATCCGCTGAGAACAGAGATCCAACCCAGCAGCACAGTGCACGCCTCGTAGCCGGTTTACATTGGGAGAGAGCCTGACGGTCGCTCTCACTCTAATAAAAGAGATGCGTTCACTCTGAGACTCAGGCATGCAGCTATGCCAGTGCTCTGTGAAATGAGGGAATGGCAGACCCTCTTAGAAATCCTCCAAAGGGGAGCGGGTCCCTGACTCTAATGCTATCAGTCCACACATGAAGTGATCACAAATCCCCTCTGGACCAGTCATAGGGCAACAGCCTCCTACAACAAAAAATAAAAACAAAAATTGACCTGCAGGGAGTATGTGACTTTGCTTAAGAATCCCTAAGAGTCAAGCCTTCCAATGGTCTCTCATATGCCCACCCAGGAAAACACCATGGAAACCACACTGGTGAAGGGGTCCTTTAATAGAAATGGCAGAGTTCATGAAAAACCTTCGAGAAAGTCTGTGACGGAAGAGCACGCATGCCCCACGACCACATTTCCCTTTCCACAGCCAGCTGTGTGATCTCATCACACTTGCCATAAAGCTGCATTAATATTGTGCATAAGAAACACGAGCCCATGCCTGTGTTATGTACAGATCAGGTGGGGATTGGGGGTTCTCTGTGCAGGAGACACATTTCACACGGCAGCCAAGTAACACCAGGGCTCAAGTCCATGAGGAGACTCAGTCCCCATCCTAGAGTGGAACCGACTATCCAGAGGGCAGAACCCAGATGTTCCGCATTCTCAGCTTCCAGCTCAAACGAACAACCTGTGTAATGCTGAGGGTTTACCTTCCTGCACCACTGTCCTAACTCTTAAAAGAAAGGACTTGGAATTTCTGACCTCTCTGAGATGTGCATGTGCTGTGTTTCCTGTGATATTTAAGGTCGGGTCACTTAACCATACACTGAAGAGGTGTTTTTAAATATCTGTATCTCTTCTTTACACCATGGCCTGTTCAGTCCTTCACGTCCATGACAAACATCCAATAACTGGGTCTTATGAGGCTGTGTTTACCTCTCGGAGCTCTGTGGGATCTGCACACAGTATTTTTTTTTCTGCTAGGTCGATACTGAGAATCTCTACTGCCTCCCTCTGGCTAGGCTAACAATGTCAAAATAATGAGAAAAAGCCAGGCTCAGATGAGGTACTCAATTGATAATGTACTGAAAACGATTACACTCCCAGGCAAGTATCCAGGGAGAGAAAGCGAAGCAGTACTTGCTGAGGCCAGAGAGAGACGGAGAAAGAGCTTCATGTGAAGGGAAAAGGCACTTACAAGTCAAGATTCAATAAAGCTAATTATAACAGAGCTTAAAAATAACAGAAAGCAGTATCTATGAGGGTTGGAGTCTAAATAAACACGGCTTCCATAAAATAAGGTGTTTACTTCTGTACTATTCAGTCTTATAGATCTTATTTTAAGTAGCAAGTTATTCAAAGAGTAGTAGTACTTTCTGAGGCCAGGGGGAGATGGAGGACTAAGGGGTCTGGGGTGGGTTTTGTTTTGAGAGATAAAACATTTCTGAAATTGATTGTGGTGACGGCTATACAACAATCCCCAAAACCATGCTATTGCTGTGTCTGAATTCTACCTCAAGAAGATGTTCTTTTTAAAATTAGGAGGTTATAATTCCTGTCCCTGAACAGTTACGGAATGAATCTTCCTCTAAATACAGTCCTGGGGAAGATCTAAAACTAAAATAATGCATCCATACTCAGTGTAAACAACAACAACAACAAAAAAGATAAGACGATAGTTAAAAGGGAACATCTTCCATGAAAAGAAAATAACCCCCAAGCTAAATAACAAAAGAGACTCTAAACAGTCACTTATTATTTCCTGAGCTCAGAAAAACAATACAACAAGGTTTTACTCACAAAAGTAATCCAAACATCTTTAACATCTATTTGGTTAGGTAACTAACACTGATAAAATCTGGAGCTTAAATCTTAAAATATAACAAAAATAACTAACACTGATAAAATCTGGAGCTTAAATCTTAAAATATAACAAAAATAATAGTATGCTAGACACAGGCAAGAAAGTCAAGAATAAGTCCATCTGAATAAATAGAGAAACTGGCTGTGGAGTCAATATAGGTTTTAATACAGAAGGGAAAAAATACTAAATAAGCATCTGCATACAGATGCTTATTGGGGTTTATTTACACCCTTCTAAAAAGGTCTATTGAAGTCTTACCACCAGGGCAGGACAGTGACTCTTTTGGAAATAAAGTCTTTCCTGATATGATGATTGGTTAAACTTAAGCAAGATCCGACTTCAGTTGTAGTTGGTATGGTCAGCAAGTCAACGATGACTCATAGCAACCTCATGAAAACACAGATCTGAACTCTGATCCGTCTTGTGCCTTCTTCTCCATCTCTGACACACTTGAGGTAGGACTTGGACTAATATGCCTGGTATCTTTCTAAGAGCAGACAAGACACCAGGCCAGAGAGACACACAAGGAGAATGTCATATGAGGACTGAAGTAAAGACAGGAGCAGTGAAGTCAATAAGGAAGGTCCAGGGGATGCTGGAAGCTGATACACAGAAGGGTCTTTCCCTAAAGCCTTGAGAGAGAGGACGGGCCTGCTGATACTCTGAATTCACATTTTAGCCTCCAGAATGATGAGAAAATGAATTTATGTTCCATAACCTAGCGGTCAGTCTTATAAATGATGTAAATCTAGAGACTAAGGTGCTCCTGAGCTAGGCCCTGGTCTTCTCAGTTGCTTGCTATGCATCTGAGAGCTGGACAATGACTAAAGGTGACAAAAGAACTGATACCTTCGAGTTGTGGTGCTGGATAAGAGTACTCAACACACAATAGACACTAAGAGAAGGGGGGACAAAAAACAACGGTCTTCTCCTTGGAGACAAGGATTTGGGGACTCCGTTTCACATACTTTGGGCATGTTGTCAGAAGGGGCCAGTCTTTGGAGAAGAGCATCATGCTTGGAAGATCCAGCACAGAAGATGAAGACCTTGGATGAGATGGATTGTGTCAGCAACAATGGCATTAGAGGTGGGTGTGTCAGAGATGATGAGGTTGGCTCAGGACAGGACAAGGTTCAGAGCCACTGTTCACAGGATCACTATCAGTCATAGTTAACCTGACAGCACATAACAATAACAACAACATCAACTAGTAGTTTGTGGCAGATTGTTATGCAGCCCCAGGAAATTAACACAACACTTCCTCTTGGGGTGTTATTCAAATGCCTCATTTCAATAGTTAAAATGGAATTCTAGCATGCCCTGTGCACCCCAGTAATTTACAGCCCTGCCCAAACATTTTTTCCTGTTATTTCCAATCTTCTGTCCTTACCACCTGGCAGGCTTCCTTTCCTTCCCCACTCCCACCCCTGGGCTTCCTATACTATCAAGTCGCCAGGCCTAGTCCTACTGCCATTGCCGTAGGAGCTCACCATTATCACCTCAGGCCTGAATGGACGCAGCAGTATCCTGACTGATCTCAGGCAGCCTGCCTTGCCCGAATGAAATCCATTCTCGAGATAATGCCAGCAGCTCGATTCTGACAAAGGAGAAAATTCCATGCATCACTCTCTTGCCTACTGTCCTTAAATGACTTCTCTCCACGGCCCCTCGAGAAAATATAAAATACTGAGCGAGGTAGATGAGACCCTCCATTTAAGGAGCACTCAATTCTCCTGATGTTTCTCAGTCTCCCACAAGAATCCAACAGGTCACCCTGCGGAGAAGGAAATTCCAACAAGCCTGAAGCAGGGCAACGGGACACACTTCCGTAAATTCAAATAATCATCTCTCCTGAAGGCACATGGTAGGTTTCACAGGCTCCTTCTAGAAATTAAGCCCCAAACTACTCTTCATCAAAATGTAACCAATATTCTCTTCATATTAAATAAAAGATTAACTACCGTCTGACATACTCTGGGCATATTGTGAGGAGAGACCGATCCTTGGAGAAGGACATTATGCTTGGGAGGGTGGAGGGACGGCGCAGGAGGGGAAGACCCTCTATGAGGTGGATTGATTCAGTGACTGGGGTAATCGGGATGGGTGTGTCAGAGGCAGTGCAATTGGCACAGGATAGAGCAGGGTTAGGGCAGGGCTGCTGTACATACGGTCGTTATGAGTCACAAACGACTCAACATAACAACAACAATGACATTCCCAATTGGCCTGCATTGAACGGCCCTAAGACATGAAGTGAATGGGTTCTGTAAGCATCCGATGGTTCGTATACACGGAGCTCAAATGAGCCCCGGTCCTGATCCCATCATCTGTCCTACTCATTGCCACTGAGTCCGAACTGACTCATAGCTGACCCCCCAGCAAGTTTTCAAGCAGCATGAAATCACATGGGAGCAGACTGCCCACCTTTCTCCCTTGGAGACAATGGTGGATTTGACTCACCAAAGAAGCACTGGTGTGGCGCCTTATGGACTGCACCACCAGACTCTATCTCCAGTACACACTTAACTCACCACCACCACCACCACCCCCAAAGAGAAAATGTGTGTTACAGTTTCAAGTACTTGTGTTCCATTCATTTCTTGCAAGCAAACAAAACATTTCTTTCTAATGTGTCCATTTTAAACGCACAAAAGAATTCATTAATAATAAATTCCATGACAGAACCACAATCTACTGCCTTCAGCAACAGCAACTCAGCAGGAGAGGTGAGAACTGCCCCACAGAACTTGGGAGGATGTGAATCTTCCTGGAAGCAGACTGCCCCACCTTTCGCTGGCAGAGCTGTGGGAAGGGTTCAAACCACCAACCTTTCCATCAGCATCCTACCTATTAACCCACTGCACCACAAGGGTTCCTCCATAGTCCATCTGGTTTTTGTGTGCCATTGAGTCAGAACCGACCCATAGCTGACCCTCCAGCTGGTTTTCAGAGGCAGTTACCCACACGAGAAGAGACCCATCCTTCTCCCAAGGACCAAATGATGGACTCAAACCATCAACCTTTACACTGGCAACACAATTCCTTATCACTAAGCCACCTGCAGAGCTTCCTGCAGAGCCCAAAGCAAAATAAAAATGTGCTTGCCTTAGAAACAGTCAGTCAAGGGGAGCTCTGGTGGCCTAGTGGCAAGGAACTGCAACTACAATCCCAGAGGTGCACGGTTCGAATCCACCAGATGCTCTGCCGGGGAAGGAGGGACAATCTCCTCCTGTACCAGTCAGATCTGATTTGACGGTACATGCGCACACACACACACACACACACACACACACACACAAAACAGTCAGCCAAGGGTCCAAGTTCTCTGTGTAACACTTGCTTATAAGTGTACAAAATAAAGGCACAAATTCCTTTAAAAAAATGGACAGGATATATAAAATAAAAGTACATGGAATAAGGGAGCAAGGGATGGGAAATAATGCAAATTAATTTAACAGGAAAAATCCTCAATATAAACAAATGTGTGTGTTCATCTTTAGATTAAATAAGAGAGATCTGAATAAGCTCTTAATAAATACTCTCTTTAATATTTCCTATGAGCTACAACAGACTATTTTAGCAACTCTAAATCATTGGTAAGAAGCAATTACTATAAATGTTTTACTAAATGTTAGTATTTTAGTCAGCAGCCTTTCTTTCTTGATGGCATTTGCTGTAAGCCAAATAATCCTGCTCTTATTTATTTTTATTCAGAAAGATTTTGAAGGGTTTCTATTTGTATCTTCCACAGTTTGAAAAGTCATTAAATATTGAGAAGAGTTGTGGCTATGGTGAGAATGCATACCATGATAAACTAAGCCAAAGACCATTATTAGATGCTAACACGGGGCTGGATTCAGCTGGTACTCATTACCAAGGTTCATTGCAGGCCTCTCGTGCTCATTTTCCATAAACGGTTTTTTAAGAATTGTCTCCTTTTCAAGTGCATAGTCTAGCTATCATTGAACTTAGTGCTATTACATGAATTATGTATACAAGGCACTCATAGGTCAATATTACAGTTCACTAAGTCATAACTTTAAAAAAAAAATCCTGAAGGCATGCGGTTCACATCTACCAACATCTCCACAGGAGAAAGATGGGCAATCCCTTCCGTGCTATCAACTGCCTCCGAAAACCTGCTGGAGTGTCAGCTATGGGTCAGTTCCCACTCAATGGTACACAACAACAACACTTAACCCACATTTTAGGCTCTCCACAACCCTCAAAAAACAGATAACCATTAAATGATAGTATTGGGGGTCTACTGACTAACATTTACAGTGACTTCATAAGGTTCCAGGGGCAGAGACAAAAGAACATATTTACCTTCAATTCTTTGTCACGTGCTTTCAGAAGAGTTCACAGCATTCTAAGTAAACACAGTATTCCTTCAAAATGATACATAGCACTCACTGAAAGAAGTTATACATAGTCCTGTTCCCAAAACCAGTTTTAATTTCCATTTTGTAACTTTTTAGGAAAAATTATTTCCATCTCAGCAACAAGAATAGTGCAAAGAAAATCCATGTTAGCCAGATCCACAAATGGTAAACATTTTACCAAAAAAAAGGTCTTTGGATGTACCAAGGGAAAGGGATGTCTAAGAGAAAACTCTAAAAGGACGATCTTACCGAAATAACAGTAATACTATGGTCTAAGGCTGCAAAGGGTTTCTTTAGGATTGGGTGGCCTAAAGGGTAAAGAGTTGTGCTGCCAACAGAAAGATAAGCTGTTCAAATCCACCAGCCACTCTGCGGGGTAAATATGAAATCCGCTGGTGGGTCAGCAATGAGTCAGTTCTGATTCAGTGGCAATGAGGGAGTGAGACAGTGATTAGCACAGGGTAACATGCAGGCAACACTACATAATAACATAATGTTTGCCCTTGCAAAATCCCATGATCCACTGGGAGAGGTGGAGCTGTGAACCCTGTGGACCACAAGCAGGTTGAAGTAGCCACTGTCAAATGGATATGTGAGCAGAGAGGTAGAATTGTGTGGCTAGCCAGGAGACTTCCCCACTGAGACAGTGCTAAACTCAGCTGTAAGAAGGCTGAAATGAGGGCCCAGAGTAGGTCATACAGAAGAAACAGGAAGTTCAAGTGCTTGGAAGCAGTAAGATTAAAGGAGGAAAAGTAAAATTCCTTAGAATTTTCTTATCTTTAAAGGAAAAGTTGTATATTAGTATGTTGTTGTTGTTATTGTTGAATGCCTTCGAGTCGAGTACGACACACAGCAACCTTACGAACAAAAGGCCTGAAGGCCCTCTACAACTATCGACATTTATCAAAGTGTATATATAGTTAGTTCATGTAAAAGAAATTCTCAAACTTTTCATTTAATCATTGTTAATGAGGTAAAGTCATAAAAGTAGTACCTTCAAGTGTGGTATTCTCAGTTATGTGCTGAGTAATAATGCCTCTGTGGCATTTATGTCAAACACGTTTAATAAATGTCACAAGAAACAGCTTCCTGTGAAGGGCAAAGGCCCTTACAATTCAAGATTCAATAAAGCTAATTATAACAGAGCTTAAAAATAACAGAAAGTAGTATCTACGAGGCTTGGAGTCTAAATAAATACGGCTTCCATAAAATAAGGTGTTTACCTCTGTACTATTCAATCTTTTAGATCTTATTTCAAGTAGCAAACTCTTCATAGAGGAGCTAAGATGTCCCAAACAGGATAAGGAGACACCCTTATCTCTGAACAGTAATCTCATACATAGAGTGATTTCAAGGATGCCCAGCAAATGCAAAGGATGAGGTCAGTTTGCCACGTATGCACACATGCACGCGTGTACACACCATGTACATACACCATGTATGTACACACCACGTACGCACGTACCTGCATCTGCCGCTGGAGCTCCCGGGCCATGGTGCTGTCCTGAAGAGCATTCTCCCGCTGACAGGCGTCCGCCAGCACATTAACTGTGGTTTCTGCTTCTTGGATCCACTTGAGGAAGTTTTCCAGGTCCCGGCGCGAGGCCTGCACTGTCCTCAGCTCAGCCTCCAGGGCAATCTGTCTGTCAGCAATGCTGAAAGTAACAACACGACAGGCATGTCCCCATTACTTAATGTGACAGTCCACATCATGCACAGTGAAATAAAAAAAAAAGTCCACAGTCACTGAGGCGCATTTATTTATTAAAGTCACTCCAGGCACTGTGAGCTCTGGTGGCCCAGTGGTAAGGAGTGACACTGTCAACTCCAAGGCAAAGAGGACAGTAATGGACCAGCTGCTCTCCAGGAGAAAGATCCCCTCATGAGCCATCTGAAAATACAGCCTCTGAAAGCCCACGGGAGGGACCAGCTATGAGTGTCTTCTGACTTCAGGACACAACAGCACGGGTAACTGAGAGCCCTGGTGGCCTAGATAGTCAGGAGCTGCACTGGCAACAAAAAGGAAGGCAGTTCAAGTCCACCAAGTGCTTTTCCCATGTAATCCATGGTCTCTGTAAACCTGGAAGAGTCACTTACAAAGTTGATTCCAACTCGAGAGCAATTGAGTTTGGAGGCATCTTGGAGATTTCTTTCTAGATGTGACTTAACTCTTCAAGGAGAAGTAATGTGAACTTTGGGTGATGCCTGAGGAATGCGAGCAAGCAGATAAAGTGTGGGACTTCCAGCCCAAAGGTTGGAGGTTCATATCTACTCCAAGGTACCTGTAATGAACGAACTAGCGATCTTGTTCTAAAGCATCAAGCCGAGAAAGACCTTTGGGGCGCAGTTCTACCCTCTTACCACATATGGGGTTAGCATGAGTCCGATTCATTCCAGAGCAACTGGTATTGTGAAGAGTGAGAAGAGAGACAAAGAAAGGAAGCACATGCATAAGAACAGCCATGAAAATGTTATCAAATCATTATAATTATACATTGTAAATCATGATGGGAGGTTAGAGTATCCCCTCTGTATAGTTTATTCTAAAGTTAGAATGTGAAGCCAGATGCTAATAAGCCCAAATCTATAAATATGTATAAACCAAATGACTAAATGGATTCTGGGAAGAAATGAATCCAAAGAAATATTTACAATAAAATAACAATAATCTAGAGGTCAAGCTTTATGTATTCCAAAGCAACTGAAATCAATGAGTTGGTTCTTTCAGTTCATTAAATAATAAAATTATACTTGGAAGACAATCAAGTTTGTAATAAGCCCTTCATTAAATCCACATCACAATTAGCTCTTTTGAACATCAAACTCTCCTGGGGTTACCTGATTCAGGAGACCCACGCATTTGTTAGTTCCACATTTAGAGTTCCAAAATAAGAACACAACTCAATTTAAAAGTACCAACAAACTCTTCTCCCAGCTAGTTAAACCCAAGAGAATTGAAAATGTATGTCTCCACAAAGCCATGTGCACAAATGAATGTATCCAGCAGCATTATAATAGCTAAAATGAGAGTATCAAGCCTAAAGCTCACCAATAGGTACTTAAACAAAGGATAGTGTATCCAAACATGGAACACTGTGCCATCACAGGGTCTAGCCCCAATGTGTGTTAAACTTTATTCCCCAAAAGCAGGGTGGAGAGGGGGATAGGGGAGGAGTCTTTCTTTTTATTGGGATTTTAAAGATAGTTTCTAGAGAATTTGGATTTCCATTCACTCACTATTGCACATATGCATGCTACATGCTCACAGAGACAGAAAACACACCAGCAGTTGTCTGTATGGGGTGAGTGGTGAGGAATAGAGTGTGACTCCTGATAAGAGACTGGTGTTTTGTTTTTTTCTGAAATGGTGAAAACTGTCTGAAATTTGAAACGTGTGATCACTGCATAATTATGTGACAGTGCTAGAAAATAATGAATCATGAACATATAAAAGGGTGACTTTATGTTAAATTAATTCTATGAGGAAATGCTAATATGTATACTATGATCTTATTTAAATCTCTTTTATCCATATACCCATTCATATATTCATTCATCAATTTACCCCTCTGTCTGTCTTTTCCTGTGTGTGTTTAGAGAAAGTAGTGTGTGTATAAATACATACACACACACACGTATATACAGACACACATAAAAATGTCTGGAGTGTTGTTTACATAATATGAAGCTGGTACTTTATGAGTGGTGTGATTTCTAGTGAGTTGAAGGGCATACTTTTCAATATTTCTTCATTTATCATGAAGATATACCATTTCTTATAAACTAATGAATGAATTCTTTTAAAATACAAGTAAAAACTCTTGGCTAATAAGTACATGGGAAATAATCAAACTATTGTTCTACAGAAACATGCAAAGGAAAACGGCAACGAAGTATAGCTGTGACTAAACTAAGGAGAAAAATGAAAATCCAACTGGCCACACCAACTCCTGGCAAAAATGTAGAACCACTAAAACTCTCAAAGAGTGAAGCAGGAGTATACAATGTTGCAGTTACTTGGAAAACCTGTTTAGCAACCAACCAACCTATTACAAATAAAACAGAACAACATAATTCTACACAATTATCTAGAAAAAAAAGACATTTTATAAAATGTACTCAACTATTTATGGGAGATTTCTGAATAACAGCCAAAACTGTGAGAGAAAAAAATGGCAGCCGCCAATTACAGACATAGTGGTTGTCTACAAAATGAGTGTGGCTGCTAAACAAACCCAAGTCACTTGGTTCCAGCTCACCAGTTGCCTCAAGGGAGAAAAATGAGCCACCTCCTCCCACTCTATTTTGAAAACAGCTTAGAGGGTCAGCTATCAGTCGGCTCCTACCTGACTGCACATCACTACAATAATGAAGACCCAACAATGAAATAAGCACAACACTGATGCTGCAGCAACACAGTAGCTGAAATCTTAACTGCATTTTGCCAAGTGGAAAAAAATTAAGACATAAAGGACTATTTACTGTAATTTCATTTACATAATAATATCCTTGAATGTATTCAACCTCTTGCCATTTCATGTCTACTGACTTTAAAACCAATTCAAATGACCTAGACTGGAACTCAAAGTACTCCATAATCTATCATCAATTTATTTTCCTAAGTTATCCTTAGTTCCCTCTTATGTTGTAGAGGTCAAAGCAGTGTGTGCCTTTTCCTCCAGAAACTATTTAATGTAATTTGTGGCTTTGTTCACACACACACACACACACACACACACACACACACACACACACACCCCTTCCTTATAATTTTCACTGAAATATTCATTCCATGGATATCTCATGCTTTGAGTTGTGTCTCATAAGAATGTATGTGTTCAATGATTTAATGGTGAAAGAGTGCTATACATCCCATGACTGCCAAAAGAACAAACATTTCAAGACATGTCTTGAAAAAAGTACAGCCAGAGTGCTCCCTGGAGACAAGGATGCCGAGGGTTGGCTCACTTACTTCAGACATGTTGTTAAGAGAGGTTATTCCTTAGAAAGGTGGGGGGTTCAGCAAAAGAGGAGAACCCTCTCAAGAACCATCTCAAGATGAAATAACACAATGACTGCAGCATTAGGCTCTAGGATGCCAAGATGATGAGAATGGCACATGACAGGATAAACTGCCACTCTGTTGTTCACAGGGTCATTGTTAATGTATTGCACTCAACTCAATGGCACCAACAAAAACATCACCATTTTCCCTTATTAAATTCTTAATTATCTTTTAAGCAATTAAACACTGCCTCTGCTAAGTGATCTACAAACTAGATTCCCTTACTCAGAACTGAAAAAGATTCCCTCAGTACTACTTTTGATACAGAAATCAAACACACAGACGCTAGGAAAGTCCTTGGCTAGTGAGCTTCTTTTATACTCTTCTTCAATGTTCCTTTATCACACTGATTTTGTGACTGTGATGTGGTCTGTAAACTCATTATGAGCAACAAATGGTCTTCTCTATCTTCACATTCTTCAAAATTCTTTTTTTTTTTT
>NW_006399852.1:8382402-8435145 GCF_000299155.1 Elephantulus edwardii
TCCAAAATCTCTGTAGATGTTCATTGAAATGAAAAATAAACAACCTAAATTTAAAAAAAAATTCTTTTTTTTTTTGTTTGTTTGAGCTGTCCTTGACAAGTGTTTTTACCAGTCTGTAAGTTTTCTTTTCACCATCTTGGAAAAAGGGGTTATTGTTGTTATTGTTTTCCCCTACTAGTTAATTTACAAAATTCAAATACATTATTTTCAAGAACAAATTCTTTCAAATTCCCTCACCCCCGCCCCCTGACAGACTTAATTTTTAGAAGGTCTCGTCCTCTTCTGGTAGTGCATTTCTGGCTATATTTGCAAGATTCTTTATGTCACAGGCTATTGTTGTTGCTGTTATGTGCTGCATACATAGTGACCCTATATATAACGGCTCTGAACCCTGCTCTATTCGAAGCAAACCTTACTGTCTCTGACACACCTTTCCCATTACCCCAGTCACTGAATCAATCCATCTCATCCAGGGTCTTCCTCTCTTGCGCTGTCCTTCCACCATCCCAAGCATGACGTCCCTCTCCAAGGACTGGTATCTCCTTGCAACATGTCCAGCGTAAGTCCAATGAAGCTTCAGTATCCTTGCCTCCAAGGAGCAGCCTGGTTTCACCTTCTCCAGGATGAACCTACATGCCATCCCAAGTCATTGCCCAGCTTTTTGATGCATAGCAAGTAATTGCGAAGACCATGGCCTGGATCAGGTTCACCTTAATCTCCGGACTGACACTGTTGCTCTTCAGTACTCTGGAGAGATCCCTGACAGTCTGGCTGCTGGTACCAAGAATGCTGATTGTGGAGCCAAGGAACCTGAAGCTGTGAACAATCTCAATCTCTTCACCATCTATCCTGATGCTGCCACTTGGCCCAGTGGTGAGAATCTTTGTTTTCTTGATGTTAAAATAATGTTACAAGATAGGTATGCTTAGAATGTTATAGTTACATACCACTGAGCAGGAACTGGCTCACAGCTGTTGTCCAGTGAGTTTTCAGAGGCAGGTAAGGCACCCAGGAGGAGAATGCACATCTTCCTGCCGTGGAGCTGCTGGGAGATCTAAACTGTGTGCCTAAGAGCTGACAACTCAACTCTTTAACACTAAGCCACTATAGAGTCATGGTCTGGGGTAATAAACACTGAGAGAGAGAGAGAGAGAGAGAGAGAGATCGATCCTGTAATAAAAAACCTTGGGCATGAGTCCCCGCCCTATCAGTAACCATGACTCTAGTCACCTGTTTCCCTCACTCTTGATTTCCTCTTTGATTTGATGAATAATTAATTACTGCCTTACTCTCGCATGGAATTGTTTGTGAGAATAAAGTATTTTAAAGTGCTTTCTAGACCCTAGAATGTCAGGCAATTGAAGAATTAATCAAGTTCAGATAAACACCTTCTTTGGAGAAATTGTAATGGGCCAGGCCCTTTGCTATAGTGTACAACTATACAGACAGGAAAGTTTTGAATCTGGCATAATTTTCCACCCTGTAATATCTTGTTTATTATCTCTGTATTTTAATAAAAAAAAGTTCCCTAAACAGAAAAAAAAAAGATAAAGGAAAGGATGAAAGGAACATAAGAAAATATTTACTAATTTACTAAAATAGGATGTCAATGGAGTATTTTAATTTTTTTATTATTTTGTGTGTGTGTGTACTGTCAACTCAGATCTGACTGGTACAGGAAAAGATTGCCTCTCCTTCCCCGGCAGAGCATCTGGTGGATGTGTACCTCTGGGATCGAACTGTGTACCTCCGGGATTGCAGTGCAGCTTCTTGACACTAGGCCACCAGAGCTCCCTGGGAATGTATTAATGACTTGCCGTTTATGTGCCGTTGAGTTACGTACAACTCACAGTGACTTTATGAACAACAGATTTGAGCCCTGTCCTGTCCTCGCCCGCCTCCTCATCCTCTCTGACACGATTGAGCCCATCGCTGCAGCCACTGTGTCAACCCTGCTGGTTGAGGATCTTCCTCTCCTTTGTCATCCCTCCACAAAGCATGATGTCTCTCTCCACGGAATAGCCTCTCCTAGCAGCATGCCCAACTGATGTGAGATCAAGCGTTTTCAGGCTTGCTTCTAAAAAGCATTCTTCTGTCTGTATCTGTCTGTACCCTTTCCATGAACTCGCTGTTAGTCCTTACAAAGAAATAAAAAGGAGAGAAAGCAGCATCCGCTAGAAAGAGAGTGAGACTGTAATAAGAGAGACATATTGCATTGTATTACAAACTTGACAGCAGTTTTAATTGTTTCATTATATGAAGTACAATTATTACATGCATACTGCATTAGGAAAATCTGAAAGGGGGGAGCCCTCTGCAAAGTGTTAAAAAAGTAATTTTGAGGACTAAGATGCACCTCACCAATCCATGGTAATTTCAATCTCCACATGCTTGTGAAAACAGGACAAGGAATCAAGGAGACTCCAGAAAAACCAACACATTTGCATTAAGGTGTTGGGGGGAAAATACTGAATATGGGCTGTGAGAAGAAGAAATCAATCTCTCTTGGAAGACAGACAGTCAGACTCCTCATAAGTAAGGACACTGAGTGAGACATGTCATCAGGAAAGGGCATGGTGTGTGGAAGAGCAGAGGGTCGGCTGAAACAAAGCAAAGCCTTTCTCAAGATGATGGACAGGGACTGTCAGAAGGGGCTCAAGCCAACTTTAACTGTGATGGTACAAGAATGACCAGGAGTGTTTAGTTCTGCTGTAAACAGAGTCAGAATCAACTCAATGTCACCCAAACAACAACAAAATACAGTGAGGAGGGGGAGAAAAAAGCAACCAACCTAAGAAAACTGACAAAGTCAGGTCTCAGGAGAATTGGCACAACTCGGGCCACTAAGAAAACGTCCTACATCCTATTTTAGAGGGTTGTTGTTATGTACTGTGGAGTGACCTGTGACTCACAGAGACCCCGTGTACAACAGATCTGAATCCTGCCCTGTCCTGAGCTCATCTCACTGACTCTAACATTCCTACTCCCATGGCCCCAGTTACTGTCAGTCCATCTTATCCAGGGCCTTCCTTCCTCTCCTGTGTTGTCTTTCCACCCTTCTAAGCATGATGTCCTTCTCCAGAGACTGATCTCTCCTGGAAACATGCCCAAAAGTATGTGAGACAGACCTTCACAATCCTTTCCTTCGACCTAGGAGCGGCCTGGTTTTTTACCTTACACAGCACAGAGCTGTTTGTTCTCCAGGCAATCTATATAGTGTCCTTGCTTACTATACTCCAGCACCACAACTCAAAGTGCACAAAGGCTGGGAGTAATGTGGATGATTCCTAAAACCACATCAAGCCCTAGACTCAATTTTTAACTAACAGCATTGATGACGCAAAGCAGATTCAAGAAAGATCAGGACGGAGTTAGAGGAAGTCCTGGAAAACATGATGAGCGAATACAAGCAAAGGAACAGTACAGCAGAACATGAAGTCATTTTAAGTTTAGGATTGTGTGGCTACAAGCTGAAGACAGACTTTTACAAAACCTTTTTCAACCAATAGTTTCACAAAGAATAAGTAAAGGCTGAAAATCTAAAAGACTCCACATTTGAAGTTTAAGAAACAGCACTTTAATAGAAATAAAAATATTTCTTTCAAACAGAAAACATAACAGACTAGAGAATTCTTTAGTGCAAGAAATGGTGCACACTGAAAATACAGTTTCCTATAAAAGATTTAAGGACATCCATGGGTGACAGATTTATAATGGTTCATATTATAGAGAACTAGAAATGTTAAAAGGTAAACTCTTCATCTTTAAAAGAATTTCTATTATAAAAAAAGTATAATCTGTTATGAAATAGCCTACAGTTATTTTGTAGCCTAACAAAGTAGTCACCTACATAAATGACTTTTTAAAATGTCCTTTGAGAGACACTAAATAATACTAGGTATTTTAACATACACTATACAATATATGCTATTTAATCAAGTGTGTACTTATAATTGGTTTAAAGGAAGTTGTTGTTGTTGTTCTTGTTGTGTACCATAGAGCTAAAACTGACCCATAGCCGACCCTCCAGCAGGTTTTCAGAGGCAGTAAATCGCACGGGAGAAGACTGCCCATCCTTTTCCCACGAAGCAGCTGGTGGCCTTGAACTGCATAACTTTGGGATTGCAAGCACAGTTTCTTCCCACCAGGCCACCAGACCTCCCTATGAACAAAAATCATCTCTTTTCATGGAAAAGAGTTATCTTAGAGAATCAACAGGTATGTCTTGCTAAATACGTTAAATTTTGGTGTACTTAAAAGTACATGCAGATTTTAATATATCTCTATTAGAGCAGGGAAAGTCTGCTGTTAGGGACCTCTCCAAAGTGCTGAAGAGCAGTGGTGTCTCTCTGGAGACTAAGGTGCGTCTGATACAGGCCATGGTCTTCGCAATCACCTGTTATGCATCAGAGAGTTGGACAATGACCAAGGAGGATAGAAGGAGAATTGATGCCTTTGAGCTGTGGTGCTGGAGAAGAGTATTGAGAATACCATGGACTGCTAGGAAAACAAAACAGATTTGTCCTGGAGAGGGTTAAACCGGGTGGCTCCTTGGAGGCAAGGATTCTGAGGCTCCGTCTAACTTACTTTGGACATGTTGTGAGAGACCGGTCCTTAGAGAGGGACATCATGCTTGGGAGGGTGGAGGGACGGCGCAGGAGAGGAAGGCCCTCTATGAGGTGGACTGATTCAGTGACTGGGGTAATTGGGATGGGAGTGTCAGAGACAGTGCGATTGGCACAGGACAGAGCGGAGTTTAGGGCTGTTGTACACAGGGTCGCTATGAGTCGCAGGTGACTCAACGACACACAACAACAACATTAGAGCAGGAAATGGGAGGGAGCATCAGGAGTCTGAAAGGCACACAGAAATCTTGCAATGAAATAATTTTTAAGCTTTTCAATGAATAACACTACTGATCCTAAATATTTGCTTACCTCCCCCATTTCTGTTCATTCCCTAATTCCTAAACTCTATGAACTCTAAGGGTGTTCTTCTCTTCACTCTTTTCCCAGTGAGCTTATCCAAGTCCACAGATTTACTCTCAAACATGAGTTGAGTTTCTGTGATGACTAAATCCTAACCAGACAGAGAGAGATGTCATCTCGAAAGAGGGAAAATCAAAGTGTGTGTCCTGTGGTGACCGGACACCTAATCACAAAAGGGGCAATTTAGAGGACAGGTGCATCAGGTTTTGGATTTACATACTCTCTCCTTATGGGGAAAAAAAATCCCCACTTCCCCACATCCTTAAAATAATCCATAAATACTCCCGAACACCTACCACTCCTGGAAATGATCTGGGAGGTTCAGGCCCTCTGTCTCCCGTGGACTGGTATAAAATGAATATCCTGCATTTTCCAGTCCAGAAAAAAAAAACAAAAACAAAAAACACAAACAAACAACTAAGCTGAGAACTCACCTAATTTATGCCTGGGTTCCAGGCCATGTGAGTTCCAGACTCATTTGGCCAATTGTCCAGTTCACTTCAACACTTAGATATATAATAGGCATCTCCAGCTAACACATAAAAATCAACTTCTTGATTCAGAACGTGGCTTATTCCTACCACTACCGACAGATGATGCCATCTCTCTAGACTGTCAATACTTCTTTATTGGTTCCACTATCTATCCTTTTTCATACTACATACATTTTCTATAGATTATCCACAGGTATTACCTGTTAATACATTAAATTGTTGTTGTTGTTGTTGTTATGTGCCGTCGAGTCGCCTGCGACTCATAGCGACCCTATGTACAACAACCCTAAACTCCGCTCTGTCCTGTGCCAATCGCACTGTCTCTGACACTCCCATCCCAATTACCCCAGTCACTGAATCAATCCACCTCATAGAGGGCCTTCCTCTCCTGCGCCGTCCCTCCACCCTCCCAAGCATGATGTCCCTCTCTAAGGACCGGTCTCTCCTCACAACATGTCCAAAGTAACATGTCACATTAAATTAGACTATCTTATTCTCTTGCATAAATTACAATAGCTTTCCACACACATTAGAATAACATCCAAATTTCTTAGGAAATTCACCTTGATCTGGCTTCTGTGTCTCTCTTCTGTGACATATCAAGCCTAAAAGCCATTATTCATTGTATTTTTATTCACACCATATACTTTTTCTTGTCTCATTTGCTATTCACTCTCAAATTTTTCCCAATGGTGTCTTCTGACCATCAGAACCAGCTAAAATGATACCTTCTCATTTAATGCTTTTGCAAATTTCCTATCGAAATACATTTCTTCCTTACAGTAAAAAAAGGAAGTATCTGTGAGATCAATTTTGTCCCAAAGCGACCCCATGTATGTCCACATCAAACTGAGCCCCAAAGGGTTTGTGATGGCACCTCCTACATCTCCTTCAGCTTCCAAACAGTCACCTAGAATGATTTATCCTCCTCTACTTTACTAAATATTCCATGTAAACTTCCTCGCAATAACTTACCTAGGTTGACTTTTTAGGATAGATCACAGAGTTTGATAAATGGAAGACTAAACAAATTCTTACTTAATGAAAACATGTCAGGAAAAAAGGAAAAACACAAGCAACAGCAAGTCTGCAGGCTCTCTGTAGGGCTCAAAGGACTGAGAACAACGTCTAGGGGCTCAAGCTGGGTATTTACAGAATGAAAAGCTCTGTTTTCTTAGGTGTAGACCACAGGGACATTGTTGGTGCAATTAGATAGGAAAAGGGAGCAGAAAGAGTAACAGAAGTGTAAAAGCAATAAAACAGAAAAGGCGGGGAAGAGCAGAGTTTACATACTCTTCCTCATTGCCAGTGTTCCTTCTTCATTCAGAAGGAAAGTTAGACACGGCATGTTAGCGAAGGAAATAAAAGACACAGGTTGAGAAGGAAAGGGGGCTTCCACCAGCTGCTCCATGGGAGAAGGCTGGGCACTCTCCTTCTGCGCAATTAACAGCCTCTGAAAACCCGTCGGAAGGTCAGCTCTGGGTGGGTTCTGACTCAATGGTAATAACAGCAACAAAATAATTAAGTAAGGGAGCTCTGGTGGCCCAGTGGTAAGAAGCTGTGCTGCAATCCCAAAGGCCCATGGTTTGAATGCACCAGCTGTTCCACAGGAAAAGGCTAGACAGTCTCCTCTCATCACCATCAAGAAGCAAGAACCAGAGAGTCCGGTGTATCTTGTAGACTTGAGAGCTCTACACAAACCAACAAGAGAGAGCAGTGGCATCTGAGTGATGGGGCTAGATGACAAGGGTGACTGAAACTGAGAGGAGCAGCGGTGACAGGGACAGCAGTGGCAGGAGAGAGCTAGGGACCAGCATGAGGCATCAAGTCCAAGAAGCCGGGTGATACAGTGAATTTGGGCATTTGATGGGGAAGGCTAAGTCTGCAGACTAGCACGGCGAAGCCCCAAAGCCTCTGTGCTGAGCTTCCTGGAGCATTGGAAACACCTACAGTCAACCCAGAAGCAACTCCTAGGTGCCCCTCTGTGTGGTTTTTGAGGTTGTGATTTGCACGCAGAGGCTTCTCCTCTTTTTCCTACACAGCCGCTGATGGCTTCGACTGCCAGGGAGGCACAAAGCCTGCGGGCTGGTGGCATCTTCCTATGGACAAAGCCACCTGTGCTCCCTACCAGCAAAGTGCTGGTGATATGTAATTGACAGAGCTAAGAAAACTTTGCAACATTTGCCTGAGGAGAGCTGAGGCAAAGGCCTTGGGGCCATGGGCAGAGGGGGCCTGCCTGCAAGCACAATCAAGAAGAGACTCTCCTGACTGAAGAATTAGATCCGAGTGTTTCCAACATTCAGGTGAATTAGATCCGCCTGACATACCTCAGACTTGTCATAAGGAGGGATCAGTCCTTGGAGAGGGACATCATGCTTGGGAGGGTGGAGGGACAGCACAGGAGAGGAAGACCTGGAGGAGATGGTTTGACTCAGTGACTAGGGTAATGGGAGTAGGTGTGTCAGAGATGAGAAGATTGGCTCAGGATAGAGCAGAGTTAAGGGCTGTTGTGCACAAGATCTCTATGAGTCACAAGCAACTCGAAAGCACATAACAGCTTCTTTAATAAACCCCACATTCTTCAGTGAGTTCTGTGAGTTCTGTGTGGCTATTGCAATGAATTATTGAACCTTGCAGAAAAGTAGTGAAGGCCTGGGCAGTAAGAGCTCATGTTAGGATTTTAGGAATGTATGGCACGTGGAAATATGTCTGACCTCAGGATCGGAACTTGTATGGCTGATGTGGTTGATGGAGACTAACCTCACCTGCAAAGTTAGCGGAGATTAGATGTTTCCACCTCCCTGTCCACCACACACCTCTCCCAGGCTGTCATGCTGTGATGCCTTAGGTGTTACTGTGATACTAGAACGCATGTCCCCAATAATTTAAATATTATCAAAGTCATTGCTGGTAGACAGGTTTCAGCAGAGCCTTGAGACACAAATAGACTTAGAAGAAAGACTTGGTGATATTCTTTGACAACTATTGGCCACCGAAAACCTTACAAATAGCTGCATACTATTGTTTGATGAAAATGTCAGAAGATGGTACCTTCAAGTTGAATGGAATTCCAGTTACAACTGGAGAGAGTTTTATTAAAGTAGACTACATTACTTAAGTTCAAACGGAAGCTCAAGAAAAGATAAAGGAAGTTCATGAGAGTCAAAGCACAATCTTGAATACATCCCACCTGAACTTTAGCAACATCTCAGGAACAGTAGTGATGCAATGCACACCAATTATGGGAGAGGAGACAGTGAGATGACATCAAGGACATCTTCGATGGAGAAACCAAAAGGTCATTAAAAAGACAAGGCAGAAAAGCTCAAAAGAGATGTCAGAAGACACTCTGAAATTTGTGAACAGAAATTGGAAATATATCTGACCTCAGGATTACTTCCATTTGTTCAAACGTCTTAATTGGTATTCCATCAATTCCTGAAACCTTGTTTATTACCAAAGCCTTTAGTGCAGCTTGGACTTCTTTCTTCAACATCGTTCGTCCCTGATAATTTGCTAGCTACTGAAATGACTGAACGTCAAGCGATTCTATTCTAGACTGTAAGGTCGTCAGCCTTCTTCTGCTGTTTCTTCTATTTTTCAATGTCTTGCCTACAGAATCATTCACTATTGCAAATCAAGGCTTAAATTTTTTTTTCTTTCATTCTTCCATCTTGAGAAATGCTGAGCGTATTCTTTCTCTTTGTATTTCTAACTCCAGGTCTTTATATACTTCCTTCCAATATTTAACTTTGTCTTCTCAGGTTGTCCTTTGAAATCTTTAATTCTTTTGCTTCATAACTTTCTCCATTCACTTCAACTACTTTTCTTTCCCCTCTAAGACATAACTTTATATTTTCCCTATTCCCCTTTCCTCCTTACCGCTCTCTCTAAACATATGTATGTGTGTGTGTGTGTGTGTGTGTGTGTGTGTGTGCAAACACACACATGCATGATACTTTCGAAGAGTATTAACAACAGTTCAGGCAAACAGACTCTAAAAGAACTACTGCCACATTTCAACTTTTACTATCCCAATTCTTATGGCATCAAAAGATACAAAAAGAAAATATATTTCATAGGTAATTGAGTGTTAGAAATAGTAGAGCTAAGTCTGCTGTTTACAGAATCCAAATTAGAGGCAGCTTTCTGTATTTGAAACTGTCAATGACTTCATCTTACTTGGATCCACAGTCAATTCACTTGGTCTCAGCAGTCAAGAGATCAATAGATGTACTGTACCAGGAAAGTGTCTGCAGTTAGGGGCCTCTCCAAGTTACCGAGGAACAATGACGTTAGTTTGAAGATTAAGGTGTGCCTGATAGAGACCACTGCCTTTGAAATCACTTGCTAAGCATCTGAGAACTGAACAAAGAATAAGGATGACAGAAGAAAAAATTATGCCCTTAAAATGCTGTCTTTGAGAAGAGTACTGAACATCTCATGGACTGCAAAAAGAGCAAACATGTCATGGAGAAGGTGCAGCCAGATTGTTTCTTGGAAGCAAGGATGGCGAAACTTTTTCTCACATACTTTGGGCAGGAGAGGCTATTCCTGGGAGAAGGACATCATGCTTGGATGGTGAAGGAGAGGCAGACCCTCAACCAGGTAGATTGACACAGTGACTGCAGCAATGGGCTTGAGTGTGTCAGAGATTGTGAGGTTGGCATGGATAGAAAAATAGTCATATCTGTTTTTCACAGGGTTGCTATGAATTGTACTCGATTCAATAGCACTTAACAACATCATCTGTATTTTGGAATGAAGAATTATTTGTATTTTAAAAAACTCATGATGTCAATGTATTTATATTACAAAACATCCCCAATAGGATCTGGGGTAGCAATCAAACACATTACAAAAATATTCATATTTTTGCAGTTAGGAGAAAGACTATTAATGCTATGAAGCTTAAATAAAGACTATAATAAACAACTTCATATCACTTCAAAGATAGGATAAATAATCTATGCTGCACTGAAACAGATGAGGGAGAGAACTGTTTAAAAGCGATATGTGATTAGGTATTACTGTCATGACAGGAGTCCAGAACGAAGGTTGCATAGTGTAGTGGACTTCGGGGGAGGGATTGCATAACAATGAAAGACTTTTTCTTTTACTTTTCAAAACTAAGGCTGCATAGTGGAGTGTACTTGGAGGGAGGGATTGTATAACAATGAAAGAATTTTTCTTTTCCTTTTCAAAGAGAAGAGCAAACTGGGGGAGAGGGTGGTTGGGCAGGGGGAATAGTGCAACAATGAATGAATGGAAATCTGAAGTCTCTGTAAGCTTTCATTAAGATTAATAAAAATTTTTAAAAAATTTAAGAAGTTTCAAAAGCGATCTAATATTAGAACTCTGGGGTTTTAACATTAAGAATAAAGAAATGTGCATGAAGAACTGATCGGTAAAATTCCTTAGGCCAGCTGCAGTTATATAAAACACTACCCTTGAAAACTATAACGCACTGCACTATCAATATTCCGTTATCAATATCCACGTGCAAGTATAATACACCTTCACTCCTCTCGAGTCCTGCTGACAAGTGTGTCTATATGAAACACAGTCAGGAGCCAAGAAGAGAACACAGTAGAGGGTCTCCGGATGGCCACTGCAGAGGGCACAGTGGCCACAGCCAGGTTCTTCCATTATTCATGCCAGAGAATACTTTACTTCCTAAACTCAACACAGAGAAGATCCAGGCAAAGAAATCACAAGACAGATCTAAGAAGTAGGTCACTAGCAGCATCCAACACGGTGAAGACAAATAAGAATGAAACTGCCTTTTATTAAAGACAAGACGACGCTGACTGTGTTGTCACAAAGCCTTGGATTCCAGTCCCAGCTCCATTGCTGCTGCCCATGGTCATGAGCTAAGGGCTCTGTACCTGTGAACCACCCACACAACACGGTCATAAGGGTCACCTGCCTTACGGTTCTGTTACTGCAGAGCTGCTCATCTGCCGGTCACTTGGAAACCAAGCTCAGAGATAGAGATGAGGTGAAACAGCAAAGTTTTATTGTATCCTAGTATATAGGAGCCACAGAGAATATGAAATTCCCAAATTTACCTCCCCAGCTTGGAGACTAAGTGGGGCTCACATCCAGTAGGGATGCTGTTGGTAGGTGTGGCCGAATCCAAACCAACTCAGAACTAACCCCCCAGCAGATGGGAAGAGGCTATACTTCACATAGGAGGAGAGTGACCTTCTCTCTACCTTTGAACAGTTAGTGGATTTGAACTCTGTACTTTCAGGTGGGCAGCACAACACTTACCAGTTGGTCACCAGGGCCCCTTAGGGAAGGGGCAGGACAGCAGAAGATAAAGGATTTCTAAAGTATTTCCTTTTGACCAGGTGATCTGGCCCATGGTTGCATCCCAGACAAGCCGGTGTGGTCTTAGTGCTATTCCAGGTGTACCTGGCGCTATTTGTAGGCTGTGGATTAAGAGGAGACTCGGCTCCTGGCTATAAATTGCAGTAGCAGATGGGAAAGTGCACCGCAAAGGGGTGGAGCTGTGTAAGTTTCTGGGAGCAAACAGGAAACGGCAACAAAAGGATTTTAAGAAGAGTTTAAAGGAATTCTCCTTTGATAAGAAAGCTAACACCACCACTGCTCTGCTAAGATGAAGTCTTTTTTACCTTACAGGACTAGAAAATACTGGCTTCCCATTATTACAGGGTGTGCAGAAAGGTTAGTTTCTATTATTTTATTCATCAGTTGCAATGGCTGCGAGGATTAAATGAGATAATGGATGTGAGGTGCTTTATCTACTGACTTGGCACAGTGCTGGAGAGAAAGAAGATTTTCAATAAAACTTACACTCTAAAAATAAGACACAAAATCCCTCGGTACATAGCAGCCTAAATGAATTTACTCTATCGGTTCTTCAGAGCATGAAAAAATATTATCAGAGTTTAATGTAAGAAAGGTATCACCTTGGCTGATTGAAGGAAATTTCTAGATGGTGCAAATGGTTATGACGCTTAGCTGCTAATCAGAAAGCTAGTAGTTCAAGTTCACCCAGGGGCTCTATGCATCTTCTATAGCCTGGCAAAATGCACCCAAGAAAACAGCCCCTGAAAACCCTACGGCACACATACTACACTGTTAGGTGGCGGGTGGCCTTGAGGCAAGGCCAACTGCAAAGCTTTGATTTATAGGGGGTGCTGTGACATGTTTTATTTTATTGTTGTTATTGTTACTCTGAACATATCATTCCCTTAACTTACAAGCAGGAGATTAGACCAGACATCCTTAAAAGAAGTGATAAATGGTTCTGGGGAGTGTAGATCTAAGAAAAATGTATTCTACTGTGAAAGGATGTTGCTGTTAAGTGCCCTGAAATCATAGGCAACTCATAGTGACCCTATGAAACGAAAGCCTGGACGCCTGTATAACTTTCATCCTTTCTCCAGGTTCATAGCGTTTCCGGAGGCAAGCTATTCTGGAAGTGGATGCCACTCCTGCTTCCAAGCTTGTTTTAATCGGGGAGCTCCACCAAACACTGTCCACCATGGGTGACCATTATCACACTTGACTCGTCAGTGTCACAGCATCACAGTGTTCAGATAAAAAGGATAGATAAATTATATCTATATCACTCTCTCTATATCTATCTATATCTATATCTCTATATCTCTATCATCTATATCTATATCATCTATATCTACATCTACATCTATATCATCTATATCTATCTACATCTATATCTATCTATATAGATAAATATATAACATATATAAATATATAATATATAAAAAACTTTTATCATATAACCTTGGGATTAAAATTCTTTAGGAATTTTAGGGCTCTTTTATGAACCAAAGCCAAACCCACTTCTGCCCAGTTAATTTCAAATCTGTAGAGCAGAGCAGGACCTATGGTGTTTCCACAGCTGTAAAATGGTACAAGAGTTGACTGGTCCGGGGAGCTCTGGTGGCCTAGTGGCAAGGAGCTGCAACTACAATCCCAGAGGTGCACGGTTCGAATCCACCAGATGCTCTGCCGGAGAAGGAGGGACCATCTCCTCCTGTACCAGTCAGATCTGATTTGACGGTACACTCACACAAAAATAATAAAATTTAAAAAAAAAAAAAAGAGTTGACTGGTCCATCTTTCATTCACAAAAGTCTCACTAGGAAAGTAGTATTGAAAACAAGGTGATAAAAATAGGTATTTTAAGCACTCTAAGGTCACAGGGAGTGAAATGGTGCAAACATTTAAGCATTCCGCTATTAACCAAAAGGTGTACAGTTCAAATCCAACCAGCAGCTTGATGGGAAAAAGACTGAGCAATCTGCTCCTATAAAACAGTCTCGTCGTTAAAAGCCCTACGGGGAAGCTCTACTCTCTCAAGTTACAACTAACCCAGCAGCACACAACAACAATTCTGTATTCACAGCAATAATCTCAACAGTTCATGGAAAGTTTAACACAGGTTGACATTGTGTTTGAGAGGCCAAGAGGTTTGTGTATTAGACAGATGATTATTTAGAATAATTAAAAATCACTGTCTTTGAAAGAGAAAGCCTTCCACATACAGAAATGCTGTCACTCACAGAGAATCCGATAAGTAGCAGTTTTATTGTATATTCTCTGCTCCCGATGTATCCTGAGAAATTGTGCTTAACTATTAGAACAACTGGTTATTTCCAAAAACAATACAGAAAGAAAAATCCTAAGGATAACTGCATGTAACTACAATAAATTTGGAACACTATGGTTGCCATGATAAATGAAAGATCACCTTCGAATATAATTCATTTTTAATTGCCTCTTCCATCTAATCTAACTACTGCTGCAGGTTGTCTTAAAATATTTACAAAGTTAAAGCTAAAAAAGATTGGAGGCTCTAAATAAAGCAGTCCAACCTTCCTAAGTGATCAATTTATCTCATACATGGAATTTACAGCAGAAACAAAGCCTTAGTTCTTACACATAGAATGTTTTTGAAACATACAGATAATATATACTTGAGGACTTTGGCTCTTACTGTTAAAGTTGGTTTTCATTTACTTTCTTCTGTCCCTTAGTTAGGAATCTTTGCAACCTTGTACAGCAAAAGAAAACAGTTGTACTAAAATTCTAGAAAAATCAACATCACAGCTAGTCAGCTTTAACCACACATCCAAGTTTTCTATTTGCTACTGTGCCCAAATTCCCACTGCATCCCAGGTAACTCCACTCATCCACTCATATTCCCCCACTGCCCGCAGAATCCTCCTGCCTGTGAGATAGCAAAGATTCTGCTTTGGACATGTTAACTAAAAACAGTATTCAAAAAGTGAAGAAAACATCTTCAAAGCATTTTCAAACCATTATTAAATGTTTAGTCGTGCCTGATAACCAGTAATACATATCATAAAGAGTTTTAATATGATTCTCTTTCCACAATGCAAAATAAGCATGCTTCAATAACACATTCACTTGTGGACTCATGGGAATATATGGAGATACGGTGGAAAACCATAAGTCTACTTAGACATAGGCACTCCTGGCGCAGTGCATGAAGTAAACACTCTTTCACTGATGATGAATATAAATATGCAAATTCAAAGAGATGCTAACTACTGTTTATAGTTCCTAAATCCTGGGTGTTCAAGTGACAGAGAACCCTCCTACAAACGTTATGTGCTCCTTGAGACTATTCCAATTGAATAAAATAAAGTGATAGGGAATGAAGGATATTAAATTTAGTTGAACCTCTAAACATATACCATGATGTAGAGATTGAATGTTCAGTCCAAGCTTGTCTGATCCTCCATTGAAGATGTCCCAGCTAAAAAGTTCACTGTTACTCATAAAGAAATATTAAAAAAAAAAAAAACCACCAAAACCCCCAAAAAGCAATGTATCTATAAATACTAAAGTTTCTTTACCATTATACACTACCTAAAAGATTCTGGGAAATAGTAAGAGGCATAAGAAATTCACAATACATACAATGATGAATGGCAAAATTCAACTTCTTCAAGGGGAAACCTTTACTGTAGAAATTCTAGTTCACTAGAGAGTATAAAAATACATATTCCACACTGTTGTTGTTGTTGTTAAATGTCGTTGAGTCATAGGCAACTCATAGCGATCCTATGAACAAAAGACCTAAACACTTGCATAACTTTCTTTGGTTCTCCAAGTTCACAAGGTTTCCAGGGGCAAGCTATTTCGGAAGTGGATGCCACTCCTGCTTCCAAGCTTGTTTTAATCAGGGAACTCCACCAAACACTGTCTGCCATGGGTGACCACTATTGCATTTGGCACATCGGGGTCACACTGTTCACGAGGTACCTCTGTACAGCAAATAGAAAGACCAGTGCTATACCATCTAGAAGAATGTTTGACCAAAAACAATTAAAAGCATTCCACACTAAGTATGATAATATGAATTTAGCATTACTACAATAGCAAGAAAGATTCTAAAGTGTACTTCTAATAGTCACAAGTTTGATTCCGTGACCATCAGAAAGCCAAAGCAATCCAATTGCCCACTTGGTGATAGTCCTGTACCAGTGTCTTGGGGTTACCTTTGTTTTAGGTTGATCCAGGTAGATTTTAAGTACTCCGTGGTTTCTTTCACATTCCTTGTGTCATCACTCCCATAATCCTCCAGCAGTTTCTGCAGGACATTGTCCAACACCACCATGACACTGTCACTGGAACCCAGCTCCTGCAGCAGTACCTAAGTTGCAATTTCAGATAGAATTGTTAAAGCTGGTTGCTTGGTACCTTGACCACAACATCTTGTACTTCCAGGTGATTTTAACCTGTCTTAGAGATACCAAAAAAAACAACAAATTATGAGACAAAGACACACACACAAAGCCACCATAATTCAGAACACAGTCATTCAAAACACCCAAACACGGGTGGTATGAAAAGATTAGTGTCTTTTCTTCCCAGACATTCCACCAAATCATTTCTATTTTTTATGCCTTCCAGCAGACATCTGTTCACAGGAAGATTGTCTGGCCAAATGACTGGAAGAGATACATATTTGTTGCCATTCCAAAGAAAGGTGACTTAACGGAGTGTGGAAATTATTGAACAATATCATTAATATCACATGCAAGCAAGATTCTGCTAAAAGTTATCCAAAAACGACTGGGAACAGCACATCAACAGAGAACAGCCAGAACAGTAGGCTGGGTTTAGAAGAGGCTGTGGTATTAGGGATATTATAAATAATGTTAGCTAGATATTGACTGAAGGAAAAGAGTACCAGAGGAATGTCCATCTGCGTTTGATTGACTGTACAAAGGCATTTGACTGTATGGATCACAACAAACTGTGGCTGACTCTGAGAAGAACTGAAGTCCCAAAATACTTGATCATACTTATGTGAAACCTATACTTGGACCAGGAGGCAGCAATCAGAACAGAGCAAGGAAATACCACACGGTTCAAAATTAGGAAGGGTATATGCCAAGGAAGTGTCCTATCTCCATACCTTTTCAATCTACATGCAGAAGAGGTTATCCAAGAGATTGGGCTCTATGAGGAGGAATGTGGCATCAGGATGGAAGAAAAGACTCATCAACAATCTGCATTATGCAGATGGCACAACCCTTCTTGCTGAAACTGAGAAGGACCTGAAGTGCTTGCCACAGAAGGTCAAGTACTGTAGCCTTCAATATGGACTGAAGTTCAAAATTAAAAAAAAAAAAGATTCTCACCATTGGCCCAACTGGCAGCATCATGAAGGATGATGACGAGACTGAGATTGTAAACAGCTTCAGTTTGCTTGGCTCCACAATCAACACTCTTGGTACCAGCGGCCAGGAAATTGAAAGACAAATTACATTGGGAATGTCTGCTCTCAGAGACCTCTCCAAAGTACTGAACAGCAATGATGTCAGTTTGGAGACTAAGGTGTGCCTGATTCAGCCCATGGTTTTTGCCATTACTTGCTATGCATCAGAAAGCTGGACAATGACTAGGGATAATAGAAGGGGAATTTATGTCTTTGAGCTATGGTGCTGGAGAAGAGTACTGAATATATAATGGATGGCTAGAAGAATAAACAGGTTCACCCTAGAGAGGCTTAAACCAGGCTGCTCCTTGGAGACAAGGAATCTGAAGCTATAGCTGACATCCTTTGGACATGCTGCAAGGAAAGACCAGTCCTTGAAGAGGGACAGCATGCTTGGGAGGGTGGAGGGACAGCACAAGAGAGGAAGACCCGGGATGAGATGGGTTGATTCAGTGACTGGGGTAATGAGGGTAGGTGTGTCAGAGACAATCAGATTGGCACAGGACTGAGCAGGGTTTAGGGCTATTGTACATCAGGTTGTTCTGAGTCACAAACGACTTGACAGCACATATTGTTAACTGCCATTGAGCCAGTACTGAGTCATGGCTGCCTTTTATGGAACAGAAGAAAATTCCTGCTCTGAGATGGTCTCTGGTATGTTTGCATCGACGGTCATAACTATGGTAGTCCCTTCCATTCTAAGGGCTCACCTTTCCGCACTGCAGTGAACAATGCTTCATATTGATCTATGGTGTTTTCACTGGATAAATGTTAAATTTAAAAAGTCAATTTCTAGGCTTTTTCTTACTCTTAGTCTAGAAGATCCACTGAACCCTGTCCACTACAGGTGGCCCTGCTAAGTCTCTGAAATAGCAATACCATCACAGAACCCAGCACCATAGCAATTGCTTCCAAAATCACCCAGAACCACAGAAATCCCTCCCAGCATCACCCAGCACCATAGCAATTCCATCCAGCATCTCTCAGCCCCGTGGCAGTTCCTCCACAGTACAACAACTTGGTCAGACAGGAAACAGATACAATCAACTGTGTGTTAAGAAATTAAGACTTCTGGGAATATTTTCCCTACCACTTAAAGCTAAATCCTGTCACTGAAAATTCCCATCTAGGGCTTTAGATTTGGGTTTTAGTCAGAAAAGTTCACTCTAAAAACGACACATGATTTTGGTGGACTATTAGCCAGTGTTGACACTGGCCAACATTCAAAGGATAGTGTCGTTTACTTGGTTCCTTAACTTAAATAAAAAAAAACAAAAAACACATTCCCAAATGACTGAGAATCAGAAAAATTAAAAGATGCATAGGAAGATTTGGGAGAGTTATCTGATTACTGTACAATTCCTTCCTCAGGATCGCCGCTGGTAAACCCAAGACCTTACTGCTAGGGACATACTGCGTACTCTGTGTGTTTGGAGAAACTTAAGGTTAACTAGGAACAGGGGAGCCTGACACCCCCTGCTCCTGAGTGATTGTGAACGTTACCTGCTGGGATGGATCAAGCAGTCAGACATTAGTTCCTTGAAACTTTTTTTTTCTTTTTCAGTCTCCTAGCTAGTGGGAAAAAGCTGCCCTGCAATCCCAAAGGCACATGGTTTGAATCCACCAGCTACTCCTTGGGAGAAGGAAAGGCAATCTCTGCCCATGTGATGTACTGCCTTTGAAAACACTCTGGAGGGTCAGCTACAAGTTGGTACCTATGGGAAGCCATGAGGCACTAAGGAATCCTTAAGGGTTTACCAGATTCTTGCATTTGCTAACCCGGCCCTCCTGAGTCAAGCAGAAGGTTTTCAATAGAAAGAGCTTGGCTTCATTTGCATTGAATTCTCTTTGTGATTTACTTTCTGTTAATTTTCAGTAAAGATACAGAGAAGCTTGGCTTGGCATCTTCAGTCAAGAATGGCTTCCCCCCCCCCCCCCCGTTTTATGCTCTCTGCTCTATCTCATTCCTGGCTATATGTCTCATTATTAATAATTATAAAATTACTTGAACCTCAGTCTGCAACAGGTTCCGACTTGATGGCACCCAACAACAGCTACTGGCTTAGGATACTCCACATGAAATCTAATTGTAGGTAAAAGCCTATTGCTGTAATACTTTTCTGTCGTAACTGCTAGAAGATGTACCCTCAAGTTTCCAAAGAAAAGAATTTTATCATAGACTCTTGTTGTGTACCATCAAGTTGCAATAGACCCATAGCTGACCTTCCAGTGGGTTTACCGTTGACTAGACTCTGGAATTCAGTGACGTAAGCTCTGACATCAATGTGGGTTGTACTTCTCTAGGTAAGGCTCCAGGGGCTCCAGTATTACTGTTTCTGTGCTATTTAATGAAAACAGCTGGTCATTACCATAAACACAGAGAATGGTCCAGAAAACCAGTAAGCTTGCCATATACTTTGTAAATGGTAAGGAGCAAAGTTTATAGTTGTAAAGAATCACATACTTTCTTCTTTAGGACTCTTGATTCATGTATTCTTAAGAGATCACAGTCATTAAAAATTACATACGCTTTTCTTAGGCTAAAGGACATATAAATAGTATATACCAACATAATCATCAAAGCTTCCAAGTAAAGAATATTTTTTATAACTCCAGCAAGAATTTAAAATAGCACATTAGTACTCTATATTTCCAACTCTGTACTTAAACTAATCACACAAAAAAATCACACTAGCCACTATCTTATGGTAGCGTCATCTGTAGGGGGCATCACTGCTGGCCCAAAGGTGGCATATTTCCAGGACGATGCAAGATCTCCTCCTGCAAGGCTGACAGCCCTGGCACTGCTCCTGTAACGCTGGAGAGTCAGCTACAAGCAGGTTTTGACTCATTAGCAACAAGTGATAAAATAATTACACTTACGACCTGATTTGTTCACACTATCAGCTCTTGAGTGAAAGGTTCAGAAAAGGTTATAAATGCGAAGAGCCTTCAGGATAGGGAAGGAGGGGTGCAAATGGAGGTTCCAGGGATGCTGCTGACTTTCCTTCTACATGATGGTAGAAAAGGTATGTTCAGTGCACAAGAAATCAGACAGCCCAACATCTAATAAATACGCACAACTCTAAAGAGTTCTACAAAGAGGCCCAACAGCCTCTTCAAACTTTCTTTCCAACAATCATCTTGGTCAAATAATTCCCATTAATTCCAGTAAGTACTTGGGGAAGCATCATGCCAGGGTCTTAAAAATCAGTACCCAAGAGGGAGAGAGAAATGGGCATCCAATGAAATGCTAGTGCCAGAACTCATCTAAGGAGACTCACCTGGTTATCAGAAATCTGCTTGATAAGAGGGTCCCTGCGGGCCTGCTGAAGGAGGCAGAGCTGAGCCTCACGCTTCCTCAGAAGCTCCTCGGCCTCCTCCCGGTGGTCACCCCACTGCAGACTGTCAACGATCATGTCCTCCAGCTGCTGCTGCCGGGCCTGCACGCCATGCTGAGTGCTGTCCCACTGGCTCTGCACCCTGTCCACTGTGGAAGGGACCGGAAATGAGACACAATAGTGACCATCAGGAAAGAGAACGAACATCTGACATCAAACTAAGCTTAAGTAAGTCCACAAATGTAAATGAGAGACAGTAGGTACACACACTTTACGATACTCCTGCCACACTGCAGGAGCTGAGAGATGTCTGAACTCTTGCTCAAGAGAAAATCTTAGACCCTGTATTCTAAATATACCAAAAAGAGCTCACAATAAAATTATCTGCCACTGTAAGGCGGCAAAGTAAATAATAGTATTACCATGATTCTTAGTCTGTTCATTTTTCATTATTCTTATTTTAAAGAAAGATATTTACTACCTATTTTTTAAAGGTATTTCCTAAATAATTCTGCTCATGCAAAATCTACACCTAGACCAAGAAGCTGTTGTGCAAGTAAAGCAAGGGAGCAGTACACGATTTAAAATTGATAATATAATTGGTTAACTGTCCTGGAAATTTCCTTAATATAGACATGATTATGATAGTTCTCTTCATATTCAGGACTTATTTTTCAATGGCAGATTTATTTACTCAGAATGATGTGAGCTGCAATCTGTCAGCACTCCTAGATATCCTGGGATTTTTCAGAAATGGAGATGAAAATGTTGCCATAATTTTTTACTAGCTATAATAGAGAATACTTAAATCCTTTGACATGTGTTTTTCATACATGAAGCAAATTCATTCTTTAGAAATATATATTGGTTTTACTCATAGTGGCTTTCAGCACATATATTTTAAATGTAGCTTTTCTTTAACTTATAGATAAATCTCTTTGTTTTCTCATCTGTAGTTATGTATTTAAAGATGATAAAAAATTTGAACAGCTAAAATAAATTAAGAAGAGTCTGATTCAGAGTTCTATCCTTTCCTCATACCTAGTCAATCTCTATGCTGAGCAGATTATTTGAGACTGGACTCTGTGAGGAAGAACGTGTAGTCAAGATTAGAGGGAAACACATCAAGAACCTTCAGCGTGCAGATAACACAATCTTGTTTGCTGAAAGTGAAGAGGATTTGATATACTGCAGCCATCGATATGGATTCCATCTCAACATCAAGAAAACAAAAATTCTCACCACTGGACTGTTAGGCAAGATCATGATCATGATAGATGGAGAAAAGAACGAGACTGTCAAGGACTTCATCTCACTTAGATCCACAATCAAACACTTGGTCCCAGTAGATTGCGATGAGGAGAACTACTGCACCGGGAAATCTGCAGTCAGGGACCTCTCCAAATGACTGAAGAGCAATGAGCAATGATGTTAGTTTAGAGACCAAAGTACGTCTGATTAGGATCATGGTGTTTTTTTTTTCAGTCACTTGCTACGCTGTACAATGCTGAACAATGAATAAAGATGATTGAAGAAGACCTGATGCCTTTCAACTGTGATGTGAAGAAGAATACTGAATATCCCAAGGACTGTCAAAAGAATAAAGAGACACGTCTTGGAGAAGTTGCTGCCAAAGTGGTCCTGGGATGCAAGGAGGGCAAAGCTGCTTCTTGAAAATGCGGCTAAGTTCCTGGGAGTGGCTCTTCCTTGGAGAAGGTCATCATATCCTTGGAAAGGTGGGGGGATGATGAAGAAGAGGAAGACCCTCAACCAGCTGGATTGACACAGTGACTGCAGCAATGGGCCTGAGTGTGTCAGAGATTAGGAGGGCGACACAGGGTTCAGCTCTGTTGTTCATGGAAGCGCTGTGAGTCACGCTCGACTTGATGGCACATCCCCACCACCATCACCACCTGTCTAACAGAATAGAGTTTGATGAAGATAGAGTTAAAAGCGAGAGGAGCTCTGGTGCCATTGTCCACTGTCCACAGCTTGTTGCCCTACTGACCAAATGGCCTTGCATCTGCAGAAGTTCGAATCCAAACAGAAGCTGCAAAAGAGCAAAATGAACATACTCCTACTATTAAGATTTACAGACTCAAACTCAATGGAAGGCTGCTATGAGTTGGAACTGACTTGATGGCCATAAACTTGAATTTGAGAGTTAAAGAGAATTTTATGACATGACTCTACAATGTAGATATGGTCATATTTTTCTTATCCTCAAACAAGTCTCTTTAAGGCAGTGAACAAAACAAAGAATATTTTTCTAATTTTTTTTACTCTATTATGATCCTCTCTGAGAATCAAGACATTTGAAGTGTTTGAATCCAAGAAAAATAATGAAGAAAAGCAGATTCTACAGAGTTGCTTTTACATTTAAAATTTAAATATGGTGCCTTCATTCCTCCTCTTTCTCTCACTTCTCCTCTCTTCCCTGTTTTGGTTGTTTGGTTTTTTTTTTTCTTTTCTATATTTTAACCTGAAGAAAAAGAAAGAAGAGCTGCAGAAATGTAAGCCAGTGGTTAATTACTTCAGGGGCACTATGTGACATATTTCTTTTTTGCTGCAGCTTTATATGTCTTTATTTTTTTATTGGTTTGCTTACAAAATTTGTATGCATTGCGTTTTACACTATTCTTCACTCACACTGTTTCATACAATCATTTCCATGCATTATGTTTTATAAAATTAACCACCATTAGACCTTGTATGTGATCTTTTAATGTACTGATAAGTAATAGGTTTTAATACCTTCAAGAGCCCTTTGATAATAAACAGACATAAGATTAAAAAATACAAACATAAGATTAAAAATAGATGCAGGAAGATGCAGAATACACTGACAGGCTGTAGTAAGAACTCAGCTCAAAGGGACACAATGGTAAGAAAAGTTTCCAACTAAGTTTAAAAAAAATGGGAAATTTTTGTAGAATTCTTGGGATAGCAGGGCTATATTAAACATGAAGTCACTAACTATATTTAAACCTATGTGTAAAAATGCATTAAAATTATTCAATGAGATGCTTTATGCTCTCTTATTTATGATTTAAATAAGCTGTTCAAGTTTTTAACCTTAAAAAGAGAGTGGATGTATTTATCAAAATGGTGGCATACAAGAGAATCACGCAAAACATTTATGACCATCTTGCTGGAAGAGTTTAACTGAATCTTTTCTAACTGAACAAATAAAATGAGTCCTAAAACAGCAGCAAAGATCACAAGAAGCTGACCATAAAAGGTAAGGATCCTAATTAATATAGATGCAAAGATAAGAGAGACAGTGATGCACTCCACTAAGAATGGTTTCACATTTATAAAAGCCGTTCTGGACTGTTGTCATACGTATAACGCAACAATGAATGAATGAAAACCCAACATTTGTGTAAACTTTTGTTAAAATCACAATTAAAAGGAATATATTTTCTTTTTTAAAAAAAAAAGGCATGAAGGGGGTTTTTTCTTGCCATAAACTCACAGCTGACTCCCCAGTATGCCTTTCATTGCTGTAAATGACACAGAAGATTGCTCCTCGTTTTCTCCACAAAGCAGCTTGTAGATTTGTACCACCAGAGAGGCACAGAGCTTGGGTTTGCAATGCACCTCCCTGCTAGGGAGACTAGGGCTCCTTTTCACATGTAATATTGACTATATCTGTGCAATCTGTGAACATGGGTACACATATACACACACAATGTGGAGACCACAAAACACTGAAAGTTAATCTGGAGCGAGGAAATAGTTGCAAGAAGTCCAGTCTTGCAAAACACCTTTGAAGGAAAACAAGACTTGAAAGATCAAGCAGAAGAGAAACTGCTTTATGGACAGTCTGGCATCTTTAAAACAGGGATGTTATCCTGCCACATGTGTGAAATGAAATTAATCGATTTCCCCAGTAAGTACAGTCAACCAATTAAAAGAAAGAAGAAGGGAAATGCCCTCTTCATTCATTTTGTTTAAATTTTTTATTGCGATTTTAATGAAAGTTTACAGAAAGCTTGGGTTTTCATTCATTCATTGTTGTAGTTTCCTCTCCCCCTCCCTCTCCCTTCCCCCATCTACTCTGCAGTGCTCCAAAAGGAATATATCATTAGGCATTATAAGTATGACAACAATCTAGAAACACTGTCTTCAGTAAAAATAAACCACAATTTCAAACACTAGAAGTTCTTTGTAAGCGTATCTCAGTCAATAACCTTACTAAATCACATCTATTTTGAAATCTAACACACATCTTAGAGGGGAATATGAGGTATTCTAGTCTTTGGAAAAGTTACAAAGATTACAAGTAAATATTTATTCTCCCTAGAATGTTCTGCCACAAATAATTACGAAGTAAGGAACATGTGCAGGCGCCATGGGAGGCCCTAAGGTGAGAGAATTAACAAGGTACTGAGAAGAGACAGTGGTGTGAGATCTACGGGAGGGGAAGGAAAGAAAAAGGCCACAGCAGCAACTAAAGATAGAAAGTTCCCTTCACAGGGGACCAGAAGCAAGTGGGCCGGACGCCACGCAGGGGAGTGACATTTTAGCTGCTGGGCAGACACTCACTTGTGGAGACAAGGCCGAGGGGCAAGGAGGAACACAGATAAAGCTAGGACAGCTGGGAAATGTCAGGATGTCTCAAGGAGTATATATAGTGTGGAAGAGTGACCAACGGACGAGACTGCAGTGCGGGAGAAGCTGATAAAAGCAGGTCAGGGCAGAGTGGCCGTCCCTAACTGCCATTCTCGAGAGGCCAGACTGTCTGCTACCCAGCACAGATCTCATCGACACTATGACATGGGAACCTCATCCAGAAATCTTTATTGCTTTATTTATTTACATTTGTTTGCTTATTTCAGCCTGTCATCAAGTTGATTCCAACTCCCAGGAACTCCTCCTCTCTGCAGGGAAGGGTAGACAGAGCCTCCAATGGTACATTTAATTTGTGTCAGGCACACAGACAGGCTGTTGTTGCATAAACATTTGCAGAATGAATGAACTTTGAGAATTTACACTGGCGGGCAGGGTAAGATCAGTCCACAGTGAATAAATCAGGATGGGAGAATGTAGTTCTATGGGTTTGTCTAATATTTGCTTCTCTGATTGTTTTAAAATAAATTCTAATATAGAAGAAAAAAATTCAATATGTAATAATTAACATAATTAAAAGTCATGCTGTTAAACTTAAGTCCACAAGGTCACTGAGACAGTGTTTGAAAAAAAGAAAAGGTTAGAAAATAAGAGAAATCCGTGGTTTAAAGAGACTCAAGTGAATTCATTTTAACCAGATAATCTGATAACCATGTACATTGCCATTTTCTGAGAAAAGGGATGACGTAGAGCTCTTCTAATTATTTGTTTAACTTACATTTTTCTGTAATGGCTGTTCTCACATCAGAACTGGAAGATTTGTTTTTCAAATTCTGTGCCAACGTGAAAACATAATCCAGCTGAGGACGACGCTGCTCCAAGTCCGCTTTCGTGATCTAGTAAGAAATGTTGATTGAGATGACACGAATAAGCCATAGGAAGAGAACACGAAGCAAAACTGTGTTCCTTCAAATTTATAGTGCTCGATACCACTGTCAGTGTTGGTGAGTGCCATCGAGTCAAGACGACTCAGCCACCCTACGAATCAAAGTCCTCAACACTTGCTTGACTTTCATCCTTTCTCCAGGGTCACAGGGTTACCGGAGGCAAGCTATTACAGAAATGGATGCCACTTTTGTTCCTGTTTACTTTTTCTCCCACTACTGTGGACAGTGAAGCACCAACAGAGTCCATAAGAAGGTATGACTTAAAAGTCTGAAGTACTAAATTCAAATCTCCACACTCTCATTAAACACCTAGGTCATGTGTAAAGTATTTTAATTTACTGTTCTGTCGTTTTCACAAAAAGAATTAATACTCTAAATTCAGTTGCCTCAACTCTGAGAAAACTATATGAAGAAAACTGCTTGGAAAAACAAAACAATGGTCTGAGCACATGAGTAGGGACTGCTGGGCCTGGACACCTTCTCACTTAAATCCACACCAAGTGAATGCCTGCTTTCAGAGTGTGTGTAACCTGTGAGAAAAGTATTCATTAGAGTAACTATAAAGTAAATGCTGTTGTTGATTGCCTTTGAGTAGAGCACGACTCATCGTGACCCTATGAACAAAAGGCCTGAAGCCACTCTACAACTATTGACATTTATCAAAGTTCACAGTTTCTGGAAGCATGTTGTTTAGGAAGTGGATGCCACTCCTGCTTCCAAATATATAAAATAAAAATAAATATAATTTTTATACTATATTTATATAAAATTAATAAGTTCATTATAAGATATAAGGTGAAAAATCAATTCTGTAGATTACACTACATCATGTTGTTGTTTTTCCATGCCATCGAGTTGAAATCAACCCACAGCTGATCCTCTGGCGGGTTTTTAGAGGAGACTGCCCATCCTTCTCCCGCGGAACAGCTGGTGGATTCGAACCATGTGCCCTCGGTATTGCAGCGCAGCTTCTTGCCACTGGGCCATGAGAGCTCCCCTACACTTCTATTAAAAACTAAATGTAATACTCTCAACTCTCTCCACTGCTGCTGAGTAAGGACCAACCCAAAGCCACACCTACAGTGGGTTTTTCAGAAGCATTAAATTGCCCGAGAGGAGAATGGTTTCCTTTCTCCAACAGAATTGCTGGTGGAGTCGAACCACCTGAGTTAGCCTTTGAGTTTGCAGTGCAACTCCCTACTGACTATGCCACCAGACCTCTCCAAGGTAAATGAGCTCACATTCATAAGAATGTGCCTCACTTTAAGGCATTAGGTTTTATTTTTTTAATCTGCATTGTGTCTGCAGCTAAGATGCTAAACCAATCCGGTGTTATTACCGGAGGACAAATTCAAGAACATCTTCGCCCTGCGGAGTCAGCCGGGATGGCTGGCTGGTAGGTAGAATCTTAAAAAGGATTTTTTTAAACCCTCTTTCTTTCATAGTTTAAGATAAACAAAGGGAACCAAGCTGATCTTCTGTCCCCACTGTGTCATGGAGCTTCCTCCCAGGGTGTTCCACCCTGCACCTACTTTCATTCGGGAAACTGTCTTATTGATCTCTGTGACGTCCCCGACGGTGACAATGTTGGACTTCAGCATCTGGTCGATCAATACCAGCCAGTCGGCCAGCTCTGTTGTTGTTTTATCCAGATCAGCAGGAATGGTGATTTCTGAAGCACGATGAGACTGAACAGGAACTTCTGGCGCAGATGATACTAGCACCACCTTTTGGACACTAGGATGAGCTGAAACGTATAAAAAGAAAAAGTGCAACAATCTGAACAAGTCAACAGGACATTCTGAAGGCTGGGGTATGTGGTGGCATATGTGTACATTTTAATAAAATTTCCACTCAAACTGAAAAAAGTCCAAGAAGCATTTCTAACTTCATACTGAAATGGCTCAAGCATTTTGTCGTTGGCAGTTATAAAGCAGAGCAACTATACAGAGGGGTGCTATGAGTCACAGATGTCTCTATGGCACATAACAACCACAGCCACAAAGCAGACAGACAATCTCACAACCTATTACGCCAGCAGCACCTCAGAGCAGCAAACACTGAAACAAACAAAAACCCAAAACCCAAATATGCAATATGTCAACTATGAGAAAATAAGTGTTATATTCTCAAGGGTTTTTTCCCTTAATTATAAAGCCGAATTTTTCTGCCATTTTCTATTTTTCCATGTTACATCTAATATGAGCACTACTCATTCTTCATAACATAATCATTACTATGAATATGTATTCATATTGTCACTAACTTCTATTTAAATTTTCTCAAGTATCAGGTATTTAAAAATTTTTTTTAAATGTTTTGTTGTTGTTGTTTTTTCCCTACTAGTTTGTTTACAAAATTCAAATACTTTGATAAAAATTTCTCAAGGTAATACAACTTGATCACAGGATTAGGAGATCAGGAAACCCACTGTAGTGGGAAAGTCTGCATTCAGGGACCTCTCAAAAGGACTGAGGGGCAATGATGTTAGTTAGAGGACTAAGGTGGACCTGATTCAAGCTATGGTCTTTTCGACCATTTGCTATGCTGCTGAGAGCTGGACAGTGACTAAAGATTACAGAAGAAGAATTGACATCTTTGAACTCTGTGGTTTTGGAGAAGAGTACTGAGCATCTCATGAACGCCCAAAAGAACAACTATATCTGGGAGAAGATGCAGCCAGAGTGCTCCCTGGAGGCAAGGATGGTGAAGCTTCATCTTGCATGTCTTGGGCATGTTGCTAGAGAGGCTATTCAGTGGAGAGGGACATCATGCTTGGAAAGGTGAGGGGATGGTGAAGGAGACGAAGGCCCTCAGCAACGCTGTTGTCAGGCGTCCTTGATTGGAGTATGACTCCTAGAGACTCTATGAACAACAGCTTGGAAACCTGCTCGATCCTGCACATCCTCACCATCTCTGATATGCCTGAGCCCACACTGTCTGTCAGACTGCTTTCCTTCAAAGTTGTAGCCATTTTGATATCCAGCAGAAACATCCTTCATCTATTCCAGTAATATCCTATCTGTTGTCTATCCAGCTGGGTAAGTATATTAACTACTGTTGTATTTAATGGCTTTCTGATCAGTAGTGAAGGTGACTATTTCTCAAGTTTATTAACCAATTATGATACTATTTAACTGTTTGTCCACTGTAAGTTTCCTTATCAATGTGGATACATTTGTATATATTAAAATACAAACTCATGGCATATTTTCAAAATAACCTGAGCATTTCCTTTCTCACATATGTTGTTGCTGTTGTTGTTATGTGGCGTTGAGTTGCTTGTGACTCATACCAACCCTATGTACAACAGCTCTGAAACTCAATCTATCTTGAGCCAAGCTCATTGTCTCTGACACCTCTACCTCCATTACCCTAGTCACTGAGTCAATCCACTTCATTGAGGGCCTTCCCCCTCCTGCGCTGTCCCTCCATCCTCCCAAGCATGATGTCCCTCTCCAAGGACCGATCCCTTCTTGCAACATGCCCAAGGTATGTCAGACCAAGCTTCAAAATCCTTGCCTCCAAGGAGCAGCTTGGATTCACCCTCTCCAAAATGAATCAGCTTGCTCTCCTAGCAGTCCATGGTATATTCAGTACTCTTCTCCAGCACCACAGCTCAAAGACATCAACTACTCCTCTACCATTCTTAGTCATTGTCCATCTTCCTGATGCATAGCAAGTAACAGTGAAGACCATGGCCTGGATCAGGTGCACCTAAGTCTCTAGGCTCACATATAGATACTAACAAACTTGTAAGTGATCAAATTCATGAATCTGCTTTTGAAGACTCTTCCCTTAAAGTTTAAAGTTACTGACTCTAGTATTCACCAAGTCTATGAACATTTTTCCTCCTCTATGGCTTTTCCTTTGTTTGTTTTTCTATGGATTTGATATGTGACAGCTATATTAATTTTAAATCCATCTAAAATATATTTTGGCATATGGTATACAAGAGCCCAAATGTTGTTAAGAGCCATAAAACTGACTACAATTCCGTGACCTTATAAGGTTCAAATCATTTTCTAAAAGCATTAATCAACCATTAAATTCATCACAATTCTAATCAATATGCCAAATCACTCACTGTCAAAATGTCCAAGATCTGAGAATATGTAACTTGACAAATAAACAAACAGATTTATGATTTTAAAAATAACAAAGAGGAACACAGGTCCAAGAATAGTAAAAAATTTACTTTTGGTAGTGAGATATGAATGTGTTCTTTAATAGCCATAATTAACTGAATATATTACAAATCCGGACTATCCAACCTAACCCTTGGCAGAAACATATTCTAGATCAATGGTCAGTAAATGATGCTGGGAAAAGTGGTGACCCGTGGAAGGGATGGGGGGAAGGGAGACGGCAGAACAGATTTTGACCTTACACTCAACTTACACTAGGACAATTACGTCTTGAGGGTCAAAAGACCTGAAACATCAAACTGTAAAACTGGTAGCTGAACATACAAAGCACTTTGATGACCTCACAGGACTAAAGAGGTTCCCAAGTAAAATATAAAACTTTTAAAAATGTGTGTGAGTTTAGGATGAAAAAACACTAACACATTAAAAGGAATACATTTTATCTTACCAGCAATCCTTGTTTGTGAACCAGAACTGGATTCTTGCCTACGTTCCTTTAATGTAACAGGCACTTCTCTGCATACCTATCAGACCAGAAAGAGAGCATTCTATTAATAAAAATAACTACAATTCTTAAAGTGCTACCCTAACGGTAGTCCCTAATGCTAGTTATTGTCACCTTTCCTACTCACTGCAAGCCTGCTGGGTCTTCCATTCCACAGACACATTCATCAAAAAGAATAACAACAACAACATGGTGATTTTAACAAAACTTTACATAAAATTTGGATTTTCATTCAAAGAAAAAAGAAGAATGCCAACCAGTATTTAGCTAGCTCAACTTCTTAGCAGCACTGAATACCGTTCACATCCTTTCCTTGACTTCTGCTAATATCATGCAGTCCTGTCTTTGCTCTTACTTCTCTTCTAAGTGTCTCTCACTAGCTCAGTCTTCTCTTTGCATCAGTCTAATACCAACTTTCTCCAAGGTAGAACGTTAGGTCTTCTCATCCTTGACCTTGGCCGCTCTTCCTGAATTATACTTTCTAATGGGAATCCCAGAACACTTGATCGTTCTAATACAAAACTTATACTTGGACCAGGAGGCAGTAATCAGAACAGAGCAAGGGAACACTGCATGGTTCAAAATTGGGAAGGGCGTACGCCAGGGATGCATCCTATCTCCATACCTTTTCAACCTACATGCAGAACAGATTATCCGGGAGGCTGGGCTCTATGAGGAGAAATGTGGGGTCAAGATTGGTGGACGATTCACCAGCAACCTGCGTTATGTGGATGACACAACCCTGCTTGCTGAAACTGAAGAGGACCTGAAGCGCCTGCTGCACAGTATCAAGGACTGCAGCCTACAATATGGATTGAGGCTCAATGTCAAGAAGACAAAGATTCTCACCACTGGACCAATTGGCAGCATCAGGATGGATGGTGAAGAGATTGAGATTGTACACAGCTTTAGTTTGCTTGGCTCCATAGTCAACAGCCTTGGCACCAGCAGCCAGGAAATTAAAAGGCTCATTGCCATGGGAAAGTCTGCTGTTAGGGACCTCTCCAAAGTACGGAAGAGCAATGGTGTCGCTCTGGAATCTAAGGTGCGTCTGATACAGGCCATGGTCTTCGCAATCACTTGTTATGCATCAGAGAGTTGGACAATGACCAGGGAGGATAGAAGGAGAATTGATGCCTTTGAGATGTGGTGCTGGAGAAGAGTATTGAGAATACCATGGACTGCGAGGAAAACAAACAGATTTGTCCTGGAAAGGGTTAAACCAGGTGGTTCCTTGGAGGCAAGGATTCTGAGGCTCCGTCTAACTTACTTTGGACATGTTGTGAGGAGAGACCGGTCCTTAGAGAGGGATATCATGCTTGGGAGGGTGGAGGGACAGCGCAGGAGAGGAAGGCCCTCTATGAGGTGAATTGATTCAGTGACTGGGAAAATTGGGATGGGAGTGTCAGAGACAGTGCGATTGGCACAGGACAGAGCGGAGTTTAGGGCTGTTGTACATAGGTTCGCTATGAGTCGCAAGCAACTCGACGGCACATAACAACAACAACAACATTGGTTTCATTCACCACCTGGGAGATTTGAGAGGTCAATAACTCCTCAGAACATATCTTTAGTCCAGCTGTCTCTCAACTAGATATTCGAGCACGTGTAAATCTGAATTTGCCATCTGTATTCCCTGGCATCTCTTCCACGTTTTTTTCTAAAAGCTCCAAGCAACCTTTCACTACCCACAGTTAAGATCACTGTCCATCTCTATAGTATCACTACAATGGTCTTTCAAAAATTAACTCCCATTTTAAAGGTGCCCACTGCCATTAAGATCATGATTAACTCTCAAATATGGAATCCACATGTCTTGCGATAAGAAACAAGGACTTCAGGATCGGAAGTACCTCTCCATCTTGCTATCTCCATGTCCCGGAAGTATCATGTTCACATGAGTACAGTCTAGACCCTTTCACATGCTGTTTCATCCTTTTTAAGTCTTTCCCTCCATTCTTCACATGGTCAAAAGTTACTTTTACTTTAATAAGTTTGTTTGAGTGTCATCTACCTCCAAAATCCTTTCATATTTACCCCTAAAGCCAGATCCATGCCCTATATTTATCTTAACAAAGAACAACTCTATCCTATTATTTTTCTGGCCACTCAATTGACCCATGAAACATTCCATGGATAAGAATCAATGTCATTCCCTTAATTGTATCCACAGTTCTTAAACTGAAGCTGACCTAGAGTGTCTAATAAAAACTTATGGAGTGAATAAATAGTAGATAACTAAATGAAATATCATAGATTGTCAATGGCCAATACTAATTCTCTGTAGAATAAACAGGACCTGGTCTTTAACATTCATAATCCATCTAAGTATATTAGGAACTATGCAAAATCCTACAATGCAGGACACTTTGTTTATTAAAAGTTCACAAATGGATCACCACGTCCTTTTCTACAATATCCACTGATAACATTGGTATAAATATGTGTGCTCTGGTTGAAGGAGCTAAACTGAACCAGGCATTATTCGAGATAATATCAAGTCAACAGTCTGTAAAGTTGTGTAAGGGAGAGAATAGCGTCACAGAGTAAATATCACCTTCAACGTTGAGTGAGATGGAAAATCATCAGTAGGTTTGGTCAAAGGAGTTAACAAAATCACTGTGTCTGCTTTGAGAAGAAATCAGGAAAAAAGGTATGATGGGGTATAAAAATAAGTTAACAGCAATGGAGATAATGAGAAGAGGTTAAATTATTACACTTCTCAATCCCAGGAAAAATTCAAAGAACTCTGCAAAAAAATATTCACATACCACATAACTTCCATACTTAATAGCACTATTCTATTTGCTTAATTCTATACCTAATCTCTTAGGCATCATCCATCTATTTATCAAGTAGATATATATTTTGAAAAAGAATCTCATAATGAGGACTCCAGTGTTATTTTATAATTGAGAAATATGCCATACCCTAAAAATCCAAATCAAAGAGGAGCTTTGTTTTGTTTTTCTACACAAGGAGTTGTAAAGATATTCATTTTCATTGTCAAAGGGAAAGGCATTAAGGTATTTAAAAAAGAGGCGAATATCAGGAATTAAATTTTGTGTATTAATTCCAGATACTGTATTGGGCTGTTAACTGAAACATCAGAAGTTCTACTCATCAAGTAATTTACTCCTCAGGTGAAAAATGAGATAATCTTCTCCCATTAAGATATGAAGATCGATATCCCTGGAAAATCTGACAGAGGGTCCCCAGGAGCTGTGAGTGGGTGGGGATAAGGCATATAAATAAAAATATTGAACTGACAGTCTAGCATATGGCAAGAGCTCTCAGCCCTTGAGGTTACAAATGTGTGTGTCATTGTTGTTGTTAAGTGCCATCGAGTTGTAGATGACTCATAGCGATTCTATGAACAAAAGACCTGAACACTTGAATAACTCCATGTTCATAGAGTTTCCAGAGGCAAACCATTTCAGAAGTGGATGCCACTCCTGCATCCAAGCTTGTTTTAATCAGGGAGCTCCACCAAACACTGTCCACCATGGGTAACCAATATCGCATTTGGCACATCAGTGTCACAGTGTTCAGCTTCACAGCAACCACAAGTTACCTCTTTACAGCAAGTGGACAGACCAGAGCTGTATGACCTAGAAGAATGTTTGACAAAAAAGATTGAAACCTAATGGGTTTTTAAATTAGACGCCTTATCACATCACCTCACTCCCCTTAGGGAATCAACATTCCGGCCTGCTACTCAACAACCCCAGCCAACAGCTTCTGTAGAACCAGCTCCTGTAGATGACTTTCAAACTGGTCTCCAGCGCCAGCATGTCATTAGTGACAGTAATTCATCAGGGAAGTCACTATCAATCAGAGAGGCAAGATCAAGAACTCACCTTCATCATTAACTAAGGGATGATAAAGTGTCACATTAAAACTATAGAGAAAAGAAAAAAAACAAAAACCAACAAAAAACGGATATGGAGGCCACAAAATGCGAGGCAGAGTCTTAACCCATCAATGCCTCAGGTAAGGTCTGAACAAGGTTAAAATAAGTGCAAATAAATAATTCTCTTCCTTTTTACAACTATATTTCGACTGCAAAAAGTAAATGGTGTTAGATAAAAGACACGATCTTGTAATATATATACCATCCACACGGAATGTAGGAAATACTTATTAGATACATTCTGAATGAATGAAAGCATTAAAAAATAAAGTCATAGATCAAAAAAATTTTAAGTACAATATGAGTTAACTTTTTAAGGTATTCATTTTTGTAATATAATCACTTGCATTTTACTGCTTAAATCCAAAATATATTGATTATTTAATATACATTTCCTACATTAAAAAAAAAACCCACAGCCTTATACCTAAAAGAAACTGTATTCATTCTGAATAAATACTTCTGGTTAGGGACATATGAACAAATAAGTTAACTATGGTCATTAGTATTGTAAAAGAAAAGGAAAAAAGTCAAAGTCATTGTCACGGAGTCAGAATTCCCTGTCAGCTAACCCTCCAGTGCATTTCCAGAGGCCATAAATCATGCAGGAGAAGACTGCCCATCTTTCTCTCATGAAGCAGCTGACTACCTGTTCAACTGGACTGGCAGCTCAATTCTGAAGCATTAGGTCACCAAAGTTTCCTTATTAGTACGGTAGATATTGGAAAAATGTGTCCACATTAAATACACTTAAAAATAAAAGTTCCAAGATCCTACATCTTTAACAACAAGATCAACAAGCAGGAGACTGGAGCCATGGGAACAGTATGCCCACCTTATTCCACGTTGCGTTCACAGTTCTTAAGCTTTCTGAAATTTTCTCTCTTTCCTGTAAGCTCAGACTCTTATCTGAAAGCATTTCCAATTCCGTTCTATTGAGCCATTTGAGTTTATCAGCTTGTACTTCCATCTGCTGGGTTAAATCCTAAAGGGTCAGAAGGCAACTATGGTTAGAAAGCTGTCTGTCATTCTGAGGAGAGCTCAAGAATTCTTACTAGGAATCTCAACAGAAAGTATTCTTTGGAGAAGGAGGTGTGGTCATGTGGAAAGTGTTCTTTGGGGAAGGAGGTGCGGTCATGTGTATGTGTTCAAAAACATACACACTCTGGTTGGATCATGCTGACTTACACTTAAATTAACTAGTTAGCTAAATTAATTAGTTAGCTTCCTAACTAATGCTAAGTACAAAAAAATGAATCTGTCCCACTTAGTTGAACTCCCACTGCATTTTAGTGAGAAAAACACTAATTTTATTTTACACCAGTGAGTTTAAAATGAAATTTTAAAAATATGTTATGGTCTTTGCAACTACCTGCAATGCATCAGAGAGCTGGACAATGACTAGGGATGACAGAAGGAGATTTGATGCCTTTGAGCTGTGGTGTTGGAGAAGAGTACTGAATAGACCATGGACCGGTAGAGAATAATCAAGTTTGTCCTAAGAGGGTGAAACCAGGCTGCTCCTTGGAGGCAAGGATTCTGAAGCTTCATCTGACATACTTGGGACATGCTGGAAGGAGGGACCAGTCCTTAGAGAGGAACATCATGCTTGGGAGGGTGGAGGGACAGCGCAATAGAGGAAGACCCTCAATGAGATGGACTGAGTCAGTGACTGAGGTATTGAGGGTAGGTGTGTCAGAGACAATAAGATTGGCATAGGATAGAGCAGGGTTTAGGGCTGTTGTTCACAGGGTCGCTATGAGTCACAGGATACTCTATGGCACATAACAACAACAATATATGGGGTGGAGGTTTAATATCTTGTTCAGCAGGATTCGAGATTAGAACACTACGACCTTCTTCATCGGAGCACTCTTTCCTGCATCCTCACCTATTTACTACTCCCTGGCTCTTTTCCCCAAGCCTCTAACATGTTGGAAAAGCTTCAAACCAAAAAGGAAGACAAAAAGTATCCAACCAGACTCTCTCACTCTTACTCATAAACTTCTTCCTTCCATAGTTGGTTTATGAACCAATTATCTCCATAATACCTCTTCTGCACATTCTCGTTGCAGTTAAATTGCTATTATGAATTTAACATTCTGTATTTTCATGATAAAAATGATGCTTGTACTAATAAGACAAGAAAATGAGGAAAAATCCCAAACATCAGCAGCTTTTTATGACCTCATCTTCACCACACTACTATTTGAATGTACCGTGGACTGCAAAGAGAACAAACAGGTTCATCCTAGAGAGGATGAAACCAGACTGCTCCCAGGAGTCTGAAGCTTCATCTGACATATTCTGAGCATATTGCAAGAAAGCCTTGGAGAAGGTGTCATGCTTGGGAGGGTGGAGGGACAGCGCAAGAGAGAAAGACCCTCAAAGGCACCTAACAACACGATGACAACAACACTTCTTATTCCACTCTTAGTAAACACTGGAAAACATTTTAACTAGAGTTAGAATTTTAACTCTAAGTTTTAAATATTTATCTTTGGTTTCAAATCAATTTCATAAAGTGTTATTGCAAAAATAATTCAAACAGCCTGGAAATATGTGACATGAAAAATAAAACATGTTTTCCAAGTTTTCTCTACCAAACTCTTTAAGGACAAGATCATTCATCCAATTATGTTGTCTTTCATGTCTATTTGTTCACATGTACATGGATGTGCACATAGAGGCGTGCCTGCACACATGTGTATATATACATTAAAAAGGGCTATGAAACTAAATTGTAAGTACATTATGTATATTATTCTGCAACAATTACTTTAATTCTTAACACAAAAATGGGAATATTTATGATATAAAAATGCATGTATAATTAAATATGTTTACATACCTACATATAACTTTATACATTTCCTCTATGTATAATGAAGTAAAATTTTTACTGATTGAATCCTAACAAGGGAAATGTGATAAATACAACTGTGATTAAGCCAACAGCTACATCGCTGTGCTGCTCACTTAAGAATTTTTTCTTTAAGTGTGGCTCTGAAGGACACTTGGCCAAGGTGGCCCACATCAGGTCCTCGTAGCAGACAGGACTAACAGGCCCCAGCTCCCAGCTGGAAACAAAGGAGGACGCTTCAACAATTTAGATCCTCCCAGAAGAGTTGTGGGTGAGCATTAACATTACTGGTAAGTATATTCATTTTCTCCTGGACACAGAGCCTACTAATTGGTCCTAAAAGCCTTCTGAGGTCCCAACTCTTCTCACTATTTCGTAGTTGTTGGAATGGACGGAAAACCTCATAAGCAGTTCCTTACTTCACCTCTACCTTGCATGTGAACTTCCGAGTTGTAAAACAGCCCAGTGGTAGATGGAATTGCTCCAGGACTTAAGAACCATAAATGACATAGCTGAGCCTCTACATCTTGTGGTTCCTAACCTGTATACTGTAATAGACAAAGTGCTAGTCTATAGGCCTTTTATTGTAAGAACTACCTTCCCTCTATAACTTGATTTGTGCCACTACTAAAACCTCTACTCGGAATATTATTGCTTGTTAATTTTTGACTCATGTATTTTTAACTTGTTAGTTAAATTTGTGTCTTCTAGGCTGCAACACTTCCATGATACATCTTCAAGGATATGATGAACATGTACGGATAAGCACAATGGATAACAGTGCATCTAAATTTCAAAATCAATCTCCATAATAGTCTATGTGTTTCCTATTGCCAAAGGGGCCCTTTAGAGTAGTGAGAGAAGATCTTCACCCTGAAACCCACAGCGTCCCTTTTCAGCAGGAAGTAGCTAAGAGAATACGCCATCCCCTTTTCCTTATGAATCAGGGTGAAGTCTCTCTCAGGGAGAAGTGATAGGGAATGGCAAAGGACACACTGGCAAAGGAGATTAATCAGAACTGGCTTTGACAAGCACTGTGGCAATTGGACAATTAAAACAGACATTCGGGGTGGGGGGGAAGAAGAATGAACTGGGGAGGAGGGTAGAGAAAACAGTGCAACAATGAATGAATGAGAACACAAAATCTCTGTAAATGTTCATTAAAATGAATAAAATTTAATAAAAATTTTTCCATTTCAGAGCTAATCATGAGTAAAGGCATAAATTAAATTTCAAAGCACGACTGCTGTTGTTGATCGCCTCTGCGTCAAGCACGACTCATAGGGACCCTGTGAACAAAAGGCCTGAAGCCCCTCTACAACACCGACATTTATGAAAGTTCACAGAGTCTCCAGAGGCATGTTGCTTAGGAAGTGGATGCCGCTCCTGTTTCCAAACCAAAGCATGATTATATTCTAAAATTACACTTTGCTAGAGAATTTCCAAAAACATTTGGTCTAAAACCATTATCAAGACCAAAGTCAATGACTTGTAACTTTTGTGTGAGCAACAACTCACCTCAGCAACAGGAAAATTACAGCTGCTCTTTAAAACATATGACAAATAACCCTCTTTCAAGTTCAACATATTTAACATGAAGTAAAAAATTTCCTCCATTTTCTTAAGTGGTGCAATAATTGCTCTTAAGCACACACATTCACGCATCAGAACATACCAGAAAACACAGGGACCAACACACCACTTACTGTCAATTCTTGCAGGTTTTCTTCCAGGTCAGCGGTGGGCTTCCTCTGTACAGCAAGCTCAGCCTTTGTTAACCAGCAGACCACGTCATCTAGCCTTTTCCTATATTCCATTGCCTGCTTCCCTTCTCCTTTTAGCCTAAAGAATATATTTTTGAAAATATGAGAAAATGGATCCAATTAAGCAGAGCCCATCTTTGGATATCTCGACCATTAATCCTCACCAAAATAATTGCTGGTAACCACTTTAATATTAAAAATAATGTCACTGTTGTTGTTGTTGTTGTTGTTGCGTATTTTCCAGTTGGAACCAACTCCTTCCTGACCCTCCCTATCACTGTCCCATGGAGCAGATGGTGGATTTGAACCATGTGCTTTTGGTTTGACAAAGCAACTCCTTATGCTGATGTGACCAGAGAGCATTTCTGAATGCTAATATTAATAGGAACATTCTGTAGTACTGAAGATTATTTGATAATATAAGGAGATATTATCTTTAATTAAATTCAAAATACTAGAACAAACAAAGGTTATTTTCCCTTATCATAAAAGACTAACTACAATTTTAACATAAAGGTCTTTTTTAGCATTAGCACTGTAGAAAACAGAAGTTTAGAAGTGTCTTTATCTAAGATAACAATGAAAAATATACTATTATCTTTGAATGTTTTAAGATAGACCTACTAACATGATTATCTTTCTGTTTTATTCATAGGAGAAAAAGAATAAGAACAAAGCTAGGTTATCAAAAACTGGGAAAACTTAAGAAGAGTTAGTAAGGCAAATAAAAAGTTATTTTCACACAAATTTATAAAAGATTTAAGAAAGCAAAATGGAAAAAAAGTAATAAAAATAAACAGATAATATAAAAAAAGAATGAGTTAATTAGATCTTTTAAACGTTGTAAGAATCACAAAAGATGTCAACCATCTGTCGGTAGATGAGAATATGATTAGAACACATGTGACAAATAAGAGCATGTGTTTTTAGAAAAGAGTGTTAGAAGCTTTTATGAGCTAAATAAACACATAATGGAGTTACAATGATCATTTGAGCTGCTGCTAGCTAAAAGTTTGTTTCAAAACAGAATGCAATATTTTAATAAATTGTATTTTTTTCCCCTGCTAATCCTTAGAGAGGAACATCTTGCTTGGGAGGCTGAAGGGACAGCACAGGAGAGGAAAACCCTGAATGAAATGGATTGATTCAGTGACTGGGGTAATGGGAGATAGGTGTGTCTGAGACAATAAGTTTCAGAGCTGTTCGACATAGGGTCGCTCTGAATTGCAAGCGATTCGATGGCACATAACAAGAACAACAATGCAAAGCGGTGTCTCTGTGGCAGTTTTCACACACCAGTGGTTCCCAGGGAATGATGGGTAATCTCCTCCCATGACATTTCCAGCCTCTGATAAGAGGAATGAGTCAGTTAGGAATTGATGAAAATGAGTTGGGTTGAGTAAGAACTTCAAGGAGACCCGGTGGCATAGCAGGTAACATGCAGAGCTGCACAAGGAGACATCACTAATTAGCATCCACCAACAGCTGTGCAAGGGGGGAAGGGCAGTCTCCTAAGTCTGAAAAGATTTACAATCTTAGAAATCTGATGGAAGGTTCCCATGAGGGAAAGTTAAATCAACAGCAGTGGGTAATAAGAATTTATGATTCTTTTATGGCTACTGCATTTTTCTTTTCAGGCATAAAAATACATACTACAGTATAAACAATAAAATGATAACTTAATAGTTATATAACTAATAGCATGAACTACAACTGTAGTTATTAAATATCTATAAGGACAGACTATTACTTGAATTTTGTTTTCTACCAAGCAATAGTATTAATTGACAACACTACATTAAAGTGTCTCGAGATAGAGCCAGGTTCAGTGCTACACATAGGGTCACTATGAGTTGCAATCAACTCGACGGCACATAACAACAACATGCAGTTAATAAAATTTAGCGCACAGAGCAATTTTAGAAGCATTCTGGTACCCTTAGCTCTGCCAGCCTAGTGGACAGGGAGTTGCACTGCTAACCCCCAAGCGGCAACACCTCTGGTGGTTCGAATCCACTAGGTGCTTCCTGGGAGGAAAAGGGGCAAATCTCCTTCTATGTGATTTACAGTTTCTGAAAACCCACTGGCAGATCTGCTCTACATCAGTTTGACTCAATGGCAATGAGTTGTTTGTTTCCTAAGAAAATGTAGGATCTTCAATTTCCAATGTTTCAAAAATTCTGACTAATATAGTGTTTTCAAAATATATTTATGAAGGAAGCCAACATTATCAAGTAACTTTAACAGACATATTTTAGTCATAAGAAAATTCTCATCTGCACACTAGCCCAATATAATCTACATTTTAAATGTTAGCCGTAGCAGTAAAAACGTACTATAAATTCATGTTCAAACAGCAGATAACAATTGCTCACTAAGGAGTAATACCATAAGCTGCTGAATACCATAAGCTGCTGAACTATGTAAATATTTAAGGATAGGCACTAAATACAAAAAACAATTGAACTAAGTGGTAATTCTCAATGACCAGTAACAATATATACACAACCTCTTAAGATTCCAGGTTGGCCCCAAGTTAATAGAGATTATAACTCCAAAGCAAAGTTTCAACAAGCATCTATGGAAGTACATACTGTCTTAGTCAAAACAGAAGAGGATAAAAAAATGGGTTATTATATTTTTCACTTTCAAAGAGTAAAGTGTATTAAACTTAAAGCTATTTTAAAAAAAAAACAACAAAAAAACAACCTACCTATACTCTACGGAGATGGATTCTGAAAACACTTGGGGGCTTTCTGTATGTACTGTGAATACAATGCCAGCAGTAGACCATTTTGCTTAGGAGATCACTCCAGAATAAATGGACTCTCATGCAAACACATCACTACCACAGTGAAGACTTGAACTTGGAATTCTTCCCTTTTTCCTTAAGCCACCTTCCCAGCCACATCATTGCAGATCCATGGCAAGGCCACGCCAGTTGCTTCCTCCTCGCCTTTGCCTGCTCTGCTTTTCTCTAGAAGCCTTCACTAGGAAGAAATTTCTAGAAATGTTTCCCAGTTCACTTTAACTCTGTTGTCTGTGGTGCCTCCCATGCCCACCTCTCTGCGACAACACTGCATCTTACTAATACCTTCATCTCACCCCCTTATTTCTTCTACAAATATTTAAACTTTGGAGCTTCTCAGTCATATTTGTATCCCCAGGTGCTGTAACCAAGGCTCAATACAAATCGATCAAATCCATCAGTCACTGGCAAAATCCAGTAACCACATGCTTACAGAGCAAGTTCTAGGTTAACTTGCAATTATAAACATAGATTTCTGGAATATATGCTAGGAAATAGAGCATAAATATTTTGCAAATACTGTTTCATATGATGTCTGTAAAAATCCTCTAATGAAATATCATTGTTCTTATTTTCGGAGGAAGGAGCTTTGAGTCTATAGATTTCTGTCTTTCTTAGTTTACACCACACAGCATTTGAGAGCATAAGATCATGAGTCTCTTATGACAAGACCTCAGATAAGTTCTCAACCTCAATCCTCTGAGCTCCAGTGTCTCAAGATGGACAATGTGCCTATCAGTCCCCTCAAAGGAGGTCCGTGAAGATGCTATGGATAGTGTATCCTGGATGCTCTGATACACTGTAGTCTCTTGGCCAGTTTCTTAAGCAAAATCTCACAACAAAATAGCCAGTTAAATGGTTTTTGTTTGCTTGATTCTGACTCAAGGTAATCACATGCTCCATAGCACTTGCAATGGCTGAATGTTGATTCAATAAACTGCCAAACATTTCTCTGAGGTGCCTCTGGGTAAACACAGATCTTCAGGCTTTCTGTTAGCAGTTGAGCTTGTTAACGGTTTGTACCATCTGAGGAATGCACTCAAAATCCTATTTAATAGTTTAACAACTGGTAAAAAATGGCCACATCATACTTGAATGGTTATGTCAAATTATAATACTGAGTGTATGACAAAATAATATCTTATGCCAAAATAACAGATCATTCACAAAAGTTAAAATTAAGAGAGAAAAAAACCATACTTCTCAAACTTCTTAACTTAGAACTACTCTAACTAGTTCTTGTGGCCCAATGAGTAAGAACTTGCATTGCCAACCCACAGACAGGTGGTTCGAATCTTCTTACTCCACAGAGAAAAAGAAGTAAAATCCTCCTGTGAGATTTACAACCTCTGAATACCTGCTGAGGGTCAGTTATGTTAAGGACACTAAAGAGAAGACCCTTATACCAACAAAACAAAAAGTCTTTCATGACATGGAATGATGGAATATATTAGCCAAAGAGAAGTTATTCATTAAAACTTTACCATCCTAGAAAATAATTCCAAATAATTTGAAGTATTCTAGGAGATAATATGTATAAGGTACTGTTTTGCATTACTTGGAAAAGCAGAGGCTCAGGAAGAGAGGTAACCCTCAGCAAGAGGGATGATTGCAGCAAGAGGCTGGAGCGTGGCAGAAAGTGGGAGTGCTGAACAGGAAAGGGCCAGGTTGCAGGACGCTGTTCACAGGCTGTTGTTCACAGACCATTGTTCACAGGACACTGTTCACAGGCTGTTGTTCACAGGCCGCTGTTCACAGGCTCGCTATAATTCACAGTCAACTCAAAGTACCTGACACTGTGTTCAAACTTGCTTGTAGCCAGAAGCCATTAGTAAAGCCTAGGACACTGTCACAGAAACTGACACTAAAACCAGGTAATATATTTATAACATTGCATGGAGGGGGAACTTTATTGTTCACAAAGCACTGCCACATGTGCATATGACAGACATACACCATCAGGAACTAAGAAGAAGCAAACCTCCAGAGCTAGTTGGCAGCAAAAACTAAGATGTAACAAATGAGCCACTGAGTCCTAAAACCTGCACCTCAACTTTCAGACCAAAAGTCCAGAAACATGTTCCCAACAACTTCAAGATGCTTCCACACAATCACTTTATCATTAACAACAAGATGAATAAATGTATTTTGTTGTTAATGTCAATTGCTGTCATGTCAATCCCAAGACTCATAGTGACTCCACGCGGGCTCAGCAGAACTATTCTATAAGGTTTTCAAAATTATGACCTTTGAGCTGGGCCTCTGAGTGGGTTTGAACTACCAACCTTTGGGCTCAAGTCAAGCATGTACCATTTAGTCTACTCAAGGACTCCTGCAAGGTATGTTTAGCATGGGCAATATTGGGGTACAAAAATCGAGCTGTATGAACTGATTAAAAATGGACACAGCAATCTTAAATATCAAGAAAGCTGGCACTATGACATCAGATCATAAAAGGACTGTCCAGGATTGTACCCCAAACAGCCTCCCCCCTGTGCTGTCCAGTTACTGTGATTCACTCACCTTGGCTTCCTGTCCTTCACTTCCGCCACCACCACACTCCAGCGCTGGTTTAGACCTGCCAGCTTGTCTCTCAGGAAGCTTCCGTTTGTGGAGGAGAGTTTCTGTACTATCTCGTCCCCCGCTCTGTTCAGTGCTGCGAAACGAGGCTGGTGGCTGCTGATGCCATCTTCAAGGTCCTGCAACAGGGAACAAGCTGCAATTAGTTCTACTATCAAACTAACCTGTCCGATACAATGAATTCACCCAGGAGTTGTGGCATCAACTTCAATGTTAGAGATGTCTACAAGAATATCATCTGATCTTTATGTAAATGCTAAATTATACTTCAAACAAAACACTAAAAGCAACTGATAATGAAATGTAACTCATTCTAATGAATGCCATTAGGTAAAGTACAGTGAAATAGGAAAATCTAACAACAGATACATAACAAAGTGTCTTCATTGTTGTGCAAAGCATAGATCATGTTTGATTAAAGTCAGTATTTTCTTCCAAATATGAGCTTGAAAGCATCTCAAAAAATTTTGCACACAGATACTCCACAATCCTTTATGTTTTACTCTCTCTAAGAAAATCTCAATGTGCATTCTATTAACAATGTTTCACTGCTCTGGATAATTTAAAATCATTGCATTAAAGGTCAATTTTAACCACTTATGCATAACTCAAAAAAATATAAGAAAAAGGCATACGTTCATGGGGAAATACAAAAGCATTCCCTTTATTCAAAACCTTCTACATAAAATATATTTTAATTACTTTAATCAATGATAAAATAGAAATTGTTTTCTACCAATAGTTTCAAAGATTTACTACTATTATAATCCTTTAAGATTGAATTAGACTTATATGAGCAACTGCCCTGCCACACACAACTCAAGAATAATTAACTGTGTTGATAATTATCTGTGTCACAAAGATTAATGAGATGCCTCAGAGTCTGAGGACAGAACATAATGGTAAGACCACATATATTTTAAAAATCTGCCCTTGAGAGAGAGTTGGGCACAAACATTTTCTATATTTTATTTTGAGTGTAAAATCTTAAAACCATAATTGTTTCTCATATTAGCCAATATGAGAGTACATTTTTATTTTCATTTTCATTACTTGTAGACTCTTGATTAAAACCTGGAAATTATTCACTTTGCATAAACCCTTGAAACTAGATATGAGAACTCAAATAAAAATCATACAATTATCTATATTCTCCTGAAAGATAATGGTATTTGGTCTCTACTTCTGAAAATAAGCACATTTGAAACAGTCAGCTACATAGGTCTTCACTCACTCTGTTTGGCAAGGACCCAGCCTGTGACAGCTCTCACCTGCTGGTGCATCCTGGCTTTCTCCACGTCCAGGCTGCCATCTGGAGTGCAGGTATCAACCAGCAACTGCTCAAATTCTGCCATCCACTGCGTGAGGTCACTCAGGTCACAGTGGAACTGTCTCCACTCTTCTACAGCCTGATCAAAATAACTGCAGGAGAACAAAGAGGACAGGAAGTGACGGCCCAACTCAGGAGTGTTGAGAAGAAAGTTACATGAAGGACATTAAACTGAAGGCCTAGGAACAGCTTCACACACAACTCACTGCTCCGCACAACCCAACTGTGTACTGTTGTGGTTGCTGTGTACAGAGTCGGACCATCGCTGAGTCTCCGGTGGGTTTTCAGAGGCAGTTAATCTCACGGGAGGAGATCGCCCATCCTTTTCCTACACAGCAGCTGGTGGCCTCGAACCACGTACCTTCAGGATTGCAGTGCAGCTTTTTGCCACTAGGCCAATTTTGTACTAAGGTAAGTTTATAAGTCCTCTTAGAGAAGCATGATTACACAGAGAACACAGAAACTCTTCCCTAGTCTGCCTCTGCTTCCTTCTCTCACACTCGCTTGCTCTGTCTTCTTGTATGTGCACATGCACATATAAACACACACACACACACACACACACACACACATCTTTTTAACTGAAAGAACTACACAGAGGCTACGTAAACTTTGCCTTCTCTGGCTTGTAATATCAAAATTAGCAACAGGAACATTTATCTAGCCAACACCATTTCAAATATTGTGAAACCTAAAATATGATTAATTACTCTTTTCATTCAGAAAAACTCTGCTAGAACACTTAGCTCCCAGTTAAACCAGAGCCCCAAAGACCAAAACCCTTCACAGTTGCACTCCACATCATTTAACACCAAAACCCCACTCCTGTCAAGTTGACTGCAACTCATGGCTAGCCAATCATAAGTTTTCCAAGACCGTAAATCTTAACGGGAGACGGCCGCTGTCACCCAGACAAGGGCTGCTGGATTTAAACTACTCACCTCTCAGCTACCAGCCCTGTACTTTACGCACTGCATGACTACGACTTCCTCCAAAGCCTCTGTGGCCTCCTGGGCCATGAATAACAATCCTTCATACCCCACATATATGAACAGCGCACAGTATGACCTTGTGTGAACAAGGTCAAGGTCAGGCCCAGGGCAAGGCACTGAGTCTGACTCTGTTTGTTGGACTCTGTTTAAACTTGACTCTTAGAAATGACACAAAGTAAAACTCTAGTATTTATGACAGTCAGAACATATAAATCAAACACAAAAAGGAAATTCTTTGCTAAATTAGAATTCTAATTTTTTTTTTCCTTCTACCTTTTGTTTAGAGTAAGCAGTAGATTCGGGAGCAGTTTAGAAGAAATCTCTGACATTTTCAATAATCATTCTTAATTTGTATAAGAGAAATATTTTAAAATCATAAAAATTGGCCCTTAAAATTAATCACTACCCCTTACATAGGGAGGTCCACTGGCTTAGTGGCAAGTAATCGTGCTGCCAAGGCAAAGGTATGCGGTTTGAATCCACCCACTTCTCTGTGGAAAAACCATAAACAATCTCTTCCCTGTGATTAGCTGCTTCTGAAAACCCACTGGAGGGCCAGGTGTAGGTCAGTTACAACTCCACAGTCTACAACAACAAACAAATAATGTTTATATTATCTTCTCTCCAAAAGGAATTTTTAAAATTCCATAAATATTTGTGGGCCATCCATAGAAAAACATCAACCTACTGATCAGAATCAAAATAAGAGCACTTCAGGCAAAACACTATGAGAAGACACGAAGGCCATCCACATCATCACTTACAAGAATGCTCAACAGGTGCAAAAAACTCCCCATTTCCAATTTTACATTTTATCATCATCAGGAGAAAGTATTTCCAGAAAGGTTGCTCTAAAGTGCCACAAAGACTTTGAGGATAAATGCAAACTATCAATAAGATTGCCTTTGAGTCAAGCACGACTCATAGCGATCCCATGAACAAAAGGCCTGAAGCCCCTCTACAACCACTGACATTTATCAAAGTTCATAGGGTTTCCGGAGGTATGCTGTTTAGGAAGTGGATGCCACTCCTATTTCCATAGTACATCAAATTTCAAATCAATCTAAGTAGCACAGCTATGGATTAAGTAAAAAATAATCGGAAAACATGCAGATTCATGATCAGCTGGGCACCTCCATGAAATGTAATCTCCTCCTGTCCCACAGAGCCTGTCTGGGTTACAGTCAGCACAGAACCATGAAGGGGCATGGTCTTGCATAGAGTTAAGGAACTCTACTGGTGGTCCAGCAGCAAGAAGCTGCACTGCAATCCCAAAGGCATGCAGTTTGAATCCACCAACTGTTTCATGGAAGAAGGATGGGCAATCTCCTCCTGACAGATTAACTGCAACTGAAAACCCACGAGCGAGTCAGCTATGGGTTGGTTCTGACTTGATGGTACCCAACAAAAACAACAACACAACAATGTCCACTTTGTGACCACACTGGGAAATGTGTCACCCTTCCATCCTTGGACTGTATGTGAACTAGAAAAATATAAGTTTTGTACCTCTGTTGTCTCTACACAGCTTGACTTCTCACAGAAAGGCTGACACTAACACTCCAACTAACCTCGCTGTCCTTCCCTGGAGACCCATCCCATTACCTTCTTTCCCTGTACATGAGAATGGCACCATTTACAGAGGATGGATCTCCGATGGCACAGAGCTTCAGTGCTTGGTTTAACGAAAGACTGCTGGTTTGAATCCACTCAGCCGCTTCATGGGAGAAAGGCCTGGCTGGCAACCAGCTCCCACACAGATGACAGGCGAGAAACCAGCCAACCTGTGGGGCACGCCAACTGTGCCCAGTGCTAGTGGGAATCAATCAGTTCAGTAGCACATCATCTCACCCAGGGAGTTAGGGTCCTAAAGGTCAACAGCACCCTTCAATTCTTCACTTTTTTTAAAAACAAAGACAAAGACGAAGAGGCTTCATCTCGCCTACTTCAGGCACGTTGCTAGGAGGAACTATTGCACGGAGGGGAGACCACGCTTGGAAAGGTGTAGGGCCGGTGAAAGAGAAGAAGACCCATAACCAGGCAGATTGACACAGTAACTGGAGTAATGAGCTCTAGTGTGTCAGGAAGTGTGAGAATGGCCCAGTATAGGACAAGAGTCCAGTCAGCTGTTCCTAGGGTCGCTATGGGCTGTACTTGACTCGATGGCATCTAACAACAATTAACCAAAGACATGGGTGCCACTTCCACTCTTCCTCCTTCCTTCCTCCAATATTCTATCAATCACACCTTACTGATTCAAATATCCAAACACTTCTTGGATTTCCTGCCTTGTTTCTATTTCCACAGCAATTTCCACAGTCTAATGACTGCAACATGATATCCATGAATTCTCATACAGTCTCGCCCTCCATCTACCAATATCAACCGATTCTACAATCCGCAGACTGTCATTCCTTTATTGTGAATACCAGAACAGCTCCCTTCTGCTTTCAGAATAAAGTACAGGCCAAGATAACACACAGAGCTCCTTCATGAGTTTGTCCCATTAGACATTTCTGGTCTCATCTCTCTACCATTTGCCCCAGCTCGAGTGGACTGTCTTCATTTACTCACAAGAGACACACTAAATTTCCCATGATTCTCTGCAATGTTGCATTCCCTCATTTCTTTCAGCTGACTAACTTCTCAATCTCCAAGAAGACTTCGTAACTGCCCTGAGGCCTTCTTGTATTGTTCTTATTACAGATCTATGCACCGTATAATAACTGCACCTTTAATTCTTTCTACTCTGTGCCTCTGGGTCTTAAAGATACAGCCTGTATCTATCTGGTATGTCTGCCTTATAATTCTTAGTGGGAGGTGGCTATATATGCCTGTTGTTGTATAGCATTGAGTTGGAATCAACCCATAGCTGATCCTCTGGCAGGTTTCCAGAGGCAAATAATCACACAGGAGGAGAATGTCCATCCTTCTCCTGTGGAGCAGCTGGTGGCCTTGAACCGCGTGCCTTTGCAATTGCAGTGTAGCTTCTTACCACTAGGCCACCAGAGCTCCCTATATACGCTTATTGGTAGGCACTTAATAAAGTCTTAACATGTAAAAGTTGCATAAATAGATGGCCAGATAAGTAGGAAGGTGAAGTTATTCTAATGGCATCCCAATCTTTTTTTAAATTCTGGGGGAGAAAATTACTGAATTAAGGTGGACATTTATATTTAACAGAAGACACTATTCCAAGTGAAAATCAGAAACAAAGAAGAATTTAATCAACTTTGTGTGAAGAGAATAAATAAAACTGAATGAGTAAAAGGTATTAGAAATTAAATTATCTAGAGAATACTGTTGAAAGCTTCCAGGCAGTCGATGAGAAGCCTGGATTTTGTCAACACAGAGTGAAAGCTGACAAAGGACATAAAGAGAACATTTATCTAAGAAGCTCTTGATATGAAAGAAAAACACATCCTAAAGATTGAGAAATTCAAGACAGAGGAAGTAAACAACCTGGCCAAAAAAAAGAGATTAAATAATAGGTCAAAAGAAGCAAACATTTAACCAGAAGAGTTTCTCAAGTTACTTATTTGAGAAAACAGAAAAACGAATGCCATTGGCCATAGCAGAGAACATTTAAAAGAGTTCGGAAAGAGAATCTGTTTTGTTTTCCTAAAATCAAACCTACTCTCAGAAGTTAATGGCAGTTTAGTGATTATTCATTAACAAGTTTGTCTTTACCTCATATGTTATCCCAATGACATAGCTAGAAGTATGTATAAAGATGTCTATCAAAAATAGTCTCTACTTGCCCAAAGAGGACCTGTGCTGACAACCCAAAGGTGCACAGTTAAAATCCATCAGATTATCTGCAGGAGAAAGATAAGCAATGTCCTCCTGTGACATTTTTAAGCTCTGCTGGCTTAGTGATAAGAAATTACACTGCCAACCCAAAGGTACACTGTTTGAATCCACCAGCTGCTCTTCTTCCATGTGACTTACTGCTTCTGAAAACTAACTCAAGGATATGGGTCAGTTCCAACTCAATAATACTCAACAACACCACAATCGCACAAAGACACACATCTCCAAAAAGGGACACATCTATATAAAGGACTACATCAGAAAGTCACTAAAAGGTATTGTTTCAAAGATTGTTTAACTATGAGATTTGCATGTTTTGAAAAATCTATTAAAAGCATGATGGCTACTTTCTGTTTATGTTACTACTACAATTTTTAATGTGTTATTCTGTTACCTTTCTGTCTGTATAAACTACTTCCTGTTAGGCTCTTTCATATTGTATTTGCCTTTCTACTACACATATACCTCCTATTTAAAAAAAAAACCAGTTTAGATTCCAATTTATTAATAGGCATGGCAAAATGCTAGTAAGAAGATTCAAAACCATTCTATTAAGCAGAAGGTCTAGGGTTATATATGGATTCTAATTATCTGTAGCCCTCTCTTTCTCCACTGACATTAATCATCAAGTGTGTGGAGAGACTAAATATTAATGAGACCTTCATTATTTTTAAACCAAACTGATGTTACTTAGACGTTAAAAGGTCAAGGTGCTTCAAACTTTTCACGGTAGGCATTAAGCTGTATATAACCCTCTACACATGCCATCAGACTCCTCTTCATTCAGGACACAATACTGATCATAACTGATTACTACTGTTGCCTGCTGCCACACAGATTCTGACACATAGCAACCTGTGATGGAGCAGAACTGTCCTGGAGGGCAGTAACCTTTATAGGAACAGAAGGCCAGGTCTTTAGTCTGTAAGGAGGTTCAGTGGGTTCTAACTGATAATCTTCGAGCTAGGAGAAAAGTGCTTAACTGGTGCATCACCAAGGCTCTGTTCCTAACTGATCAAACAGGTTATATTATAAGGTTATGCAGCATGTTCTCATCAATCTTTTCCAAGGTTAGGAGTTTATAAGCCTTTGTTTAAAATATTAAATATTAAATCCATTTAAACATACCCCTTCCGATCACTGTACATTCTATTAACTCTGTCCCATTTTGCATTCAGCTGCGCAAGCATATCCCCAATCTGAACAGCTTCAGGTCCGGACGCCTCAAGGATCACATCTGGTTGCTTCTCATGAATGACAGCAATCTGGTCCCCCAGCTTGTCCAGTTGGTCTTTGATATTCTGCAAATACATTGTCATCAATTAACAAATTCAGCAGAGTCATAAAGAATGCAATTTCTGATGAGAAAATGTGTATTGCACAAAACTTATTGAAAGTAATAAGTATAATAAAGTTGCTATAATAAATAGTGGCAATTATATACACACATATGCATGTACTTTTAAATTTTTTTTTAAAAAAAAAGTACTCTGTGTTAGCCAAAGTGGGAGGAATGCAAATAATATGCTAATAGAAAGAGGAAATTTCATAGATGCTAAAGGCAGGATTTCTACGGGTCGAATAAAAAACTTCAATCATATTCTGTACAGGTAATGAAGTACTTGAAGTTGTAATTTAATATATTTGCAAATCCTAGTAATAATAATTTAAATGACAGAAATAAGCTATCAGCCTTCAAAAATCTATCAGTGATTTTATTTCATTTTACATATAAGTGCTGCTAAATTATATAGAAAATCTTAAAGGCATGTAATAGTGTTAGAAATTAACCTCTAAATCCCTACTTAACCCTTAATCAATCTACCAATCAACATGCCAACAACCAGCCAATCTTAAATTATAATAAATGACAAGATAAATATTGGAGATATTTATAGAGAGACATATATATATGTGTGTGTGTGTGTGT
>NW_006399852.1:8435540-8450281 GCF_000299155.1 Elephantulus edwardii
TCCAATTTTCCTACATTCATTCTTCTCACATTCCACGTTCCAATCACTAGCGTCTGCTTATAGCTGTTCTTCCTTCTCTGTTTCTATATCTGAAATCTCAGTCTCAATTGCCATGTCTGCTAGTCCAAGTTCTAGTCTAAGTGTGATCTATTGTACATAGTGTGTTCGAAGGCCTGCTATTTCAGAAATGGATGGCCAATCCTTTCTCCTAGTCTGTCTTAATTTTATTTTTTTTTAATAACAGTATCTGACAGACAAGCGTTTCATAGAAAAGAGCAGATGGAAGACACTCACCCAATTAGAAAAATGACCGATAGATTCAATGTTGATGCTCCCTCTTACCATGTATATCCTAACCCATCCCTTTCCCTACTCCACCAACATCCCTTTCTACTTCCGCCTACACCATTCAACACCTCTCTCCCCTGGACCAGCCCTTGATATGATGCTTAAATCTCAAGCCAGGAGTATTGCTGTGATTTTGGACACCTCATGCTGCTGCCAGTCTCTTAAATTAATAACTATGTACACTTCAAAATCCACACCTAGTAAAAATATTATAAATATTTATATGTATCATTGGAAGCAGGAGTGGCATCCACTTCCTAAATAACATGCCTCCAGAAACCCTATGAACTTTGATAAATGTTGGTAGTTGTAGAGGGGCTTCAAGCCTTTTTGTTCATAGGGTCGCTATGAGTCGTGCTTGACTCGAAGACAATCTACAACAACAGCATCATTAGTGAATACAAGAAAGGTTAATTCTTCATTGTTGCTGTTGTTATGTGCTGTCAAGTCACTACTGACCCTTTGTAAAATAGACTTGAAACCTGCTCTAACTTTACTGTCTCTGACACACCTACCCTCATTACTCCAGTCACTGAATCCATCCATCTCATTGTTGGTCTCCCTCTCTTTCCCTGTCCCTCCACCCTTCCAAGCATGATGTCCTTCTCCAAGGACTGGTCCCTCCTTGCAACATGTCCATAGTACGTCAGATGAAGCCTCAGAACCTTGACTCCAAGGAGCAGCCTGGTTTTACCCTCTCCAGTATAAACCTGTTTGTTCTCCTGGCAGTCCATGGTATACTCAACACTTTTCTCCAGCACAACAGCTCAAAGGCATCAATTCTCTTTCTATACACATTACAACTTCCTAGGCACAAACTTAAAGAATGACAGATCACCTAGGGTGGCACAGTAAGCCTCTCACTTTAGTTCTCTGTGAAGTGCAACTATCCAAACACAGTGCCCGCAGACCAACCTTCAGAGAATCTTCCTGAAAAGAGAAGTCTTCGTAGACAGCAGTGCTCAGCTCTGGTGTCTTCAGTGACAATTCAACATCATCCATGGAGTGTAACACTTTGTTAATTTCAACAAGGTAGTCTGTGGGAAGAAGTGAGGACCGAACTCCAGAAGCCAGTGGACTTGTTTTTTTCTGTTGAATAGGGACTGCCTACAGAAACACAAGTAACAATGCATTTATTGTTATTGTTGTTGCTGGGTGCCATCAAGTTGTGTACAACCCACAGTGACACTCAGATGTGAACAACAGATGTGAACCCAGCCCTATCCTGTGCCATCCTCATCATCTCGGATACACCAGAGCCCTAGTCAATCAACAACAACATCATTAGTGAATAAAAAAAAAGGTTTCTTCTTCATTGTCGTTGTTGTTGTTGTTGTTATTGTGTACCATCGAGTTGGAACTGACCCATAGCTGACCCTCCAGTGGGTTGTCTGAGGCAGTTAATCACACAGGAGGAGACAGCCCATCCTTCTCCTGCAGAGCAGCTGGTGGCCTCGAACAGTGTGCTTCGGGATTGCAGCACAGCTCCCTGCCACTAGGCCACCCTCCAAGGAAGAATGACAAATTGAAAAATAAAGTATAAGACTATCACATAAACGAATCCCTCAATTAGAGAGACAGACACAGTGGTGGCAGCAATGGCTGAGCACGGCGGAGGCTGTGGGGCTGGTACAGGACGGGGCCCTATGCTGTTCATAAGGTTACTATGAGTGCCAGTCCACCTCAATTCGTAAGCAGCTGGAATGTGGCTATTTACACATATTTTTAAATACTGAGACAATTCTGACAAGAGGATTTAGACATATTTATAAAAGGTACAACCGCACCCGTTCCTTGACACTTTCACTTTTCTATCAAGCTTCTAAAAATAATAAAACAAAAAATTACCAACCCAGTGTTGTTAAGTGAAGTCCACCTCCTAGCCACGCTCCCTGCCCGGGGTTTCTGAGGCTCCCACCCAGCCTGGGCAGGGCAAGATGGTCCAGCTTTCTCCCACAGAGCAGCTAATGAATCCTAACACTGCAGTTATCAGTCTCACACATTAAGCTCTACCCCACAGAGCTCCTTACTCCAAAAAATGAAACTCTTCAAAAATGTTACTAAAAATAATTACATACAATTTTTCACTGAGTTAATAACAGAAAACCTGAAAAACAGTAAACGTGAAAATCACTGCATCCCCTCAATAAAACCTCAAGGTTAAAATTGTCAAATAAGCAAAGGTGGTGGTGGGCACAGAGGTCTGCACTACTTTCCACCCAGAATTCTATTACATTACTGTTTTCATCAATAGATCGAGGGTCCTCGATATCCAGGTTAAAAGCAAGTTTGTAGAGTTCCTGGCTTTATGCATGGAATTAAAAACTATTCCCGATACAAATTTTGTTATCCTATGCTATATATTCAAGTGTTGTCAAGAATTTTACTCATATGTTTAAAATTTTTATTTTAAAGTAAACCAAAAGAATGCCGAACTCAGTAATGTATGTCCTCAAGAACCAGTTTAAAATTAAAATGTAAGCAATATCTTTTAAATAAGGAAATATAACCAAAACACATTTTTTTAACATTATTTTAAATGAGTTAGGTTTTTTGGTTTTGGGTGGTTTTTCTTCTGTTGTTTTGGTTTTTTTTTTTCTTTTTTGGAAGAGGACGAATTTAGTCTCAATTTCTCCCTCCTTTTAAAATTTAAAGTAAAAGAGATGCCATGCCAATATTTATAGGCTGAATGATCAAGTAGTTAACATGTTTGGCTGTTAACTGAAAGGTATGTGGTTCAAGCCCACCCAGTGGTATCTTTGAAGAAGGACCTATTGATTTACATCACAAAGCCCAGCCACTGAAGATGGATGGGAGCACAGATCTTCTCAAGCCCCCGTCAGGAGGCCATGAGTCAGAACTGACTCAACAGCCACTGGTTTCTGATCACATGGAAGGAGTAAAACAGAATAAGAACTCATTCTCATCTTTGGCTTTCCCATCTATTAACCAGTGTCATGGATTGAGTTACATATTACTCCACTGCTCTCCCCCTCTTGCCCTGAAGATACATTACTAAGATACTTGACTAAGCCATGATTCTCAGTATGATATAATTACCCTGAAAGTGATACAAGTATTTGGGTCTTTTCGTTCATAGGGTCACTGTGAGTCATCTACAACTCGACAGCACTGAACAACAACATAGGAGAGCTATGTTGGCCTGGTGGACAGAAAATAATGCTACCAAGGCAAAGATGGGTGATTTTAATCCGTGGCTCCCAGTTCTGGTTTTAATTGTTTTTTGTCAAACATTCTTCTTAGTGGTATAGCACTAGTCCATTTGCTGTACAGAGGTAACTCATGGTTGCTGTGATGCTAAACACAGTGACACTGATGTATCAACTGTGAGAATGGTCACCATGGTGGACAATGTTTGGTGGAGCTCCTGATTAAAATAAGCTTGGAAGCAGAAGTGGCATTCACTTCCAAAGTAACTTGCCTCCAGAAACTCTATGAACTTGGAGAAATGATGAAAGTTATACAAGTGTTCAGGTCATTCGTTCATATGGTCACTATGAGTCATCTATGACTCAAAGGCACGTAACAACAACAACAACATTAATGAGACATTATTACAGGAAGTTATGCAATGATGAAATTATCTCCTAACCTTCTACACTTATGTGTGATCTCATAGTGCTTAAAAGGAATGAGGGTAAGATGCAAAATCCTTTAATCAGCCCTGATTAGATGCAAGGGAGTTTCTCCAGGATGTTTGTGCCATCCTCATCTTACAAGAGATTAAAGGAGAGGAAATCTGGCAGAGAAAGATGAATCTCGGCACCATCAATAAAGAAATAGGAGTGGTTCATCTCAGGGTCCTGCACTGGGAAGCTCCTAGAAATTAGAGATACAAGCAGAGAGAGCCTTCAAGAGCCAGCACCCTGACTTCAGACATTCCCCTCTCCTGGGAGGCAAGGATGGAAGAGCATCACCTCTCACACGTTGGACATGTTGCTAGGAAAGGATATACCTTGGAAATGGATAACACGCTAGGAAGGGTGGCAGGTCAGTGAAAGAGAGCAAGACCCCACCCCCAACCCCCGCGAGGTAGAATGGCCCAGTGACTACTGCAATGGTTATCAGAGATAATGAGAATGGCACAGGATACAGGACAGGTTTCAGGTCTGTTGCTCATAGGGTCGCTATGAATCATACTGTACTTCAGAGCAACTGACATCAACAATAATCTATGAGCAAATAAATTACATGTGTCATACACTTGTAGTGTACCTGCTACAGTGGCTTAGATAGTTAAGGAGGAGTTCTGGTGGTGTTTCCAAACCAAAGGTGGTGCCTCTCTGGTAGGAGAAAGACTGGCAATCAACTCCCGTGTGATTTATAATCACTTGAAAATCCGCTGGAGGGTCAGCTATGATTCTGTTCTGACTTGACGACACTGAACTGTTGGGATAACTAGAACAGCCAGGACCACGCTGAGAGCTCATTTGTTTTCCAAAAACCCAAAAAGGCTCCAGACACCCAATGACATGATATGTGCTTGAAGGACATAAAGCTTTGTAATACTGTACTCACTCACCATCACGTGACAGGTGCCCTGAGAGGTGGAAACAGCTTTACACAACTACTACTAAAAGATAGAGAGTTTGAACTCACTCACAGGAGTCCAGGGAGAAGCTGGAAACCTGCTTCTGTAACAATTAGAGCTGAGAAAGCTTACACAGGAGCTCTACCCTGTGACCCATGGGGTGACCAGAAGCTGCAATCAATTAAATGGTAGTTGTACAGGGCACTAGCCCTGTGTTAGGTCTATCAACCCACTTTTATTAGATAACTGAGTCACTTTCATACCTTAACAAGTTCTATAAATCCAGTCACTCTGTGTTTATTTCCTATTTAAACAGCAGACTGTCATCCCACCAGCTTGTCTGTGTCTGAAGCTTTGGATTAAAAGGAGAAAGTCAATGATATTCTTAACAGAAAATTCCAAGTTAAAAAAAAAAATCTAATTATCTAGAATTTTTTATATTCAAACTCTAAAAACAATCTAAGAACTTTCTGAGCCTCTACGCTCTTGGAAAAAAGCACTACAAGATTTAAGCACTTGCTTTAATATTCCCAAAATAGATACTGTTTTTTCCTCTCTTGAGAGTGATCAATCAAAATGTCCTCAGAGGAAAAATAATGATCTGACCTGGACTTTGCTTCTAGGGGACTGTGTATGTGAGGAATGCTGCTAGGACACAAAAAATACAAAATACACCACAAGTTATAACTAAAAGTAGAGAGTGATACACAATGCAGTTCAGCACATACACCAAACTAGATTCCAGATATATTAGTCTATTCAAATAAATAAACGTCTTGGAGAGGGTGAAACCAAGTTTCTCCTTGGAGGCTAGGATTTTTAAGCTGCGTTTCACATACTTTGGTCATGTGGCCAGGAGGGACTGGTCCTTGGAGAAGGACATTATGCTAGGAAGGGTGGAGGGACAGTGCAGGAGAGGACGATCCCAGATGAGATGGATATAGCAACTAGGGCAAAGGGGGTAGGTGTGTCAGAGTCAGTGAGATTGTCTCAGAACAGGGCAGGCTTCAGAGCTGTTGCACACAAGGTCACTATGTGCTGTCGAGAGCACATAACAACAACATTCTAAATGATACTTCGTAAAAATATCCTAAATCTTTCTCAAATCTTGGGAAAAACTGAAACTATACAGAATCACAGAATGTAATCAACTCTCTGGAGGCTGAAGGACTTTTTCAATCTAGAACTGAAAGAAGGTGTGTCATTAAGTTGTGTACCCCAAAATATGTGTAATGTAACATGTAAGTGATGACCCCTCAAAATCTGATCAGTCAGCCAGTTTTCAGAGGCTTGCTAAGGGGGACAGCTCACGATGTCCCTGCCATTTAGCCAGCTTTGACCCTTAGGTGGCTCTCTATCCGGTTTCTGGGGCTGTAAATCTTTACAGGAGGGGGCTGTCTTTCTTCTGAGGATCAGCTGGTAGAGAAAGTGTCTGGGTTAGGGATACAACTCCTAAGGTCTACACCACCAGAGCTTCCTGAGGCAGGGTCACAACACCCTTCATCCCACCACAGCCCAGATCAGAGGAAGGGCCGTTTTCATGACATGCAGCTGTAACATCTTTTCTTTCTCAAGAAATAAGTGGAGAAGGAAGTGAGCAGAAAGGTAGGAACCTCAGTACTTTCAAGACAGAAGAGATGAGAGCAGAGCCCATTATTCAGAATTAATGTCCTGCACTGACAAACCTCCAGAATCAAGAGACACGAAGAGAAACACTTCAAGAACCACCATCCTGTATTTGGACTTCTACCCTCTAAAAGGTGGAAGGAGGAGTGGCATCCACTTCCATAACAGCTTGCCTCCAGAAACCCTATGAACTTGGAGAGAGGATGAAAGGCACCCAAGCGTCGGGGACTCTCCTTCATAGGGTCGCTATGAGTCGCCTGCGACTCGACGGCACTTAATAACAACAACAACCCTCTAAAGTGGGATTCTGGTGACTCGGTGGGTAGAAAGCTGTGCTGTCAGCCTAAAGGCAGGCAATTTGATTCCACCAGCTGCTCTATGGGAGAGAAATGGGAAATTTCCTGTCTGATTTACAAAATCTGAAACATGCTGGAGGGCCAGCTGTGGGTGGGCTCTGACTTGGCAGCAATGCTGGAGACAGAGATACTTCAAGACTATATAAGAATAAATTTCTGTTTGGTAAAGTCATTCATTTGTGCTATTTCTGTGAAGGCAGCATAAGGTAATTTAGACAGGAGGCATCACAGCCAAGTCAGTCTGAAGCATATCACAAGGTCGCAGGTCACACGAGGCTGCAGAACACACCCATGTAGACATCACCTGGGAGAGAGGGGTCACGTACTCAGGTTGGGGCACCAACAGAAAAGAGCTGGTCCTACAAGGGACTATCAAGGACAGATCACTGCAGACACCAGCACACCCACAATGCAGGTGGAAGAATGCCAGGAAGAGGGAGCTGGTCGTGAATCATGTCAGGTGCACAAACTGCACTACTGAAAAGCTAGACCATCTTTTGAAGTCACCAAGACTTCAATGTATAAAACATCAGGAGGAAGTCACTTCTTAAAGAGGGTCTTCTAGGTATAATGCATAGTTGCCGTTGTTATTGTTGTATACCATCAAGCTGAAACCGACCCATAGCTGACACTCCAACAGGTTTTGAGAGGCAGTTAATCGCATGGGAAGAGATTGCCCAACCTCCTTCCGTGTAGTAACTGAACCACGTGCCTTTCGAATTGCAGCACAGCTTCTTGCCACCAAGTCACCAAAGTTTCCTTAGGAACAAAAATAGATAACCAGAGGGCCCAAAGACATAGATGGAAGTGGAAGGACTGAAAGGATGTGGGGATAAAGAGGTAATCAAAGGAGACCCTGATGGCACAAATGTTAAGTGCTCAGCTGCTAACAAAAAAATCCAACAGTTCGAATGCACCTTAAGATTCCTGGGGGAAGAAAAAAAAAATTTTGGAAATCTGTTCCGATAATGATTTCACCCTGCAAACCCCTATGACGTAGTCAGGAATAAAACATTAAATCAAGCAACAAATAACAACTTATCAAATAGGAGGTAAAAACTAAGAGTATACAGATAATATGTTTCTTAAGAGACAACCAATAATAAAGACTAAGGTACTAATTTCAATGAGTCCCACTCCCTCAAATGGTGTGAACATGTAGTCAGTCTAGAAAAGAATGGAGACAGCATTCCAGGAGGTTTGTTTTGGAGTGTTCACAGACGCATCATGGAACACCTGAGTGGCAAGAGGCGTAGAGGTCTCTAAATTCAGCAGAGACCTTCCTCAGACCGTACCTTGACTTTACTGAACTTTGTGCGCAGAAGCATTAACTGCAAACGGATCTTCTCTTGTGTACTATCCTCCATGGGCTGATGTAACATGTGTTCTCCTCTCTGAAGGACTTCCTCAATCAGGGCTCTTTCCTCACCCACCTGAATGTTGAAAAGGAAAACACACGCTCAGAAGACAAATGTACAGAGTCACTAGATAATCAGTCTTCAGAAGATAGTTTTATTAAAACACAATTTAAATTAATGCTTAAAAGGCTAAGTTGGATGATACAAGGGTTTAATTCAGAAACAGAATATGCTTAATTTTAAAGACATTTATGATTCCATAAATCACCAGAGAATTTTCACATGGACACTCATCAGAAATTCACATTCCATCCTGTCATGTTTGTCATGTTATTTGGATAGGTATCAATGACGTTAAAAATAATTAACAGAAGAGAAAAATGACAATACATGGTTCTGAGCCTCTCTTTTAACCAACCTTTTCGTCTTCGCCACTGGATTCCAAATGCTTCTCCACAAGATTTAACATATTTTGTATGTCATTTTCTAATCTTTCCAAATCAGAGGAAAGTGCACTAGTGTCAACCGTTTCTGTGTCCGCCAAATATTGATATGATAATGGTTCCTGGCCAATGAGCATCTGTGGAAGGAAAACAGCCTTCTTTAAAGCTCATTCTTCCACACGGTCATGAAGACGCTCTTCCAACACAGCCAAGAGGGCAGGATGTCAAGAAAGGAAACAGCATTTATGTAAATTTCATTGTACGTCATGTTTAACAGAACAAGGTTATCACCAGTTCAAGCTTTTTTTTAACTGCTCATTTTCTCCAAACTCCAGTTAAGGATGTGAGCAGTGCTCAACCAACTGTGGCTGCATGGGTGTTTATATTCTGAGGCCACAGTGAACAGCGTGGACACTGAAGTTGTGACCCAAAAGCCATCTGTGCTGCAGAATTGAAGGCTGGGAGCCACCATCACAGGCATACCCCGTACAGAGTCTCCGTGGTTAACTTTTCCTAAAAGGAGGTCCCTTAGATTTTGATACTAGACTGTATAAGCCAAACAGGTTGCTGTCATGTGATGTCAAACCACAGCCAACCACATGCTACAGTGCAGAACTGATGCACAGGGTTCACTCAACCGTAATCTTATCAAGGGAGAACTCGATTGGCATAATGAGTTGCACTCCGACCCCAAAGGCTGAGGATCCCCAGTGGGACAAAACCATCAGCAGCTCCAAAGAAGAAAATTTATAACAACTTCCCCACTTTGCAATGCACAGCCTTGAACAGTCAAAAGAGCTTCACACTGTGAACTGGAACTGACCTGACCAAGTAGAAGTGGCATCCACTTCCTAAACAACTTGCCTCCAGAAACCCTATGAATTTTGACATATGTCAACAGTTATAGAGGGGCTTCAGGCCTTTTGTTCATGGGGTTGCTAGGAGTTGTGCTTGACTTGAAGGTAATCAACAACAACAACAATGGTACAATGAGTGGAATCAAGCCATCAACCTTTAGGTTTAATACTCCAGTACAAACCAGTTGTGCCAGCCCCCAACCTTCCCAGAAGTACTTCCTTCTCAGAACTCTACTTTCCAGACTCTATGTACACAGACAAACTTAACACGCATTTGACTGAAACTCAATATAACATTCCAATAAAATTAAGCACATAAAAATATTTTTCCATATTGACTGGGGAAGGACATGGACCACAGGTGTAAAAGCTGACCCAAATTTTCTGTAGGGTTATTTGGGAAATCTATTTAAAAGCCTTCATATGCATACTTTTTTACAACAATTTTAAGGAATTATAAGAAATGATCCTAAGGACAGAGTAAGATATGAGTGTAAAGATAAGGCTAAAAATATTTCAATCAGGCAATACTTATAAAAAAGACCAAGAAAAATTGAGTACTGACTTAGAAAATGAAAACAAACTGCAGAACAAAAAGGCATACAGCTTTAAAAATCATGTCACCGAGAAAATTTTAAAATGGAAAAAATCTTATTATCGTTACTATCGCATACACATACATATATTAAATCTTTCTTTGTTGTTCTCCTCACACTACACCTGAGACTTGAACATTTTTACAAAGGAAAATTGCCCATAAACATACTGAAATAAATGAGTTTAGATGTAAAGGTAAGGTCAAGGTTAAGGTAGGCAAAGGTTAAAATACAAGATTTGCTTTCTTTCTTTAGGTCATGAATAATCTAAGTATACCTTTATCTTGCAAAGCATAACCTGACATATTTTATCAGATATTTGCAATTAAAGCAAAGTTGAATGATATTTATTTCCCAGGTGCGGGGGTAGATCCCTCCTCCTAGATAATTCATTTCAGTGCATAACTCTCTAGAAGTCTGACAACTGAATACTTGAAAAATGCCAATCTAGGGCATAGTTGGGCTTCTAAAAAATGTTAGAATCCTATGAGAATAAACAACTGGTTTAAATGATGCCACCAAAATAAATTTTGTTCCAGACAACTGACAGAAAGTTTTCACCTTTTCTACTTAACATTTGCTGAGTACACACTACATGCCTGGCCTTGAGGACATTATAAAAATACTTCGTTTTCCTCTCTCACAGAACAAGGGTAATGAAATTATACATACACATTTTCAGAGAAAAACAGTACTAACACAAAATAATATATTTTCTTTTTAAAAAAGGAAAGCTTGCATCAATTACCCTTTTAAGTTTATAAAGCTATTTTTCAAAAATCATACAATCAGAAAGACTTCTTCTGTATCAGGTCTAAATTGAGACGTTGTTAACTTTTCAATTTATCAACACACAATCATGAAAAGGATGATCAAGTTTACTACCTATACAACATGAACATAAACTGCCATTAAAAAATGATGGGATGAAGTTAGAAAATTACTCTCAATATTTTTAATCAATTTCAACGTCAACAAAAGTCTGATATTTTCTCTCAAATGGTTGTTTTCTCAAATATGAACTTGTATTTTTTCACTTCTTCACCTGCACAATTACAAATAAACAAGGACAAATATCCTACTTGAATAAATTGTGGAAGCCTCATAAATTTAATTTTTAAAAACTGTGGCTTGATATATACTATGTAACAATGCATCATTTAGACACATACATAGAGAAAAAAATCCACAAAAATGGATTTACTCACCGTGGCACTGCGGATATGCTGAGACACCTTCTCAAAGTTTCTATTCAGTTCTGCTAACTTTGGTTCCACAAGTTCCCTCCTCGAGCCTCCACGTGCGTTCATCAAAAGAGCAGCTTCCTCGCGGACACTTTCAACTTGGACATTAGCATCATCCAACTCAGATACCAGCCGCTAATTTCAAGAAAATACAAAATTATCACATAGGAAAAATCAAGCCAAACATGAATATGAAATAAAACCTCCTGCCACCGAGTTCATCTGGCTCAAGGATTCCGGAACCTCCACCAGGTTTCTGAAGCTGTAAGCCTTGAAGAAGGGAGACGGCTCATCTTCCTTTCAACCAGTGGTGAATGGATTCAAACCACTCATCTTTCAATCAGCAGCCCACTTTGTTCTGCCCTATACCACTCAGACTCCTTAGAAACAATAGTATCAGTTCAACTCACTGCTGTCCTGTCAGAACTACCCCATGGCTACTCCTCCAATGGTGTCTGAGGCTGTAAATCAAATGGGAAGAAAATGCTCATCTTTCTCGTTTGAAGTCGCTGGTGGATTTGAACCACCACCACAGAGGTATAGCCCTAGTGAGACTCAACATGGACTTCCATTTCTCATACCAAAACCAAAGTGAATCAAGGCACTTTACTAGGTGAACAAGTAACTATGAGACTTCACAGAACAAAGACTGCACTAGCATGCTGCCCTCTCAAATGACAAAGTCCCCTTACGTTACCTTCACAATTTCCTCTCGTTTACTTGCTGGTTTTGTTTCAATCTCATCCAGCAGAGCTTCCGCTTGGTAAAGCCAAGTGCTCAGATGAGCTACATTCCCATCAAATACGTCCAGCTGCTTCTGATGGGTCTACAAAATAACAACACAATGTTGACATAAGCATACAAAATATTTCAAATGAAAAAGAATACAGTTGAATGTTGAAAGTAAGAAGGGCTTCTATCCTCCTGCAGTGAACATTTCAGCTAATAAACGTCACTCCTAAAAATTGCTGTTGTAAAAAAAAAATTGCTGTTGTTAACTACTTACTAAATGCCTATGATTGAGAGCTCAATAAAGAGAGTAGTAACATTTGAAGTTGAGATCTTTATTTGGTTTTATTTCAAGTATGTCTCCTTTATTCTTCATTCTTCCCTGTATTGCAAATAATCTCATTTACCCCATTTCAGTCATATTTTTTCAAAGAATCCATGTAAAGTGGTGGTGTTGTTGTTATGTGCTGTCAAGTCACCTGTGACTCACAGCAGTCTTAAACCCTGCTCTATCCTGTACCAATCCTACTGTCTCTGACATACGTGCCCCCAGTTCCCCAGTCATTGAATCAATCCATCTCATCGAGGGTCGTCTTCTCTTGTGCTGTCTCTTCACCCTCCCAAGTATCATGTGTCTCTCCAAGGACTGGTCCCTCCTTGCAACATGTCCAAAGTATGCGAGGCCAAGTCTCATTATTCTTGCCTCCAAAGAGCACTCTGACTGCATCCTCTCCAAGACATATCTGTTTGTTCTCTAATTAGCTAAAATAATTATTAAAACGGCTAAATCTGACCAAAGCAAAATTTTGACAAAGATGTAGGGAAAGAGAAATTAAAATCTTAACATTTGTATGTATTAGCAAAAAAAATATACTGTGAATTTTTTTTTCTGGTATTATATTTTCAAAGGAAAACACAAAATACGTCCTACTGAAATTAATTCATAAGCAAGAAATTATTCTAACAAATGAAAAATAGAATTTACAGTTCTGAAGAAAGCTATAGTACTTTAAAAAATGGACAGGAAAGGTGATTTCATGTATTACATTTTTGAGGGAGCACATACCAGTAGAGTACTGTACCAGTCTTCAGTCCAAGTTCGAACTCGGCTCCACCCGGCATTGAGGACACAGAGCTTCTCTTCCAGCGCAGCCTCACTGCCCTCTATTAAACTCTGGAGGGCAGCACTATTCTCTGTGATGGTATTTAAATCAGTCTTTTTCTTTTCCAGATCCTTCAGGACACTCTAGGAAATAAAATCACAGTGTCATTCGATCTTTCAGAGTATTATATAGAAAGCTTACACATTCTTACTTTTCTACACATAACCACACTAGGCTATGACTCCTAAGATAGGTTCGAATGTCAAACTCACTGCCATCAAGTTGGTTTTGACTCACAGCAAGTAGACTGCCCTATGTATATTCACTGGAGCAGCTAGTGGGTTTGAACTGCTGATCTTTTGGTTTGTAGCCAAATGCTTCACACTCTATGACCAGGGTTCCTGACAATACATGAAGGATTTACAAAATTCTTGAACTTATTAACACGGTGAGAGTTCGGAGTTCCTAATAAAAATTAAAATCTTTAAGAATGCATACACCAAAGAATATAACTCATATGTAAAAATTATAATATTTAAGAATAAACTTCATTAAGTACACAGACACACATTCTCAGTTATCTTGATCATAACTCTAAATAATTCTCTACATAAGAGTTCATTTCATGTTCAGTAACTAAAAGCCATCCAAGGAGAAATATCACAGAATTCACAATTTTAAAAGCCCTCATAATGAATTTATCTCTTAGATTATGAGAAGAAACTACTGAAAAGTCTATATTTAATTACAAGGATTAAACCTGGATTTAGGTGATTTAACATATCATCTGCTGTACAAACATTACATAAAATATCTTATCTTAGTAAGTCCCAGAATTACGTCTAAGCTGCAGTGTTAAAACTGTCTCAATAAACAAAAAACCCTCTGATGGTATAGTCATAATCTTATTTGCACATTCATAAATTTTACTAGGTATCAAAGAAATGTAAAGGGACTATCTGGTTCTACAATTAAAGCTACATTTTTTTTCAACCAAAAAAGCAACATGCTCATATCTAACCTTGCTATGCTCTAAAGAGCTAACAATTAAACTAGTCATTTCAAGGAGTTTGAGTTTTTTATTAAATCATGATATTTTTGAAAGGCACAAATAACCACACATTCACAAGAAGTCTGTGTTTAAATGCTTGCCTGCCCAGGTCAGTAAGCAATAGTGTATTTATGATGACAATGATGTATTTCTTTCAAATATTAGTTTCCAGAATAAAAACAATAAAATAGAAAAGACCACAATCATGTATTGCAAATATAGTAAAGTTTTCTGTATTTCCTTTAGAAGCTATATTTACTAGCTATAATAGTCTTTCATAAGTATAAGTAATTAAGTTTTAAAAATACATTATCTATGAGTATATATTTTATTTTAATATGTATATATATTTTAGTGAAAATAATGATATTTAAACTGAGGGTTCAAAGTGCTATTTAAATTTTGCACTGGAGCAATGGTGTCACTCTGGAGACTAAGGTGCATCTGATACAGGCTATGGTCTTTGCAATCACTTGTT
>NW_006399852.1:8451357-8523469 GCF_000299155.1 Elephantulus edwardii
ACCTTCTCCAAGACATGTCTGTTTGTTTTTTTTGGCAATCCATATGACAATCATTACACTTCTCCAATATCACAGCTCAAAGGCTTCAATTCTTCTGTCATCCTTATTTACTGTCCAGCTCTCAATTACACAGCAAAGTTGTTGAAAAGACCACACAACCTGAATCGGGTGTACTTCAGGCTTCAAACTGACATCATTACTTCCCAATCATTTGGAGAGGTCCCTCACTACAGACTTTCTCATCTAAATACAGTTCCTGATCTCCTGAATGCCAGCACCAAGAGTAATGATTATAGAGCTAAGTAAGATAAAGTTGTTGACAATTTCATTCTTTTTTCCATCTATCATAATGTTGCCTGTTGGTTCAGTGGTGAGTTTTTGTTTTCTTGACACTGAGATGTAATCCATACTGAAGGCCATTGTCTTGATCTTCTGCAGCATTTCAAGTCTTCCTCTCTTTCAGCAAGCAAGTCTTCCTTGGATCCTGATGCCACATTCTTCTTTATAGAGTTCTGATTCTCGAATGGAAATTCTTGATAGTTTTGAAAAGTTTATTTGAGCTTCATAAATGGTTATTGATAGTGTCACAAAAAGATTTTTACTATATTTGGAACTGTAGTTACTTACAATAACTTCCATAGGGATGTTTTTTCCAAATATGAATGCACAAAACTAGGACTTGCTCTTTTCTATTTCTGTTACAAGTATTTTGAAAAAGCACAGTTTATAATCCTTGTCAGAAAAAGAAAAAATATATGGTAAATGTATAATCTCTGTATTCTTTGATCTTCTTCTACAAGTGCTTTAAGTCATCCACATTTTTAGCAAGCAAGGTTGTGTCATCTGCATAACGCAGGATGTTGATGAGTCTTCCTCTGATTCTGATAAAATATTCTTCTTCAGTGTCCAGCTTCTCAAATGATTTGTTTAGCATACAGACTGAATAGGTATGGAGAGAGGATACAAAACTGATGCACAATTTTCTTAAATTTAAACCGTATCATGTTCCCTTGCTCTGTAAACACAATAACCTTTTGGTCTAGGTACAGGTTTTGCACAAGCACTATTAAGTGTGTGGAGATACCCATTCCTATCACTATTATCATACTAATGACCACTACATCTTTTAAAATTAAGGAAGGGGTAGGTCAGGGTTGTAACCTTTCTGTGTACCTGCTTAATCTCTGTGCTGAGCAAATTATTCAAGAAGTCCGACACTATGAAAAGAATGGGGCATCAGGATTAGCGGATGACTCATCAATAACCTTTGCTATGCAAATGACACAACCTTGATTGTAGAAAATAAGAAAGACTTGAAGTACTTGCTGCAAAAGGTTAAACACTGCAGCCTTCTCTATGCATTGCATATCAATGCCAAGAAAACAAAGATCCTCACCACTGGACTAATCATGATAGAGAGAGAAAAGGTTGAAGCTGTCAATGCCTTCCTCTTACTTGAATATATACCATCAATGTACTTAGTACCAGGAGTCAGGAAATCCGGAGATGTATTACACTGGGAAAGTACAGTCAAAGACTTCTCCAAATTATAGAGGAGAAATGACATCAAGTAAGGACAATAGTGTATCAGATTCACACCATGGTCTTTCTGATCTCTTGTTATGCAGCTGAGAGCTAGACAATGAACACACATGACAAAAGAATTGATGACTTTGGGCTGTGATTTAGAAGAGTGCTGAATACCCCATGGACTGCCAAAAGAACATACATATGTTTTGGAGAAGGTCCAGCCAGAGTGTTACGTGGAAGCAAAGATGATAGAGCTTCATCTTACATACTTTGGACATGTTGCTAAAAGAAGTCATTCCTTAGAGAAGGATATCATGCTTGGAAAGGTGGAAGGTCAGTGAAAGAAAGGAGAATAAAGCACAAACCAGGTAGACTGACAAAGTGATTGTAGTAATGGACTTGAGTGTATCAAAGATTGTGAGGATGGCATAGAATAGGCAGGGTTACAATCTGTTGTTCAAAGGTCACTATGAGTCATACTCAATTTGTGGGCACCTAACAACATGGGGAAAATAGGAGTGATGTATATGGAATCAAAAGAATATGGAGAAAATACACAGAGCTAGTGTACCAAAAAAGCAAGGATTGGCATTCAACCATTTCAAGAGGTACTATATGAGCAAGATCCAATGGGGCTTATGCTGAGTGAAATATCTCAGTCACAAAAGGACAAATACTGAATGATGCCACTGCTGTAAAATGGGACTGATATCAGGGTTGGGATAAGACTGAGAAAAACTGCATCAATTGTGTATACTGCACTGAAACAGATGAGAGAGAGAATAATTTAAAAGCGATGTATGATAGGGTATTATGGTTATCACAAGATAATTAAGGTTGCATAGTGGAATGTACTTGGAGTGGTGGGAGGGGTGCGGGGGGACTATGTACCAGGGAGGGAGTTTTTCTTTTACTTTTCAAAGAGAGGAGCAAACTGGGGAGCTGGGGGGCTGGGCAGGAGAGGAATGCAGCAATGAATGAATGGAAATCCAAAATCTCTGTAAATGTTCATTAAAATTATTAAAATTTTTAAAATTACAAAAAAAAAAAGAAATTAGTCCAAAATGCACTGAAATCTTTAGCAAATAACAGAGACCCAAGAATTGACAAAACACCACTTGAAAATTTTCAACAATAAGATATAAGGGTGGAAATACTCAACAGTCTATCCTAGCATATTTGAAAAGGCCAAGGAAGTCCAAGAATTCTATATACATGCTTATTCCAAAGGAAGGTCACACAAAATAATGTGGCAATTCGCAAAATATCATAGGCAATTAAAAATTTTGCTGAAGAGAATTTTAAAACAGTTGTACTAGTACACAGACAAGAAACTGAAGCTTGGATGGGGATGTGGAAAAAGGAACATCACTGATGTCAAATGGATCAGAACTGGTTATTTGACTTATGGAAAACACTGCTACAAACGAAAACTTGGGAACACTACAAGATGTTCACAGGGAACTTGTACATTGACCAAAAGGCAATCATTTGAAAATACAAAGGGGACACATAAAATTAGGAAAGATGTGAGTGAGGGTTGTGCCTTTTCACTGTATTCAACCGCTATGTTGAATAAACAATTGGAGAAATTCAAAGCACAGCATCAGGATTAGAGAAAAAAATCATTAAAAGATGCAAATGACACCACCTTACCTGCTGAAAGCAAAGAGGACTTGAAGCACTTGAAGATCAAAGATCTTTGTATTCATTGTAGATTACATTTCAATAGTAGGGGGGGAGAACCCCTCACAAATGGACCATTAAGCAACATCATGATAAACTGACAAAATGCTGAAGTTGTCAAGGATTTTTATTTTATTGGATCCACAATCAGTGTTCATGGAAACAGCAGTTCACAAATCAAATGAAAGATTACATTGGGCAAATTTGTAGACCTCTTGAAAATGCTTACAAGCAAAGATGTCACTTTGAAGACTAGCAAGTATCTGACCCAAGTCAAGGGATTTTCAATTGTCTCAGATGCATGGTCAATGAAGCTGGACAGTGAGGAGGGAAGAGGGAAGAATTGTGCCATGATTATAAGGCAGTTACAGACCTTCGCAGAATTCTACTGCTCTGTTCACAGGGTCATTATGAGTCAGAATCAACTAGACAGCACCCCAAAAAAACAAACTCAAACAAAATTCACCACCAATGTGTCAATTCCAACTCCTGGCTGCCTTCCACCAGGTTTTTGAGATTGTAAGTCTTTAGAAGAGGAAACTGCATCATCAATCTCCTGCAGGGCAGCTGGTAGATTCAAACAAGTGATCTTTCTGGCTAACAGCCCAAATCGCAGTGCTATGACACAACATAAAGCTAAAGAAAATGTACATTTGTATTGATTGCTTTAAAAATTCACTTTAAAAAATCACTTCCTGTGCTATAAACAAGACTCACTTTGCAAAAGAAAAATCATGAGTAAAAAAAACTACGTTTAAAAGTTACATTCAAAAGAAAACTCTAAATACTGAGTCCTCAAAAAGTTGTCGTTGATTCAAAGACGATAATTGCAGTGTTTTCAAGTACAATACCCCACAAGCACAGCATCTATGAGGGTCTTGATTATCGACATGAAAGTAATATTTTGGGAATCATGATAAAATATCTTGTTAAATTTGTGGGATGGTTATTTTAAATAGTCTTCTTTCTTAGGGCTACAGAGAAAGTGGAGAAATGATGGAAGAAAAAAGTTTACACTTAATACGAAATGCAGGACGCTCTCATCCACCTTAGCTTCCCTGAATAAACGGCACAGGCTATCACTGACATGGAGTCCTCTAGGAGTCAAAGCCACAACTTACTTTAGCCCAGGAAACCTCTGCATCCAAGTCGCTCAGCTGCCCTTCTGAAGCGGACTTCCGCACCAGCTCGGCTTCAGTAACAGAAAGCCATTCAGAGAGCAAGGCTCCCTCCTTCTTCATCTTCCGGGCCAACTGTGACGCTCGTTCCAGGTTCTGTTTTCCCTCTGTCACCTGAAAAGGAATGACAGTGAGAGAAATGCAACAAGGAATAGGTGGGAAAGAATCCGAATGTTAACTTAGGACTCATAAAGATTTCTATTTAACCCTAATCCATGCACATAAAGCAGCTGTGAAAGAACAATGGATAAAGAAGCAGCTCTCAATAGAGCCCTGGTGGCCTAGTGGTAAGAACCTGTACTGCAATCTCGAAGGCATGCAGTTCAAATCCCCCAGCCACTCTGTGGGAGAAGGATGGACACTCTCCTGCCCTGCGATTTACTGCCTCTGAAAACATATTGGAGGGTCAGCTATGGGTCAGGTCTAAGTTCGACTTGACAGTAAACAACAAAAAAGAACACTAAAGACAATGTTGGTGGTCTGAACTCACCCAAGGTCTCCAAATACAAAAACCTCACTGTCTTCGTTGGGAGGGAACCAACTAGTGGCTGACCCTGCAGGGGGTTTTCAGAGCCTGTAGGTATTACTGGAGGAGAGAGCCTGTCCTGATCCCTCAGAACTGGCAGAGAAGCACACGAGCTTTAGGTCAGTTGGGCAACTCCCCATGAACTACCCACACACAGTAAAACCCTGACGATCTACAACCACAAAGATTGCAGCCAAGTCAACCACACACTGCAGTTCTATCACGTGAGGTTGCTAGAAGTCAGCCCCTCCATGGTACCCAACCCACACCTAGCTTTTCTCTCTAGTCCCACTTATATCTCTAAGTGACAGGATTCACTGATTTGACAACAGGCAGGCATAAAAGGCAAAGTCAAGGCTCAAGGAGATGCACTGACACAGTCACTGCAACAATGCACTTAAGCACAGTGGGAACTGTGAGGAGGGCAGAGGACCAGGCAAGGTTGTCATATATGGTACGTGGAGTTGCTATGGGTCTGTGTCAATTAAAAGTACCTAAAACAACATGAGTATTAAAAATGCAAACATTAATATGAATGTCTTGGCCTTATCCTTGAAAAAAGTTACTGGATCAGTAAATAGTATCTGTTACTATTCTGAAGAGAAGAAGCCTTATAATCCTTTCAATAAAGGACTCTAAATATACACCTACTCACTATTTTCTAGAAATCTAAGGCAGAATAGTACTATTTATACAATTACATCCTTTATAGTTGGTCACTTAAGATACAGTAAGGGATTATGAAACACATTATTTTGTAATTATTAATTTTTTATTATTCATTTTTATAATTTTTTTATTATTAACTTTTTTCTTGCTATTGACATGAAAGAAAAATGTACACAACTAGCACTGTTCTCATATAATATCAGGGAAGCTTACAAATGTAATAAAAGCTGGAGTCGTAGCATTGCCATTTTTCTTTCGACTTTATGATCAATACAATAAAGGCTAGAGATTAAGGTCATGGCCAGGGTGGGCCCGCCATAGACTGACCATGGCAGGCTGTTTGACATCACTTTGTGAAACCTCTCCAGCTCCTACCAAAACCATCCAAAACAATGCAAAATTAAGATATATTTTAATGACTATTATAACCACCACTATAGAAAGTTGTTGATACAGAAACACAGTAAGATTTAGCAATCCCACTACTAAGTCTATATCCTAGATAGATAAGAGTAATGACACAAATGAATGAATGCACATCCATCATGTTCAATACAGCATTATTCACAATAGCAAAATGATGAAAACAACTCAAGTGTCCATCAGTGAATGAACGGATAAACAAAATATGGCCTACACATACGATGTGCTACAGCACAACTTCATAGAACATTGAGTCCTTGAACCATTTCAGGACATGAATTACTCTGGAGAACATTTTGCTGAATATAATCACAAAAGGAAAAAATACTGCATGTTACTGGTTTGATAAAAAGTCAAAAATAGGTTTACCCATGGAAAGCAATGTTCTCTGAAAGTTACTAGGGTGGGAGGGAGAGAGAAAGAATCACTCACTAGATAGTGGCCACATGTTAATTCTGGTGAAGGAAAATACACAATACACAAAAATACACAAAGGAGAAAGTAAATGTGACAAAGGTAAAAGAAGACACTAAGGTATGCCAAGACTAAAGGACAACTACCACTGGGACCAACTGGCAGTATCGTGATAGGTGGTGAAGAGACTGAGATTGTCAAGAGCTTCAGTCTGCTTGGCTTCACAATCAACACTCTTTGGTACCTTTAGTCAGGAAGTAAAAAGACAAACTGCATTGAGAAAATCTGCTGTCAGAGGCCTCTCCAAAATACTGAAGAGCAATGATATCAGCCTGGAGAATATATATATACATTGCCAATATATTCATATACATAATTGAAAATGTTATGGAAACTTTGTATACATCTCCAAATATATTGGAAATGAGTAAACTGAGCTTGAAAGCTAAAAACCACAGTTTCAAGGGACCCCCAGGTCAACTAGCATAGCGCAGTTCAGAGTTAAGGTTTTATATCCTAGTTTGATAAGCAGCACCTGGAATCTTAAAAGCTTGCAAGTGGTTCTCTAGGATTCAACTATTAAGTTTCTTCCCATCAGCAGAAAGAGAGAATGAAGCCTCAGGGGAGACTCAAAGACTCAAGGAGCAGCCAGTCCATGTGGATAATACATAAACCAACACCTCCTCTAACCTGAGCTCAGAAAACATCAACCACTCTAAGAACGCAATATAAGGTTCTGGTTTGAATGAAAGAAAACTAAATAATCATTTAAAAAATCAAACTTATTGAAAGGATAGAGAGTGGAGCAAGTCCCAAAACTATGATTCCAAAATACTTTTTTAACTTGGAATTGAAGCCACTCCACATGGTCACTCTTCAACCAAATAATAGATTGGCCAGTAATACCATGAAGAATGTGTTCTTTAGATCAGTCAACTATTCAATACCCACAGGGTAACAACACCCATAATAATGCTGAAAGGCAGGGGAGGAGAAGGATACTGAAAATGCGGAAATAAGGAAGCCAGGCTGGAAATGGTATGAGTACTAACACAATAAAGCATTAGCAAGCAATGTCACCGAATAATTTGTACATCAACTATTGTATAGGAAACTAAATTACTAGGTAAACTTTCACCCTAAAACAATAAGTGTTCAAAAATAATTACAGAACATCACAACACAATCCATAAAAAACATTTTTCTTTTTATGTACACAAACATATAAGCAATAACATTAAGTATTAAAGTGATAAATCTTAGATGGAGTGAAATTTTCTCAAGTATATACAATAATATAAAGAGTGAACTTTGTTAATAACATTTTTTTTCTGCTCCCTCAAGGTTCAATTTTGCTCATTCATACATCAAGGATTACTTTTATTAAAATCCTTCTTAAAATTGATTATTTTTTTTCTACAGGGTTTAATTAAAATTCCTACCCTAAGTTAATAGCACGTCAGGGTAATTATTTGGAGGTAAATTATTGAATTATGTTAAAAGACAGTATGTATCCAAATGCTATTTATCTACTTTGACATGGCCAGGCAGCTATACAATCATCATAAAACTTTATGTGACCCAAGATTTATATGTACATAGAAGAAAATAATTTACAGTGCAACTTCTAACAATTTACACTCTTCTCATTCTAATCAATATATATTAAGATGTACTGCAGAGTGAATTAAACAGTATTAAGTTCTAAATCTTGTACCTAGCCATTTATTCCCTCCACCTCTTGAATATTCAACCTATCTACTGCAAGTGAATTATTCCCATCAGCTATTAGAACTACTTAGAGCTCTCAAATTCTTTTTTTATCTCTTTCTTGAGCCCAGTCTCTCCTGAAGCTATTTTGCTTTCCATTCCCAATACTCCATATAAACTGACTTTTCCAAGTTCAATAATGACCTTGACAGCAACAATAAAATAAGAATGTTTTAAATGTGCACCTTACTTAACATTAGAATCTTGATGTAACTTCCTCCTCTGGCCTCCTAACATTAAACTCACCATGGTTTGCACATTTCCTATTAATCTTCTGATTTTCCTTTTTCTGCAAGGTCATCTTCTTCAAATTTCTTGACTGTTGTTGCTACTATTATGTGTCATCAAGTCACCCACAACTCACAGTGACCCATCTGATGTAATCCCTACTTACTTGTCATCTCAATACAGATGCCTTATAAGATTCAGATCTTCTCCTGGAAAATGTTCTCCATATTTAAAGAAAGGACTACTCGAATCTTCAATTAACTATTTCAAAAGCACCTAAAGAATCAGCATACCCAATGTCATACTTATGAACTTGCCATGAACGTGCTTTGTCTTCTAGTGGTCCTTTCTCAACGATAACACAATAACCATGCATTCAGGCAGGTCAGACACCCAGGAGTCACCAAGTAGGTCAGACACCCAGCAGTCACCCTCCATCTTTCCCCCTTCTGCACCCTCAAAACCATTGCCAAATCTTACTGATCTCATTTCCTAGATGGATCTAAAATCGACCTGCTTCATTCTGTCTCCAGTGCCCAGTGTCCCGCCCTAGTTCAGGCCACCATCATCAAGACTACAACGGGTCACTCCACATCCTCTCCGCTGCTCCTGTTAGGTGCTGGCAAGTCAATTTCTGCTGACAGCAACCCTATGTGTGGCAGACTGAAATTGTCCCTGATCTTGCATCGTCCCCAAAGTCTCCACTGTGCTCTGGTTACTGCTACGGTCACTACATCAGCCCATGTCCGTCTCCATCACTGATCCTTTGCTCTTCTAAGCATATGTCGTTCTCCAACACTGGCTCCTTCATTTAAACAAACAAATCTGAACTCCTTGCCACTGGCTCAATTTCAACTCACAGAAAAGAACGGTTGCCAGAGTTTTCTAGGCTGTAAACCTTTACAAAAGCCTACAGCTACAAATTCCTACCAGGGAGCAGCTGGTGGGTTCCAATCACCAACCTTTCTGTAACAGTCAAATGCTTTAACTGCTACCCCACCAAGGATCGTTCCCTTACATTCACCATTTAAACTGCAGTGAGTGGTCTTTAAAAACACCAGGCTCACCATGTGATGTCTTAGTAAATATCTTGCCATAGCTGATCATTGTTCTTACACTAAGAAATCTTTAACACAAACCCTTAGTCCTTAGCAGGGGTTTGTCCCATCTGGTATCCCCAAAGCCATTGTCCCTGCATTTGCTGTCTCTGTTCTAGACACACGAATGTACCATGCTGCCTCTAAACACACAGTCTTTTACAAAGCTATTCCATCAGACATGAAAACTTTTCTTCTGGCTAGTCCTTACTCTGGTTACATCTTTCAGCTTGGGTGAGTTCAAATCCTCACCCAAGATACAGCCTTTATATCTATACTGGGCAAAGGCCCCTACCATACCTTTTCAATCCCTAACACTTCACACTTGTAATATAGCATGATGTATGGCTATTTAAATAAAACTTCTCTTTCACTCCTATTAGCTCCATTAAGCAAAGAGATCGTTTCTATTTTTTCTCTTATAATATCCTGACTTCCTGGTAGAATTCCTGAAACATAGCCATCTCAATTGTGCCGAATTGAGCAGATTAACTAACTCTAAAACTACATCACAACTAGGAAGTTACAGTGAAAGTCAGCAATACCGTTCCATCCATAACACAGCCAGTCAACAAATGTATACCTTATTTAATAATAGCTTTGGCTATAAAATTTTTTTAAAAAAAGGACCTATTGTGTGTGTGGTACAGGCAATGTATCACAATACACCATAGGATCACCTAAACTTGCAGACATGTGGTCAAATTGTCTAGAAAATATACTAACTATTGATTATTATTATCCTATTTGAAAGCAGTGAATTTCAGCTAGTACTCTCTGAGCTTATATATAAGCTTGACTTTTACTTCAACTGGAAGCTATTAATATTTAATAACCCAGGGAAGACAAAGCACATTACCTATCGTCATTCTTCAATATTGCCAAAAATGCTTCCGTTCCACACATCTTTTTGCTTTCTTGGCTTCAAGGCAAAGATTGTCAATGGGAGAGGACATTAATCTATGAGATTCACTCCATCACTCACTTAGTGGTAGGGTAACAGGCCCCACCACTCCTCCAAGGATTTGCTAGAATGGCCAACCTGTAGCGGTTTCTTGGGAGGATTTTAAATCCTGGCAGATTAATAGGAACTTCCCACCACTTTGTATTTGTCTGGCCTGGACATTTTAAGATTTCTCAGTAGACAATCAATCTAGAAAGCTAACAACCACTAACTTGAATGTACACAGAGATGATTATTTAAGCGTTTTCCTAGAATAACTAATGAAGTATTCATTGAAAACTGTTAAAATTATGTGAATACTTTAAAATATATACCAGTGCCATAAAATTCAAATAGGCTTTGTCCAAGAATTAACATTTTTAAGTATAAAAATGAGAGAGAACTGAGAAAGTGAATGAATGACAGACACAGAGAAAGAGAGACGGCCAGTGGAGTTACCCTCCTCACCTGGGCCCCCAAATCATTGTAGAGGACCTTCAGGGACGTCAGCTCCTCGTCCATCCCTTTGGGATTATCGGTTTGCTGCTTCTGGACAATGTGTCTTCCTGTTTTGATGACAGTCTCCACTTCAAGCTTGACTTCACTCAAAGTTTTATAAAGTTTCTGAAAAGTGAAACAAAGCAAAACCATATACTGTAGTAAAAATGACTCAAGAGCCGTATCAAACTTCTGTCAGCCCCTACACACTAGAGACTAGGCCCCAGAGGGTTTTCAAGGACTACGGTATTTTGTAGTCGATTGTCTGGCCATTCTTCCAAAAGACTAGGGATTGGACTCCAAAGATAAAGCTTTCAATCAACCAGCCAAGTATGTCAAGCACTTGTACCACATAAAACATTTGGCAATGGCATCTCAGAAAAGGGTCTCATAATAAAAGTGTAAGAATACTTGAAAGGCCTTCACAAGAAAAAGACTGATAATTCAATTACAAAACAGGCAAAATACATGGAAAGACTTTTCATAAATAAAGGCATTTGGATGACCAACAGACACATGATGAACTGGCCATAGGAGAGATACAAATCAAAACCACAATGAGGTAACATCTCACCCCAGGGGCCCTGGCAAAGTTTAACAGGATAGGAAGCAATATATGTTAGAGAGGAAGGAACTATCGTACATTGTCGGTAGGATTGTAAAATGGTACAACCACTGCAGAAAGTAGTTTAGCATTTCCTCAAAAAGCTGGATACAGAAATCCCATAAGACCCAGTTATTGTACTGCTAGAAATATAGACTCCAAGGAAAATAGAACCAAGACACAGACGGAGATTTGTACACTGAGGTTCATAGTAATGTTACTCACTATAGTAAGAAAATGGAAACAGACCAAATGTCCATCAGTAAAACTAATGGATTGAGAAACTGTAGTACAATCACATGATGGAAAATCATGCAGGTCTCAAGAACAACAATTTTGAAAAATACTACTACATTACGTGGGAGAGATTGGACAGCACAACGCTGAGTGAACTAACTCAGTCTCATAAGGACAAATACAGCATATTGTAAAAACAGAAGGATAACTAGTTAAGATGTGTATAAAGTCCAATTGGGGAAGAAGACGGGCAGGGGATTTAGGTGTGGGGAGAGGAAAATCATAGGGTTGCCAAGTTTGGTGGGCACTGGAGGTGCATGTAAAGGAATTAGGAAAGATCCAGTGGGGACTTGAAAAGATGGGGTAATGGTGGGCAAAGATCAGTGGTGATTACTTTTAGAAAACACAATGTATTGGAATGATCAAGTGACATAAAGTGATTTTTTTTAATGTGAAATACAATGTACATGAATAAAACACTACACACACACACACACACACACATATGTATATGTGTATATTTAACACAACCCTGCTGGCTGAAACTGAGGAGGATCTCAAGTGCTTGTTGCAGAAGGTCGACTGTAGATTTCAATAAGGACTGAGGCTCAATGTCTAGAAGACAAAGATTCTCACCACTGGGCCAATTGGCAGCATCAGAATGGATGGTGAAGAGATTGACATTGTTCACAGCTTAAGTTTGCTTGGATCCACAATGAGCATGCTTGACACCAGCAACCAGAAAATTAAAAGATATATTGCAATGAGAAAGTCTGCTGTTAGGGACCTCTCCAAAGTCCTGAAGAGCAATGGTGTCACTCTGGAGACTAAGGTGCATCTGATACAGGCCATGGTCTTTGCAATCACTTGCTATTCATCAGAGAGCTGGACAATGACTAGGGAGGATAGAAGAAGAACTGATTCCTTTGAGCTGCAGTGCTGGAGAAGAGTACTGAATATACCATGGACCGCTAAGAAAGCAAACAGATTTATCCTAGAGAGGGTTAAGCCGGGATGATCCTTGGAGGCAGGATTCTGAGGCTTTGTCTGACATACTTTGGCCATATTGAAAGGAGGGACCAGTTCTTGGAGAGGGACATCATGCTTGGGAGAGTATAGGGACAGAGCAGTAGTGGGAGATCCTCTATGAGGTGTATTGATTTAGTGACTGGGGTAATGGGGGCAAGTGTGTCGGAGACAATGATGAGATTGGCGCAGTACAGAGCAGGGTTTAGGGCTGTTGTACATAGGGTTTGTATGAGTCACAGGTGACTTGAGGGCACATAACAACAATCACAACAACAAAATACAAATTTTCTATGGAAACCAAGATAAAATGTTTAAAAACCTAGTATTCCAAATAAAACACCTGAAATTATGTTTTAAACACGATATAAAGTATTTGAGAACACACTTTACTATATGAAGTGGAGAAATATAAGAACTAAGAAGTAAATATCATGTTTCAAATAATATATTTTAACATTCTAAATATAATTTGCTATTTCTGGCTACTGGATTTCTGATTTATTATTTTTTTCATTATATTTCTGTAAAGTATCAAGTCTACTATGTTCGGTGTATACTAGTTACATATTTAAAAATAAACAAAACTCAACAAATAAAAGACATACAGGACAATGAGAAAGCAGAATCTTGAAGATCAAATTCATAGATTCACAGAGAACAAATTCTCACTCTATTCCATAGAGTCCATTCAGCTTCACAGCTACTTTACAAAACTGAGCAGAACTGCCTCGTGGGGTTTGTAAGACTAAATCTTTATATGAAGCCAACTACCACCAATTTCTCCTGTGGAGAGCTGAGTGGTTTCAAATCACCGACCTTTCTGTTAGCAGACAAACATTTAACCACTGTACCACCAGGGCTATTTTTATTAAAAAAAATATTATGTTGGCCAAATTCTCTTGTATCTATGTATTTTAGTCTTAACATAAAATATCGTACACTATCATCTAACAGATCACTGGACTGTTACATAAGGTCAAGGGCAGGGTTTGCTTTGCTTTGTTTACTACTATATCCAAATACACACATACAATAGGCACTTGCATATACACACACACACATACATATATATGCTGTTGTTGTCATGTGCCATGGAGTCATTTGCGACTCATAGCAATCCTATATATATATATATATACACACATATACACATATACATACATACATAGACACACACACACACACACACACACATACACACAAATAACATTCCAGCTCAATATTAACAGAGACATGGCAATGTAGTTTTGAGAAACAGACCTCTTCCCAGATGTCTCTTGTTTTAATCAAACACAAATGAGCATCACCTTAACTTTATAATTCTCAAAAACAGCCCTAAGATTGTGTCTTCCTAGCCACATTATTTAAACTTATATTCAACTGAACTGTGAATTTCAAGATTAAAACAGCCAGGTCTCGTATATCATTTATTTTCATATTTTACACTGTATAAATCCTCAAAACTCATTTCTGTTGAGCCTGAAGTGACACAGACCTGACCTTTCAATGAGTTTTCAGCAGCTATAAATCACATGAGGGAAGAAGGCTTGTCTTTTCCCCAGAGAATCATTGGTGGATCTGAACCACAAGAGAAGTACTAGGGACAATTTTTATACACTGGTATGTCTGACTTTCATTTTAAATATAATTTCTTTTTCATGTTTTAGGTCTAAACTCTATAAATTAGAGCATTTTACTTTTTAGAGAATAATTTTCTTTTTACTTGTAAAAAAAATATATTAACATTCTCCCTCCACTCTTCCCACAGTATTACTGTTTACTGATATCCAGTCTAATATCTTCTTTAAAACTTACCTCAACAGTCATAACCTAAAACAACTCTTGAGATATCATCTCACCTCAGCAACAATAACAAAGCTCTACAGGACAGCAAACAGCAAATACTGGTGAGGCTGTGGACAGACTGGAACTCTTATTCACTGCTGGTGGCAGTGTGAAATGGAACAGGTTATATGGAAGGCTGTCTGCGGCTTTCTTAAAACGTGGGAAATAGACATACTATCTGATCCAGCAATTCTACTTTCTGGAATAAACCCTAAAGAAACCAGAGTCACAACTCAAACAGATGTATGCACACCGTGTTTATTGTGCATTATTCACAAAAGCAAAGAGATGAAAGCAACCCAAATGCCCCAAACCAAATGAATGGTTAGAAAAACTATGGTACAGTCACACAAGAAAATATTATGCAGCACTGAAAAACAATGAACGCATAAAGCATTACACAACATGGATAAGCCTGGAGAACATTATGCTGAGTGACATATCTCAGTCACAAAAGGATAAATACTGTATAGCACCACTGTTATAAAATAGGACACAGAGGGTTGGGGGTGGACACAGAATGGGATAAGAGTGGATAGATAAAGAACACTGTAGTAGAACAGATGAGAAGAACAACTGTGCAAAAGGAATATATGATTAGTTACAAAAGAATCTAGAACAAGGGGTGAACTACTGTGTGGACTGGAGAAGGGGAAGGAGAGAGAGGGCAAAAAAGTACAACAAAAAAATTCTAAGTTCTAATAAGTTAACTGGGGAAAGGGGAAGGGAGGAAAATGTGCAACAATGAATAAATGAAAACCCAACTTTTCTGTACACTTTCATTAAAATCACAATAAAATAAATTTTTTTTAAAAAAAGTCATATCCTGCCAGAAGTATTGACACTATGGTTCTGGTGAGATTCCTCTTTTTTGTGTTTCCCTTAATCATTTAGTATGAAGTTCTACTCTAGTTCCCTTATCTCATTATACTTGGTGATGGTTGTGGTTGTTGTTGTTGTTATGTGCCGTCAAGTCGTTTGCGACTCATAGCGACCCTATGTACCACTACCCTAAACTCTGCTCTATCCTGTGCCAATCGCATTGCCTCTCACACACCCATCCCGATTACCCGTGACTGAATCAATCCACCTCATAGAGGGTCTTTCCCTCCTGCGCTGTCCCTCTACTCTACCCAGCATGATGTCCCTCTCCAAAGACCCATCTCTCCTTGCAACATGTCCAAAGTATGTCAGACGAAGCCCCAGAATCTTTGCCTCTGAGGAGCAGCCTGGTTTAACCCTCTCGAGGCTGAATCTGTTTGTTTTCTTGGCAGTCCATGGTACATTCAATACTCTTCTCCAGCACCACAGCTCAAAGGCGTCAATTCTCCTTCTGTCCTCCCTAGTCATTGTCCAGCTCTATGATGCATAACAAGTGATTGCAAAGACCATGGCCTGTATCAGGTGCACCTTCGTCTCCAAGGAGACACTTTTGCTCTTGAGTACTTTGGAGAGGTCCGTAACAGCAGACTTTCCCATCGCAATATGTTTTTTGATTTCCTGGCTGTTGGTGCCAAGAGTGTTGACTGTGGAGCTGAGCAAACTGAAGCTGTGAACAATCTCAATCTCTTCGCCATCCATCCTGATGTTACCAATGGATCCAGTGGTGAGAATCTTTGTCTTCTTGACATTGAGCTTCAGTCCATACTGAAGGCTGCAGTCCTTGACCCTCTGCAGTAAGTGCATGAGGTCCTCCTCAGTTTCAGCGAGCAAGGTTGTGTCATCTGCATAACGCAGACTGCTGATAGATCTTCCACCAATCCTAATGCCAGCCTTCTCCTCATAGAGCCCAGCCTCTCGGATAATCTGCTCTGCATACAGGTTGAAAGGTATGGAGATAAGACACAACCCTGGCGCACACCCTTCCCAATTTTGAACCTTTCAGTGTTGCCCTGCTCTGTTCTGACGACTGCCTCTTGGTCCAAGTATAGGTTTCGCATTAGCACGATTAAATGTTCTAGAAGTGGTTAAATGCTTGACTGCTAACCAAAAGGTTGGAGCTTTGAATCCGCTCATACACACTTTGGACATCCTGCTGATGCATTTAAAAAACTCTGACACTGAAAACCCAAGGGTCTATGACAGCATGCATCCTGAATCACAATCTACTTAACAGCAATCGGTATCATTTGGTTTTAATTTCTCCTATCTTTTCTAAATTCCACGGGGGGTGGGGGACAGGGAAGGGACACAGTTCTCAATTTAAATCTGTTTTCCTCCAATTGATTCCTATGTAGACAAGTGTTGAGCTGAACATATACACATACACACTAGTCTTAGCTACTGGAAAACTCGAGGGCATGCTAGCCACCCACAGCCTCACCATGCACTTGTCCAGGTGGGTCTGAATGGCATCGGGGTCCACATCCTTCACGTCCAGGACATGCAGCTCTGCTTTCACCCCGTCCAGCACGCGCCTGCAGTCAAGCATGCGCTGTTCAAAGTTCGCAGGTTTCTGGAAGAGCTGGAACTTTGTGGACACCTCTCGAAGCTTCCTCTGTTGACAGACGTGAAAAGAACAAACAATTCATATCAGAAGGAGAATCTGTCTTCTTAGATGATATCAGGATAACAAATACTGCTTTTCAAAAAGCTGCAAAATAAAGCACGAGTAAAAGCATGCAATAGCATGACAAAAATGCCCGGAAAAAAATGTGGTAAGTTTACAGGATCACCCGGGTTAATGGTACCTACAGTCCAATTCCCAGAGTGACGTGAAAAGAACAAAGACTAAGCTGGCTTCTCTAGAATGAAAAGATCATGAACTTCCTCACTTATTTTAAAAATATGCTCCACAGGAATTTAGAACTCAAAATGACTTTCATTCTGAGTTCAGATTGAAGCACACATAGTTTGTCATATTCAGAATGTCATATTAACAATAAGTCAGTCACTATTACAGATCACGCATGTCCAGCCTGTCTAGTGTGCCAACTACCCAAATACTAAGTGCTCTATATCAAATAAAAAGTCGGACAGTCAACAGGTTGGCAGTTCAAGCATTCTGGGGGCTTTTCGGGAGGAAGATCTTTCAATCTTCTCCACAGCAATAAGAGCCCAAATGAAGAGACACTGCATATTCATGAGTTTAAAAACTTACTCATCTGAACAAAACAATATTACAGAAACTGATCTGTAGACTCAGTGCAACCTTGATCAAAAATCCCAACAACTTTCTTTAAGAAACAGAAAAACCAAACTTGAACTTCTATGGAACAGCAAGAGTCTTCAGTTAGCTAAAGAAACATCACATGAGCAGAATAGAGTCAGAGCACTCATAATTCCTTATGGTAAGAAGTTGTGCTGCAATCCTGAAAGTGTGTGGTTCGAATCCAACAGCTGCTCCCTGGGAGAAAGATGGGCAATCTCCTCCCATGTCATTAACTGACTCTGAAAACCCACTGGAGGGTCAAGGGCAGGCAACAACAACTCTACAATTACATTAATCAAAACAGTAACAACTCCACAGTTACATTAATCAAAACAGTCTGGGGCTTATATAAGAATAGATATACAGACCAAAGGAATATAATAAGTTTGAGACTCCACATAATAAATCTATGAACAGGGTATTTTTTTTTAATGAAATTGCTAAGTCCAATGAAGAAGAAAGAAAAGTCTCCTCAAATAAATGGTACTAGAGAAAATGTAACAAAAAAATGTTAATAGTTCTTTCTTCACACAGTGCAAAAACAAGGAAAAACACCAAAAAAAAAAAAAAACCCAAACTAAGAAAAACCAGTTCAGTATGTATTTAAGACCTAGATATAAAAACTAATCAAAAAGCGTATCACGATGGGAAAGTCTGCTGTTAGGGACCTCTCTAAAGTACTCAGGAGCAACAGTGTCTCTCTGGAGACTAAGGTGCGCTTGATACAGGCCATGGTATTTGCAATCACTTGTTATGCATCAGAGAGTTGGACAGTGACTAGGGAGGACAGAAGGAGAGTGGATGCTTTTGAGCTGTGGTGCTGGAGAAGGGTACTGAATGTACCATGGACTGCCAGGAAAACAAACGGATTTGTCTTGGAGAGGATTAAACCAAGCTACTCCTTGGAGGCAAGGATTCTGGGGCTTCGTCTGACATACTTTGGACATGTTGACAGGAGAGACGGGTCCTTGGAGAGGGACATCATGCTTGGGAGGGTGGAGGGACAGCGCAGGAGGGGAAGACCCTCTATGAGATGGATTGATTCGGTGACTGGGGAAATAGGGATGGGTGTGTCAGAGGCAGTGCGGTTGGCACAGGATAGAGCAGGGTTTAGGGCTGTTGTGCATAGGGTCGCTATGAGTCGGAAATGACTCGACGGCACATAACAACAACAACAACAACAACATGGACCAGTGGCAAGAAGCTGCACTGCAATCTTAGAGGTTGTTGTTGTTGTTGTTGTTGTTGTTGTTGTTGCTGTTGTTGTTGTTGTTGTTGTTATGTGCTGTCGAGTTGCTTGCAACTCATAGCGATCCTATGTACAATAGCCCTAAACTCTGCTCTGTCCTGTGCCAACCTCACTGTCTCCAACACACCCATCCCAATTACTCCAGTCACTGAATCAATCCACCTCATAGAAGGCCTTCCCCTCCTGCACTGTCCCTCCACCCTCCCAAGCATGATACCTTCTCTAAGGACCGGTCTCTCCTCACAACATGTCCAAAGTATGTTAGACGGAGCCTCAGAATCCTTGCCTCCAAGGAGTCACCCAGTTTAACCCTTTCCAGGATTAATCTGTTTGTTTTCCTAGCAGTCCATGGTACTCTCAATGCTCTTCTCCAGCACCACAGTTCAAAGGGATCTCAGAGGTACATGGTTCAAATCCACCAGATGCTCTGCTGGAGAAGGAGAGGCAATCTCCTCCTGTACCAGTCAGCTCCAATTTGACGGTGTGCACACACCAAATAATAAAAACTAAAACTATAAAGGTCTCAGAGGTGAGAACAGGACATCACTTGTATAATGCAGTAGATTCACTAATTGTACGAGTAGAAACTGGTGTGTTACGTGTTTCCTTTTTTTACAGTTTCCTTTTCTTAAAGCTTCTTACAGTCTTTTCAGTGCAAGTTTACAGAGAAAATGAGTTTTCCACACAAGCATTCATACAGCTTTTGCTGTGTGATGTTATTTAGAGTTCCTCCACACACACTGTAGCAGCAGCATTTTTCCAGCTTCTGCCTTGTGATTTTCATTTCCTTGCATCCTTCTGAACTCATGTGTGCTCTGCTGCATAGATAGATTCTCAACAACAAAAGAAACACAAGCTTTAAGAGAAGATTAAAGCCAAGAAGACCCTCTGGAGCATGTCCTATAGAGTTTCCTATGAGTTGGAAGCAATTCAATGGCACTCAACAACAACACAGAAAAACACTTCTAAAACTAGCATTCTCCCTTTTTCTGTCTCTCTGTGGCTTTCTCTTATCAACAGAACAACAAAATGCAGACTGAAGATTTTTCTCCTCACACAACTATTTGTTTCTGTATCCCGGAGTAAATGATGCCTCTGACAAAGCTCTCTCAGTCCACTGCTGATACCAAACCAAATATCAAAGACATGCAAGCAGCCCACTCCTTCCATGCTGCTCCACCTGCCAAGCATATTGAAGGGCATAAGGCAGCTCTGAGTCCTCACCTGCAGCACATCCATCTGCGAGGTTCCTCTGGCGGCCCGGGCATCTGGGGAGGTCGGCGGCTGGGAGCGCATGCTTCTTCTCAACTCTTCTAGAGTGAGCTCGTGGGCTGAAATCTCGGCTTGGATTTTCTTACAAAGATGAGAACAAAGAGAGAGTCTTTTTGAAACAAATACAGAAACTAATTGATGTCTTTGAGCTGTGGTGCTGGAGAAGAGTATTGAATATACCATGGACTGCTAAGAGAACAAGTTTGTCCTGGAGAGGGTGAGACCCGGCTGCTTCTTGGAGGCAAGGATTCAGAAGCTTCGTCTGACACATACTTCAGACATGTTACTTCAGGCAGGATCAGTCCTTGGAGAAGGACATCATGCTTGGGAGGCTGAAGGGACAGCGCAGGAAAGGAAGACCCTTGATGAGATGGATCAATTCAGTGACTGGGGTAGTGGGGGCAGGTGTGTCAGAAACAATACGACTGGCACAGGCTAGAGCAGGGCTTACGGCATTGTACACAGGGTCACTGTGAGTCTTGGTGACTCGATGGCACATAACAACAACAAGAAGGAATGAAAGAAAAGTTCCATATAATCCTATAATAATTAAAATAGCGTGACCCCTAAATAAGGATCATCACAAGGAAAGACAAATGAGGCACATTACGTTAGGCAGAGTGGCAGGTCCGTGAAAATGAGGGAAACCTGCAAGGGGGAACAGATGGGCACAACAGCTACACAGGTTCAAACATATCAAAGACCATGGAAATGGCCCAGAGCTTGGCGATGCCTCCTTGCATTAAACATAAGATGTCCATGAGCCAGAGATGACTCAACTGCAACTATGATCAATACGCTTTACCAGGGTCCCTCGTAGGGCGCTCTGGTGACCTAATGGAGAAGGAGTTGCACTGCTATCCCAATGGCAGGTGGTTCAAATCCTCCAAGGAAGAAAGATGGGCAGTCTCCTCTCATGCAATTTACATCCTCCTTACAGGACGAGTGCATTGTGACTCGACAGAACATCAACAACACTGGGATCCCTGGCTGGTGTGCTTAGCTACTAACGTAAGGTTAAGTCAATCCAAAGTTGTTTGGGGAAAAGCACTGGCAATATTCTTTTGAAAACCCACCAACTAAAAACTCAACAAAATAGTTTTAATTGGATGTGCAGGAGGTCACCATGAATCAGAAACAATGGTGGTTTTATTTCGAAGCTGTAATTCGTTCTCAGTAAAATAATAACAAGGATGATGGTAAGTTACACTGATTGCAGGACTACTAAGTGCTGTGCACATTACAGAGACCCCACATTTATCATTTCTAATGCTCACAGCTTATTTATTTAAACACACAACTGTTCCACTGTCATCTGTAAACTATAGTTTTAGGATTTGAGTGGTTTGCCAGGGTCTCATACAGAGAGAAAAAGAATGCCAAAACCCAGGAGATTGCCCCAAACAAAGGTCAATCTTTCTCACTAATTCCCCACTTCTTTGGATAGCAGGAAGAGCTTGCCTGAGGTTAAAGAAGTCACTGGATACATTTTCTTTACAACGCAAAATCCCTCAAATCCCTGACAATACCTGGGCTTCCTGCGGAACTTGGAAGGCATCTATCCGATCCGTCAGGTAAGTGGTGAGCTGCTTGTCCAGCTCCGCTAAGCTCTCCTGCAGGACCTGAAGCATGTGGTCAGTTTCTCGCAGGACCTGCAGTTGCTTTTCCAAGGCAATCTGCTTGCTCTCTGCCTACACACGGGAGAATTTAGTCATTAGTTGCACGGCACAAATATAAATAGCTGAATATAGGAACATCTTGATCCTCCGGCCCCAGTGAACAGAGAGAGACCATGTGAGCACTACTTGAAGACAGAGACGTTCATTATGAAGTCAAAGGGGATCGGATACACAACTGAAAGTAACCAAAGTCACTAAAGTTAACACGGAGAAATTACCAAAGTGGTTTAGGTTTTCCTGGATATACTGTCAGCAACAATAAAATAAATTTATGGTAAAGTAAGAATATCTATTAAAGGCACATCAACTGACATCTGAATCCTCTTTATGCAAAAATCTAAAACAAGTTCTATAAATGTTCAAGTGTGGCAAACCACTATTTGCTGCAGATTTGATCAAGCTTGATGTTATTCATAACTAAAACACAGACGGTTATTATTTCATACACGTTATAAAGCTTCTCCTATCCACCCACCTCTCCTAGAACAGAACAGTCTCAGCTCTCTAATTCCTGACAAGAATATGTCTGTTGCAGTATATCCTGGAGAGGAAGCTAAGGGATTGTGCATATTCACAGCAGCTACACTGAACCCTGATGGTCCTACTATTTATTAGGAAACTGTGAATTACCATTCTCATAAACAATTGAAAAACAATTATTATTATTATTATTATTATTATTATTACATATTATATAATGCACAATTTTATCTAAATCCCTCGATATGTTATTAAAAAATCCTAAAACCAAACCCACTGCTGCCAATTTGGTTCCAACTCAGAGTGAACTCCCACTGGGTTTCTGAAGCTGTAACTCCTTCTCTCGTGGGATGACTGGTAGACTCACACTCCTGCCCTGTTGGTTCTTAGCCTGGTGGAGATTTGTCAGGAGTAAGAACTGATTCTAAGGCAGCAAGTTGAAAGAAATGAAATTGTTTACAAGAATAAACGATTTAAAAAACAGATTTTCTTTTAAACCAGAAGATTCTACCTGCCTTTTAAATGCTATACCGCACTGTCCACCTAGTAATTCTATATCTTACTGCTGGGAGTCATCAACGTTTACCCTTCCTTGATGTCAACATGGTATCATTAATTCCCGGTCAACTCTGATGCACATGTCGCTTCTTACCAGGTGGCTCAGCTCCTCGTATCGGCCGTTGAACGCCTCCAGTTTCTCACTGATGATGTCATCTAGGATACCACCATCTATCAGAGTCTGGCCAAGTTCCCGAATCTGGGTGCGGTTATCAGCCGGGTGACGCAGAACTGATTCCAGACACTGGAAAAGAAGGGAAGAAAATTAACTCAGTGAGAAAGAAAAATAGATACACAGGATTCTAAAAATTCTCTGTTATTTCAACCAAGTATTTTCCTCCTTTAGAAATATAGCGCAAAAAAAAAAGATAAATGGTTAACTCATAAAAAAAATTCACTATAGCATTAATATGTGCATAATTTGGACGACCTCGAAACAAATGATGAGCTACAAATAAAAAATTAATCCTTTATGGGCAGGCTCATAATATGATACAAAGTATAAATGAAAAGAGTATCATGAAAAGAGCTTTGGTGGCCTAATGGCAAGAAGCTGCCCTGCAATCCCAAAGGCACAGTACAAATCCCACCATCTCCTCCGCTAGAGAAGGATGTACAATCTCCTCCTCCTAGGCGATTAACTGCTTCTAAAAACCCACCAGAGGGTCAGCTATGGGTCAGTTCCAACTCAACAGTACAACAATATCATGAAAAGCAAAATTATCGCAACTATCTCAATAATTTTATAAATAAATAAAAATTATTTCATTATACCATTGAACATAATACCAAAAATAAGTCCACATTTTCTACAACATATTCAGTGTGTTTAGCTCTGATTTACATTCCTATTTTTTATATGCAAAAATCTAATCAATCAATGTGGGCTAACATATTATGTTCATTTTACAGATGAGAAGAGGGAAGGTCTGAGGGCTTAAGTAACTTGACGACCAACACACAGGTAAAGAGGCAAAAAGGGACTCGAGATTTTAACACATGTCTTTGTGAACTAAAATCATTGCTGCAGTGAATACAATGGTTCATCTATTCACGGACACACACTGTAAGAAATTCTTAGTCCATAACGAAACAGATCGAAGTGTGTCAAAGTTTTATCCTAGAGTACTCTGTATACTTTCTTTTCTCAATTCTTTATTTTTAAAATGTGTAATTATGAACTCTCCTATCAGGAAAACATTGATTTTTGCTTTTATAAGACCATACTGTTCTATTTTTCACTCTTCCCGTCTCTCATTCTGACACATTTACTGAAGAACTGATGTAGATCTCTGTGCCAGGAAAGCACCCAGATCCTGAAATTTGGACATTTGTAACTGACTTATTACAATAGATGTCACGGAGACAATTCTAACTCATGGCTGTCCGGTGGGCAGAAAAGTAGAATCACGCTCCACAGGGCTTTCAATGGATGGTGTCTTGGAAGCAGATCACTGGGCCTTATTTCCAGGGCCTTCCCCCGCTCTCCCCTCTCCCTCTCACTCTGGAGCTAGGTACAAATCAGCAATCCAACTGTTTAACGACCATGCCACTGAGACAAGCTGCATCCAAGTGTGAGTAAAACAAACTAGAAAATGACTAGTGTTACACCTTTTCTAAGACATTAGGCCACACCAACCTTCCAGCATTAACATGATAATGTAAGGATTTCAGTCTACAGCAGAAAACACCAGTCCCATGAAAACTTCTGAGGAAGCAACAGTGTCTGTGGGTGTAAAGCATCATGGCCCTCATTTTCACACACCCAACCTCATGGTACCAACAGGAAACGGCACTAATCACTCGACTCCCACCTCGAGTGCTTCATTGACAGCATCTGCTTTCTCAGGCACAGCGTCCGTTCTCTTCATCCGCTCTTCCAGTGTGTTGAGCCAGGTGGTTTCCAGGTCCAAATAATGAAGCAGTTCGATCCAGCACGACCAGACCTCCTGGAGCAGTGGGGACAAGTTTAAATGAGAATGAGTTCATTCAGGAGCCGCTGGCCTAGTGCCTCGGCTTCTCTCATCTACAATAATGCCACTGAGACTTGAGGAGAGGTGAGAATCCAGAGACTGATGAAGTTAGACTCCGGGAGAAATTAAACGGAACTGTGAAATAAATCATGTTAACCACCGGCAGGGACAGAGGGGAGGCAATAAATACTACCTCACTCTTCACATAAAAATAAATCCAAGAAACAGACTTAAATGTCCAAAACAACCTATTTAATCAGAAGAACACAAGTAGTTTTTATAATTTTGCTTTTTAAGTGTTTAAAAGCAATATTGTTGTTGTATATACCATCAAGTTGGGAAAAAGCTTCATGGCTGACCCTCCAGTGAATTCTCAGAGGATGTGAATGTGGACAGGAAGGGAGGACCCTGGCCAGCTTTCTCCTGCCGAGCAGCTGGTCGATCAGGGCACGCAGGATGACTCTCCACCACTAAGCCGCCCCAGCTCCCTTTTCGACAGGTAAAAATGACTCACACTTGTAATTCTTTTAAACAATTATCCCCTAGCATTTATTCTATTCCAACTAAAAGTCAAGGTCAGTGATTTGCTGCACCAACTTCCCAACACATTTACCTAGACCTGTGGTATATGAAGCAAGCCACATTTTAATCAAATGGAATCATCGCACACCCACTGTGTTAGCTGCAATCTATCGTTCCCCACTCCCACCATCTCCATACGTCTGGGACACATTTATACTCTACTTAAATAATACCTCCTTATCCCTGCCTCTTCCCTTTCTGGAAGCTGTAAACTTCACAAGAGCAGATTCCCCTTTTCCTTCTGTAGAACTGATGGTGGACTTGAACCTCCACGGAGTCTTTGCTTTGGGGTCAGCAGTCCAACTCCCAATGGACTACTGGCCAGCTTTCTCCAAGAGAATGACTGGTAGACCCAAATCACCAACTTTCTGATCAACGTGTAACCATGTTGACCGTTCCCTTACCCCAAATAGGAAGAACTAATATAATGAGTTAATTTTGAAGAATCAACTCAGTTTGGTATCTGCTGACTGCAAGAAGGTATATCCACTTGAGTTATGTTTACCAGACTTAAAGCTAAATTTCTTTCAGTGAAACAGACAGTAAATACTTTCGATTTTATGGACCACACTCATCATCTCTCACAGATACTTCTTTCTTTGGGGTTGGGGTTTTTGTTCTACAATCCTTAAAAAAAATACCAATTCCATATAAAAATATGAAAACAAATTCTTAGCTTGTACACATTCAAAGCTAGGCTGGGCCAGATGTGGTCAGCTGATCTAGCTCAGACTAAAAGAGGGTGTGTTCTATTCAGCTACCAAGCACAGTCTCACTCAGTCATGGTCGTAGAATCAGAGCCAACTCTTGGAGGACCCTCCAGTGGGTTTGGGGAGATTAAATCACAGAGGAGCCTGCCTGTCTTCCTCAGATCAAGTCACTGGAGAATTTGAGCCACCAGAGCGGCATGGCCAACTTCTGGGTTAACAACTCCCTACGGACTATGCCATCAGCACTCATAGATACATCAGACAACCGCGCCCAGGCAACAGAGCTGGTTCGTCCCCAGTCAAGCAGCAGTGAGGGACCCTGAATGACAGTGACCCGGGGCCCTCCTGGTCCTCCACTCCTCCCTGCACCTCTCTGAACAGGCGCTTGTTGACATTTCCTGCTCCCTTCTCACTACTGCATGCTAGGAAGGAGTGGCACACGTAAGATCTTCGTATCCTGGATTCTGATAGAACAGGTGCCAGCCCCGAACACGTGCACCTCAGGAAACTGTGCTGAGGAGCCACAGGTGCTTTGACTCGGCACAGATAACAAGGTGTTGGATTTTGAACACGATGTGCTCTTAGATAAGATGTGGGAGACTTTGGGAGCATGGGAGTGCATTCTGCATGGAGAAGGGATGGACCGAATCTCTGGACAAAGAAATGCAGATTAAAACCAGAACCTAAAGTCAGCCCAGTGCTGTGGACTCCTTTCCGCCTCACGGTGTCCCTCTGGTGGGTTGCCAAGGCTATAAATCTTAACAAGTCTAACATGTAACTATTCACCACGGCCATCAAAAAGTGAGGCAAATGTCTCCTTTCTTAGAATCCAGGTTGGGTTTAAGACTGTTGTTGTTGATGAATGTCATCGAGTAGAGCACAACTCGTGGCGACTCTGTGAACAAAAGACCTACTGCCTTTCCATAACTAATTTGGGGGGAAAACCCCAGAAACAAAACAAAAAACACAACACACGCTATAGAGATGATGCTTTGCCAAATTCTAGGCAGCTGAGCTAAATTACTAGGTTGGTTCATAACATAAAGAACATTACCTGTGAGTGTATCACTCGCTTAAAATTGATCTCCATGAGAACCAAATGCTCAACAATAACTGTCAAGCAAAGAATGAAGGTGGGAGGGGACAAGGAAATGAGATTACTAGAAAGGAAACCCCCCAAAAGAATTAATGAGAATGTTGATACATTATGAAAAATGTAACCCATGTTCCTGAAAAATCTGAGGAGTCGTTGTTAAATGGGGACCTAATTTGCTGGGTAAACATAATACTAAAACCATAAATAACCATATTTACAAGGAAGAAAGCAAAACTGGGCAGCGTCTGCTATCCCTCTCCTAAACACCAGATGCTGGGGGATGAGAGGCCATCCCGACAGTCCCCGCTGAACTCCACCTGGACGCTTCTACATGAATGACCTGCAAGGCGGCTCCCAGAGAGACCAGGACAGCCACGGGCCGAGCCAAATCAACCCACAGGATCACGTGAAGGAGTGGCGTGCTGCTGTCTGCCACGAGACAACTTCTGTCAGTGGCTTCTTACCTACCAAGAGACAACTGAGGCGTATGGGTGAGCGGTCAAAACATGAACACAGTGACAAGAAGAACCAACTTCGGATGTTGGCTTCAAGGAAGGAACAGAGAGAGGGAATGAGAGGAAAGGAAAGAAGCTGAGTGTAATGATAATCTGTCTCATTTAAAACAATGGTAAAATGTTAACGTTCATTATCTCTCTCACTCACTGCTCTCAGCTTAGAGCCAATTCATAGCTGAGCCTTCACTGGTTTTCCAAGGCTAAATGAAAACAGACGAGAGAACACATTTTCTCCCAAGGAGCCTCTGGTGAATAGGAACCATCAGAGAGGTGCAGGCTTTGGGTTATCTGTGTGCTACCCCCTAAGGATCAGATCACCAGAAGTTGTCTCTAATGACACCTGTTGTTGTTAATGTGCTTTTGCGTCATATGAATTCATCCTATGACCCTCCAGAGAGTTTTCAGAGGCTGTAAATCACACAGGAGGAGACTGCTCATCATTCTCCTGCACCTGTTGTTGTTGTTGAATACTGTCAAGTCAGAACTGACCCTCCAGCAGATTTTCAGAGGCAGCTAATGACATAGGAGGACACTGCCCATCTTTCTCCACAAAACAAAATTCAAATCGAGGGCCTAGTTAAATCTAGAGAACTGTACATAAAGATATTTGTCAAATTATGTATACTCTTTAGCAAATTTGAAACGTCTGCACTTAAAAGTATTTTAAAGAAAACTGGCATGATGAATTCATTTTTTCCTAATTTAAAAATTTGGCTTGTTCTTTCCCAAGATTCTTCAGTAACTACTGACATAATTATAAGAATATTTCCATCTTTAAATGCCACTTATTTTTCCCCTCTTCTAAAGACATCAATGTCTCATCTCTCTTCTGTTATTACTTTTTCTTACACTTTTTCTGTTCTCTCAAAGAAAAGTTTCTCAAAATAATTACCAATTCCAACAGCAATTTTCAAAGTAATTCCAAACCTTCAAACACTTATTTCATTCCTCATTTTGAACATTACCATCTTTGAGAGCCAAAGATAGTCTGAAGAAATGGCACAGAACACAGAGCAGACCTTTGTTAGTCTGAGACTAATTTAGGGACTCCATTCATTATTGAAATGTATAACGAGTTGCTGCTTTGGCTAGAAAAGAACAGAACAAACAAAAAAGACTATATATCAAGGATGGTTTCTCTAGGAACAAAAGCATGGTTAAGATTGTAGTAAAATTCCATGCCAAGATCATTCATTAGTATGTAACTTTAGCTATAGGTCATATTATATGGTCAAGATAATTTTAATTCTCAAATGAATAGCCTCTTGTGTTTTACGTTAGACAACTCAGTAAAATGCTGAATATAAGAAATATAAAATATGCAGACTATATAAATGGTAACTTCTTTTTGTTATTGTTATTAGGTGCTGTCAAGTCGGAAATGACCCATATCGGCCCTATGAACAATGGATCTAAACCCTGTCCTATCCTGTGCCATCCTCACACTTCCTAAGACATTTGAGCCCATTGCAGCAGTCACCATGTCAAAGGGACCTGGCCAAAAGTCTTCCTCTCCTTCTCCAGTTCTCTATCTTTCTGAGAATCATGCCGCTCTCCAAGAAAGAGACCCTCCTAGTAACACGCCCAATGTATGTAGGGCTAAGCTTTATCATCTTTGCCTCCAAAGAGCACTCTGGCTGCACCTTCTCCAGTACATACTTGTCTGCTCTTCTGGTAGTCCATGGGATGATCAGTCCCCTTCCGCAACACCACCTTCCTTGTTAGTAAGTCTCAAATAGAAATCTTTATCTTAGCACAAAACAAGATCCAAAATAAGGGAGGAATGAGTTAAATTATTGAGAAATTCATGTATAAAAAATGAAGTCTGAAATTAAATAACTGATTTATTCAAGAACCTTCCATTACTTGAGGATAGACCCTCGTCTTTATTTTTTTTAATCCCCTTTTCCTTTTATTTTATGATCCAGAACTTAAAATAACTTAAAAAAAAATCTAGTAAGGTTTTCCCAAAATAATAAAAACAGATTCATCTGGCTTTAATATTTTATCTTTTAGAGGAAACCTGCAAGGCTGGGTAGTACATCACAGAGCCTCAATCTCCAAACATACATCAATCAAAACCAAACAAAGCTATGGCGTACGTACCTCCAGCGTGTGGCACTTCCCTCGAATCCGGTTACAGAGAAGTTGGTAATTCTCCAGCACAACACTGAGCTCAGATGACAGCTCCTGGCCACCAGAGGGCACGTTTGCAGCTAACAGCTTGATGTTGTCCTTGAGAATCTTCACTCGCACCTCCTTCTGCAGCACGTCCTCTTTTGCCCTCTGCTCCAAGAAAGGATGAACTTGAAAGCTCTCTCCCTTTCAGTAGCCCATATGTACTTTTTGTTAAAAGTAAGAATGCTAACTATAATATTCCATGCATTCTATAAATTAGTTGCAGGGTCTAACCAAGTATTTTTTATTTATTAACAACCAGTGTTAACATAAATTATCCGAAATCATGTCAAAACCACAAATTATTGTCAAATTCCAGGTCCAGATGAAAACTGAAGAGAATTAGCTCTTAATTGTCCTGAATATCTCAGACATGTAAACAAATTTTCCACAAAAATTGCAGTTAGAACCATTATTATTACTACCATATCATAAAATTTTTCTCAAAAAATTTAAGCCGTATTTTTTTATTCCTCTTGGATGTAGATATAGCTATTCTTCTGATAATTAGCATTACAAAGACGGTATCAAACACTGGTTAAGGTCTCATCCAGACACAGCTTCTTCCCTGACTTACCCTTTCTGCCCAACATAAATTATTTCATATCCAGAAACACCAACTTCTGAAGGTCTTTTCACTCTCCCTCTTAGCTTTCTTGGTTGCTGGCTAGTTTTCCATTAAAAAGGGGGGTGGGGGAGGGAAGTGTATGGTAATTTTAAAAATCCTAATGAGTATTCAGAATAAAAAATAATCAATAATGTTAACAATCCAAGGACTTTAATGTCTGTCTAGTCCTTTACTCTGTCAACTCCAGTGACTTGGGAAAACCAAAAACCACCCCACAAAACTCAGTTACTAATAGTCTAAAGGAAGAGAATAAATACATTCTAATTATTGTTTACATAAGATACCTTTTAAAAACCTTGCCACAGTTACTGTTATGTACTGGGGAGTCAGAACCGATCCATAGGGTGACCCTCCAGCAGGTTTTCAGAGGCAGTTAACTGCACAGAAGGAGATTACCCAACCTTCTCCTCCAGAGCAGCTAGTGGCCCTGAACCGTGTGCCTTTGGGATTGCAGCACAGCTTCTTGCCTCTAGGCCACCAGATTTTCTTTTAAATAAAGGGTTTAAAAAAAAATACTGCATTTAATAAAATATTTCCCTGGAAATTCTACAGTTTCAATAGAAGTACTTCATCTTATTTATTCTGGTGGACCAGTGGTAAGGAACTGTGCGCGCAGCCCAAAGTATGCAATTCAAACGTTGTTTTGAGGGAGAAATAGGGGCAATTTTGTCCCATGCAATTAACTGCCTCTGAAAACCCAACTGAGGGTCAGCTATGAGTCAGTTCCTACTTGATGGTAAACAACAAAAAACAGACAATAATGCAGCAGTAGCTGTTGTTTAAAGCCATCAAGTGAGAACTAACTCACAGCCAATTCTCTAGGAGATTTTTAGAGGAATGAAAACACTTGGGAAGAGAGTCCCCAACTTTCTCCCACAGAACTGCTGGTGGATGCAAATCCAAGCCTTTTGGCTGAGAGAGCAACTCCTTACCATTAAAGCCACCAAGCCTCCCTATACTATAATGTAGTTATACAGTTCTCTATTAAAAATATCTACACAGAAATTTTTCTGTTCAATTAGACTTTTATGCATATTCATTCTGGGGTAGAAACACTCATTGTCTTGCTTAACCTCACAGATAGGGAAAAAATACATAAATATTCTTTAAGAAAGTTTCTATTTTGACTTGAAAATTCAAGGATACTTTGAAGCAGGATCTGACAACAATAACATACTATGACAGGTTTGGAAGCAGGAGTGGCATCCACTTCCTAAACAACATGCCTCCAGAAACTCTATGAACTTTGATAAATGTCGACAGTCGTAGAGGGGCTTCAGGCCTTTTGTTCATAGAGTCACTGTGAGTAGTGCTAACAACAACCACAAATATGTATGCGTGTAAATATTCACACACATGTGTGCGCGCACACACATATAAAGCTCTGGTGCTCTAGTAGTAAGGAATTGAGCTGCCAATACAAAGGAAGGTGGCTCGAATCCACCAACTGCTCTCAGAAAGATGGGCAATATCCTGCCATGTACCTTACAGCCAGCCATCAGCTGTGAGTGAGGTATGACTGGAAGGCACGTAACATCCATAGATGAGTATCTAAGACCACTGACGGAAATCACACACATTTACAGATACTAGATCCTACAGATCCAACTGACACCAAACTTCTTAACTATTTTCCCACTGGTTTTTGTTAGTTGCCATCAAGTCCACTCCAATGTCTGATGAACTAATGCAAAAGACAGCTGACACTTTGATCATATTTGCTGTGTTTTCTGCTGCTTTTGTTGTTGCTGATTGTCGTTGGGTCGAGCACGACTCATAATGACCCTATGAACAAAAGGCCTGAAGCCTTTCTAAAACTGTCATCATTTACTGTGACTTAAATGTATTCCTGTGTACTAAACGGGGAACGCTGGTGGCCTAGTGGCAAGAAGCTGCACTGCAATCCCAAAGACACGTGTTTCAAGGTCACCAGCTGCCAGACGGGCAGTCTCCTCCCTTGCAAGTAACTGCCTCTGAAAACCCGCTGGAGGGTCTGCCAAGGGACGGTTCCAAATCAACGGTACACAACAATAACAACGTGTGTTAAATAGTAAAATCCTACCTGAAAATGAGAAAACACTCACTTGAGAAAACTCTCTTGTGGTGGTGGTGGTGGTGTTTTTAATATATTTCTCCCTCACACCAAATCGCAAAAGACTTGAATTCCATGATTCCATAGGAAACCTTTCCCGGGGGGTCCTCATGGACTCAACGTGTTGGCCTAATTTGCTAATAATGACCCTATCCACTGCCTTTCTATTTCCTTGTTTTTAATTTGAAGTCCTACTATGAAACACTGCACGTACATACAATCACATACGATAGGGAGGCAGGTAGATATATATGAGTGCATGGCGGAATAGCAGGACAGATAAAGTGTTTTTTAGGAAGAGGGCAGTATGAAACTTAGTGTACGGACTGTCCCAGCCTCACCTTCATCTCTTCCACAGCACCCTCAAGCTCTTCTGGTGACTTGTACTCAAAATCCCTTTCCAGGTACTCTTCCTCAGCTTGGGCCATCCATTCCTGCATCTCAGCCAAGTCTTTTTTCAGGTTCACAGCCTTCTCTTGGCTCTCAGACAACCTATTTTTTTGCACTGCAATCTAGAAGGGCCAAATAATATATGAATATCAAATATTCTTCTGTAAAATATAAAAATATAATAAAAATTTTCATATATTTAAAATCAAGTTAAAAATTTTAATAAAGCTCAAAATATAACTTTGTATGTTTTTAAATTTTAGACAAAATAATTTATCCATATTACGTGGCTGTTGAGGAATACAAGTAACTATGATGAAGCTAATTCTAACTAAGATTCCATGACCACATTTTTATATTTATCTGCAAGTATCTATTCTAATTTTAAAAACGAATATCTGTTGACTGAGCAACCCCACAAGTATGAATGCAAACTACCACAGTAAAAACAGGCATCAAAGAGCTTTCACCGTTCCATTGCTTATAATGGAAATTTAAAAAAAAAAAAAGAAGCAACCAAAATGTCAATTTTTTCATTATTGATAGGGTTATATATTATGCCATAATTTTTAACAATTAGGGGTGATGGTTGAAATCTGACATCAAAAATACAACAATACTATTATCCAGTCAATTAAAATTCATAGTGACCCTCCATCAGATTCTCAAGGCTGCAAATCTTTACAGGAACAGATGGCTCATCTTTCTTTCTTAAAGTCACTAGTGGATTGAAACGAATAACCTTCTGGCTGCCTGACATGTTACCACTATGCCAGGAGGTTCCTTAATCAACTTCTTAAAACACTTTAAATATTTAGTCTTGGTGATCAATTCCACTGATGCACTCCACTATGATGCCCAAGTATAGTCACTAGGGGTTAAAAAAAGATAGTTGTTTGGGTCTGCTTCAATGAATTACCTAATATTCCACAGAAGATTAAAAATCTCTTTAGAGAGAGCCCCATTGGGACATCACATTTGCAGACCCCAATAGGGCTGGCTCTGTGGGAGATTCCATTCCACAGTCAGACGCCTGCTCAAACTGAAGCTGGCCAGGGTTTGCTTGGCTGGGAAGCTAACAGAAACCAAAAGCCAGTAACAAGAATAGGATGGCTCTCCCAACAGTAAGGAAGAGTACTTAACCAGCTTTCCTGTTCCCTCACTCCAAACAGGATCCCAGTCCCAAAAATAAACAGGGACCAAAACGGGAGCTTTAATCTGCCTGGCCCCACATGCCATTCAAGAAGCCTGCTGCCAGCAGTGGACACTCAGCTCTAGTTCCCTTCCTGCCCAAGATTTCTTACTTCTCTAAACTTGGAGACCTTCTCAGACTATTTCTGTATCTTAATATAAACACATTCTTGGGTCCATTTTCAGAAAATTCTCTCTAATATTAGTTCTTGATCACTCATCAGTGATATAATTTTCATGAGGCCAAAGAGAAATAAGAATAGATAAGCACACAGCAGTAACTTTTTAAAAAGCTCATTATTTTCTATTAATTACTCTGAGATTTTTATATCCTTTTGGGGGAGGGCAGTACGAAAATGTACATACTTTAAACACGATCCCTTTCTATGTGACATTACACTAGAAATACATTCCAAATCACAAGTCCAAATATAACCCATCCTGGGCTGTCTCCTAACCTCAAAACTGACCACGTGTCTCCAATTTCAACTCTTCTCCCAAACTAATCCAACTTGTTTGGCCTCACACTTTTTTATCAAAAAGGCTGAGTTCATCCTCACTGCTGGGCTTTGAAACTCCCTATTTCTTCTGCCTGAATGTTCCTGCCCAACTTTAATAGAATCAGTTCTGGGTTCAAAAATTCCAGCCTCAAAAAGCCCTTTCTTGGTCGGCATATATGAAATAGCTCACCTGGCCCTAAGCCCTCATTAGCCCCACCAGGTATTATGTTGTTGTTGTTATGGTTTCGTGTTGTTGAGTTGAAACAGACTCACACCTGACCCTCCAGTGGTTTTTCAGAAACTGTCAATCACATGGGAGGAGACTGTCCATCCTCCTCGTCTGGAGCAGCTGGTGGGTTCAAATTGCTTACCTTTGGGCTGGCAGTAGAACTCCAGACACAACAGTAGGATTGTATTAATTTTCCATCTGTCTCACAATAATATAAGCTTTTTAAGAGAAGGATTGTTTTTCTCCCCTTACTTATTCAATGCTGTATCCCCAATGCCTAGAATAATGCCTACTCAATATTCGGTAGTTGGATTCTGGAGGGTAGGGTTTTTTGATTTAGTTGAAAGTTGGATGTAAACTGGCGGTTTTATTTCATTCATAGTCATGTATAAGCTAATTGGTCACTTGGATTTAGTTAACAATTGGCTCTGGGAGGGAAGCCTCTTCAATCAGGACTTGGTGGGCAGGCCTTTGTATATAAAAGTTAGCTGGCCCCTCAGTCCTAGTGTTAATTGTTTTTGTGAAGAACATTGTTCTAAGTGGTACAGAACTGGCCTGTCAGTTTGCTGTAGTGAGATAACTTGGGGTTGCTTTGATACTGAAGGCTGTGCCACTTGTGTGTCAAATGCCATAATGGTTACCCATGGTAGACAGGGTTGGGAAGAGCTCCCAGATTAAGACTGGAAGCAGGATTGGAATCCACTTCTTAAATAACAGGCCTCTGGCAACTCTATGACCATTAGAGAAACAACAGTTATAGAACAGGGTTCAGATCTTTTGTATGAGTTGTACTCAACTCAACAGCACTTAACAACAACAACAACAATATGCATGCATATTAATGAATGCAGATACTGAAAAATATTTTTAAATAAGTAATTGATCCATGACTGTGCTGCTATGTGCCATGGAAGTGGTTCCAACTCACGGTACCATACAAGACAGTGCAGAATTCCCTAGGGCTATAATTTTTATAAAAGCAAATTGTCACATCTTTCTCCCATGGACTGGTCATAGGTGCAGCCACCAACTTTTCATTTAGCATCTGAGTTCTTAAATACTGTGCCACCAGGGCTTGTTAATGGCTATAATTACTGTACAGCAACACGAAATCCTGGTGGTAAGGCAAGTGTCATAGATACATAAGTCAGGCTAGCCCCAAGAAAAAGGTATAACGCTGCTGGCTAAGTTAATCAATCCTTCCTTAATCTGATCAGATAGATAGATACGTAGGTGGATGGATGGACAGATGAATGGCTAGGTGGATGGATGGACAGATGAGTGGATGAGCAGATGGATGGATAGTTAGGCAGATGGACAGATGGCTGAATGGCTAGATGGATGGGCAGATGACTGTTTGGAGAGATAGCTACATAGATGTTGTTGTTGATTCCCTTCGAGTCGATCATGACTCATAGCAACCCTCTGAACAAAAGGCCGGAAGCCCTTCTACAACTATCAACATTTATCAAAGTTCACAGAGTTTCTGGAGGCATGTTATTTAGGAAGTGGATGCCACTCCTGCTTCCACACCCATCATAGTATGTTATGGTTGTTATGTGCCATTGAGTCAAATGTATAGCAACTCTATGTAGAGCAGCTCTGAACCCTTCCCTGTCCTGAGGCAGTCTCACTAACTCCAGCACACCAACCTCCACTGCCCCCGTCACTGTATCAATACATCTCATGCGGGGTCTCCCTCTCCTGCGCTGTCCATCCACCCTTCCAAGCATAATGTCCTTCTCCTAGGACTGATCTCTCCTGGCCACATGTCCAAAGTAAGTGAGGTGGAGCTTCAAAAGCCTAGCCTCCAAGAAAAGACTTGGTTTCACCCTCTTTAAGACAGACCCATTTGTTTTCTTGGCGGTCCAGATACATGGGTGGATGGATGGATGGATATAGATAGATAGATAGATAGATAGATAGATAGATAGATAGATAGATAGATAGATAGATAGATGGATAGATAGATAGATTGATAGACAGATAGGATAGATAAAATGTATAATTTCCTTGCCTCCATTTAATTTACTGTAGCTACTCTATGGTTTTTTTAAGTGGAATGGCTTAGTACTACAGAGAAATCCAACAGATTTCTGTATGCTAATCTCATACTCTTGCACCAAAAAATGCGTATACATAATCAAACGAAAACCTGTAAAATCTGTAAACTTTAAAAAAATAATAAAAATGTAAGTTAGATGGTTTCTAAAAATTCAATGTATTTGGTGGGGAAAGAAATCACTGTGTATATCCTTTGGAAACCACAGAAAACAAGTTAAAAAACTTACCTCCTTGCTAAACTTTTCCAATTGTGCTTGGGAGTCACCTAGTTTTGCCTGCATCCAGGTTTTGATACCAGGGACCGGACTGCTTCGAAGGTCGGCCTCTATTTCTTTCATATCCTTCAAAGCCGATTCAACTGCTTCAAGTTCATGAAAAAATGCCTGGACATATTAAACAAGCCCATGTTGAGTTTATTTCCTATGTCAGTAGACATCATAATTCTAGTCTGCCTGCTTGCGTCCCTGAGACTCCTGTCAGAACAGACTGTGTAAGAAACTGGACTTTAAAGTACTTAATGAAAGACTGCACCTTAATAAATTCTTTTCACCTTGGTACTTCAGATACCAATATGCCATATTAAACTGGAAATACTTGACTCTCAGCAAGGGACAGCGCTTCTGATAAATTTAGTGAAGTTGAAAATGATGTCACCTAATAGAAACTGTACTCAGTGTTACTAGCAAATACCATTTTTTCAAATGTGGTTTTTCACCATGTAGCACTTTAGAAGCAATTATACAGCGGTGATCATTACACCAACATTTGCCTTGTCACGTAAAATAGCAGCTCATAATGAAATAAACTTGTTCTTATTTTCTCTGTCAAAATTCCCAGAACCATGGTCAAAAAGAAAAATAAGAATCGTCCGTCTTCTTTTATTAACCACAGAGTAAGAAACATAATTTATTATAAGAGATACTCTATCTAGGTCTGTGGTCCGAGCACAGTCTTCCAATTTTAATGGTAGCAGCAAGCAACAAAGAAAAGGCAGGAAATGTGACTGATGACAGGCGGTTCCCTGGGTCAGCAGAACTCACAGAACATTGGTCAAGCTGCCTTTGTAGCCCTTCCGCGTCTCCTTGGGCAGCCTGCTCTTTCATTAAGAAGTCTTTCACGCCATCCATCCACTTCTCAATGACTTCGGAATCCACCTAAATCGAACACAATAACAGAGGGGGATATTACTCAGTGACATTCAACCTCCTCTGCCTGAAGATCCATTGCTGCTGAGGGAAAAGACAACTTTTCAAACTCCGATAGCATCATTTTCATTTGTCTCTTTTGCTAAGGCTTCCAACTTCAGAAGTAATTATTTTCTTCATTCCTGACTAAACACTCCTCCGGAGATGAACAGCTAAGTAATCAGTCTACAAATTTCAAACCACGCTCCAGTGAACCAAGGGCTTTTGTTCGAATGCAGGAAATATTACGGTCAAAAATTCAAATGACAGAATGAAAGGCTTTACGGGGTATAATCAACTAAAAAATAGCTTTCTTTCTTATCTCATAAAATCTAAAACAAATTTTCTACAGAACTTAGTGGCTGGAAGCGCAAATGAATAAAGAGCCTTGTGAAGATGATGTGACGGATTGCATCTAGGTCTGCTGCTGGACGCTTGCTGTCTGGGACCCAAGGCCTGTGGACTACCACCCATCTCCATTCTTCCATCCAGCATTTATTTACTGACCACTCACTGAACTTGAGGGAGCTCTGGTGGCCTAATAAGAAGCTCGGGTGGTATGAAGCTACACTGCAATCCCAAACGCACACAGTTCAAATCCACCAGCTGCTCTGCAGGAGAAGGATGGGCAATCACCTCCCATATGATATACTGCCTCTGAAAATCTGCTGGAGGTAAGGGTCAGTTCTAACTTGAGGGCACACAACAACACTGTACCTGATCTACTTAATGCGTATGGGGTTAGGGTTCAAAGACAGATGAGAAAGGAAACACTTTGTAGGGAGAAAGGGACTTCAGAGAAGAGGCAACACTGGAACTGAACCTTTAAAGAATGCAAATTAAATAGGTCCAACTGGACTTCAAATACACACTAAAGAGATGGTCATCTCCAATTCAATCAATAGCCAAACTAACTTGCTATTTTACATTCTTTTGGAAAGAATTTGTTCTCTCACAGTCTCTTCAATTCTTTGCTTCTCACTCACCCTATCAGTGTTGACAAATTACTTTCCATTAAAAAAAATTTTTAGTTTTTTTGGGGTTTTTTTTTTTTTAGGAAGAAACTTCAAATGGTGTTGGGTCTTATTTTTTGTAACTGGCAGCTCTTGTGTTGAAGATAATCACACATCTTATTTTTCAGTAGGCTGAATATAAACAATTGCTCGCAAGCGCGCTGTCTCACAGGATACTCATGTAGGCACTCACCATTCTGATTAACATGGTCTGGAATTGGTGCCAATTTGTGAGCAGCCTTAAAAGATACTAATCAGAATGATGATTCATTGCTATCCAGCTAGAATTACTTCTAATGATCCTACATTGGGTTTCCAAGGTTGGAAACTACAGGAGAAGAAACTGCACAGTTCCCCGCCCCCCGCCCCCTCTGCCCTGTGCAGCTGCTAGTGGCTTTGAAGCACCAGGGAGGTGCAGTGCTTGGCTTAGCTGCACAACTCCCTATGGTCTACATCCCAGAGGTTCAGATAATGTTAGACTAAAACACAAAAATGGAAACTAACTGGCATCTTACGTTCATATGTTGCCATGTAATGCATTAAGCAAGTTCAGTGAAAAGACTTCTTTAAAAGTCCTAAAAAGCACCATTTTCTCAGATGCCGCCAAAGTGCTCCGTTCTTCCAAGGCTGCACTGGACTGGGGCCCTCACTTCATCTGGAGTCTAGCACCGCACCTGGCAGCCATCAGCTTCACACCCCCACACCGAGGCCTCCGTCTCTGAGCTCGCTTGCATCTACATGGTCCTCACCCTGCATGATGATGAGGTGACAGTCACGGTGGCTAAAATCAATGCCCTCATTAAGGCAGCCAGGGTCAATGTTTACACTTTCTGGCCTGGTCTGTTTGCAAAGGCCCTGGACAACGTGGGTGCTGGTGGACCAGCCCAAGCGGCCTGGGGCTGCACTGGCTGGAGGACTCACCCGCCTCCGCTGCTGCTGCTCCAGCAGAGAAGAAAGTGGAAGGTGAAAAGGAAGAGTCAGATGATGACATGGGCCTTTTGACTCAACTCCTTTTGTAACACGTTTAATAAAAAGCTGAACTTTTAAAAAAATCTTACAAAGCAAAACTGTCACTTTGAAGACAAATGCATGCCTGATCCAAGCCAAGGTATTTTCAACTGCCACATATGCATGTGAAGGCCACACATGGGGGGAAAAGAAAAAGAACTGAGGCACCTGCATTATGGTGGTCGTGAAGAACACTGAGTATTTTCAATGTGTGCGCTGCCAGAGAATAAATGTCCAGGGGAGCACACGTGCCTTGGAAGTACAGCCAACAAGCTTCTTTAGAGGTGAGGACGGAAGGACTCCAGCCCACGTGATTTCGGGCCTATGATGTTCTTGTCATTGTTGCTCTGCACTGTTGAGTCGGAACCAACCCATAGGTGGCCTTCCAGTGGGTTTTCAGAGGCAGTAAATCACAAGAGAGGAGATTATCCGCCCTTCTGCGGAGCAGCTGGTGGATTTGAACTGCGTGCCTTTGAGGTTACAGTGTAGTTCCTCACCACTAGGCCACCAGAGCTCATGTTATGTTGAGCGTATTACGCTGTTGTTATTGTTGCTGTGCACTGTCAAGCTGGAACCAACTCATAGCTGGCCTTCCAGCAGGTTTTCAGAGGCAGGAAATTGCAAAGGAGGAGAATGACCAGCTTTCTCCCACAGAATAGCTGCTGGATTTGAACTACATGTCTGTACTATAAGGAGACACTAATCCTTGGAAAAGGACACCACGCGTGGTAAAACAGAGGGTCAGTGAAAAAGAAGACCCTCAGGGAGAAGTGACAGAATGGATGCAACAGACCCACCCTAATGTGAAGGGGACGCTGGAAGCCTAGTGAGAAGACACTGGGCTACAATCCCCAATCCACCAGCTACTTCATGGGAGACGAATGGGAAATCTCTTCCCATGTGGTTAACTGCCTCTGAGAGGCCGCTGGAGGGTCAGCTATGAATCAGATTCAACTCAGTGGCACACAGTAACCCTCTAACGTGAGAATGGTCCTGTTCCAGGCACTGCGTCATTCTGTCATGCACAGGCTTATTATAAGGAAGAAGCAACCTGACAGTACATAAGCACGAAGCAACCTGACAGTACATAAGCACAACTGTCAAGTATGACTCACAGTGACCCTGCAAACACCAGATAGGCAACAACAACAGGGCCATCTAAGATTGAACTTCAGTTTTCTTCTTCTCATTATAGGCTTTTTGTACCATTTTTCAAGATAGACCATTCATAACATTTTCATTAACTAAACTCCAGTATTCCCATTTTCACTGCCTCAAAATTATATTTCACCTCTTCCATAACATGCATTTAACCTCTAAGACGTCAGGACATGAAATTTACAAATATTAATTTTAATAATGATTAATAGCATTAGCTTAGAATAAAATAACAAGCTAACAAGATAAACTGCATTTTTCATCTCTATGTCTGGTCTAAAGCATAGTCTGTTATGCTATTTCTAGGAAGTTCCTGTGGCCTAGTGGCAAGAAGCTGTGCTTTAATCCTGAAGGCATGCAGTTCAAGACCACCCGATGCCCCCCAAGAGGATGAGCAATCTTCTCCCATGTGATTAATCGCCTCTGAAAACCCGCCAGAGGGTCAGCTCTGGATCGGTTCCAACGCTATGGTACCCAACAACAATCAATCACCTATCCACCTGAAAACTAGCCAACGAATAAAGATAACAGAAGAAGAATTGATGCCTTAGATTTGTGATGCTGGAGAAGATGGATGAATGAATATATCATGAACTGCTAAAAGAAGAAAAGGGTTTGCTTGATGAAAGTGCAACCAGCACGCTCCGTTAAGAGTTAAGGATGGTGAAGCATCATGGTCATGTTACCAGAAAGAGCCAGTCCTTAAGAAAAGTGGAGGGTTTGAGAAAGAGAGGAAGAACTTCAACACGATGGATGGACATGATGACTCTAACAGTAAGCTTGACCACATACATCATAGATGGTGAGGATGGTACAGAATGGGGCAAGGTGCGGACCTGTTGTTCAAAGAGTCACTATGAGTCCTAAGTGTCTTAATGGTATCTAACAACAACACACTTCCATATTCACTTTTTCATCACTCCAATTCTGACGCAGAGGCAACTTTCTTCTATTTGGATTGCCTCGCTGAGTCTTAGATTTTTCCAGGTGAAGAATAAAGTCAATGACTGTGTCTACCTTACTATTTCCCCATAAAGAATACCACACCATTCATTAGTCAACAGATTTTGGCTTTAGTTTCAATATACAAGAATCTACAGTTAATACTACTTGACTGTTCTCCTAAGTTCATTGTAAGACATTTTCTCAAACACTTGGCTGAAATCAAGACTTAATAGTTTAAGAACATTATTTGGACCAGATCAACAGTATACTAGTCCTCTCCTCAAATATGAGATTCTATGAATATATCTATCTTTTAACTTAGTATTCCTACTCCAGAAAATAAAGATAGGATTTAAAGGCTCAAGAGTTGTCCTCCTAACTCAAAGGCCATGCTTGTCTGGCAATTGAAATTTACCAGCAACTCTGTGAAAGAAAGAAAGAAAGAAGGGCAATCTCTTCCCATATACTTTACAGCCTCAGAAATCCAAGCAAGGGTCAGTTGAGAGTTCCAACCCAACAGCAAAGAAAGAGCGGTATATCCTGGTGATGTCCATATTCCTTCCTAAGTTGACATGTGACCTCCCTTTGGTCATTTTCTTTGCTGCTTTGCCACCTACTGACATCAAGCACATATTCAAAGGTCTTGAGTATCTAGGAGCTCATTTTCCCTTTTAATGACAACATTCATTCATCTCCATTTCTCTAGTAATTTTTTACAAAATGCTTAAAGTGGCCCTGAGATCACAGGTAAAAATCCCATGGGTATAAGGTTGCATATTTATGTCTGTGAACATTGGAACTAATCCTATGAAAGTCTGAGAGAGTTTCCATTGAATTCAAAGTGCAGGCCCTTAATACACTTGGAAGCATACCTATTCTCGGTATTTTTCTGTTTTCTATTTTCAGGGACATTTTTAATAAAGGGCTTACAGAGTTAGGCCTTTCTGTCTTCCCTATCAACATTCCTTCTCTCAAGTCAAGTTCTTCTTTATCATCCTTTCTGCAATGACAGTATCAATATTCTTTTACTCACATTTTACACTTGCCCCAAGTTCTCTGCATCACTGGTCTGAAGCCTCTATTCTAATGCTGTTATTAGGTGACACTGAGTCAACTATGATCTATGGCGAGTGGCAAGAAGCTGTGCTGCAATCTCGAAGGCACGCGGTTCAAGTCCACCAGCTGCTCTACTGCAGAAATATGGGCAGTCTCCTGCTGTGCGAGAAACTGCCTCTGAAAACCTGCTGAGGGTCAGCTATGGGTTGGTTCTGATTCGATGGTACACAACAACAACAGCGATGAACAATGGCTCTGGACCTTGCCTATTCTGAGCCAACTTCACCATCCCTGACACACCTGTCCCTATTACCACAGTCACCTTGTCAATCCACCTCATCCAGGGTCTTCCTCTCTCGTGCTGACCCCTTTACCCTTGCAAGCAGAATGTCCTTCTCCAAGGACTGGTCCCTCCTGGTAATATGCTTAAAGTATATGAATGCTGTTCTCATAAGACCACTCTAACCATGTGCATTTTTAATTTGAGTTCATGTCTCCACTTCTGTGTTTGCTCCAACATTCTAAGATCTTATAATAGAAGGCTTCTTGGGAAAACATACTATTAGCTCAAGGTAGGTTGGGTGAGATAAAAAAAAAGAATGTTCTTTAGAGTGATGAGGAAAGGTAAACTTTTATCTAAAGAGCCCATAAAATATGGAAGACTTTTTTTAAATTGCTCATCCTGGTGGTATAGTGTATTAAGCCCTTGACTATGAGCCCAACAGTAAGCAGTTGAAACTCAGCAGAAAAATGAAGAGAAAAGAAAGAAAGGTGTGGCAATCTGCATTTGTAAATATTCCAGCCACAGACACCCTGAGGACGGTCCTACTTTGTCCACCATGATCTGGGTGAGTTGACACGAACTCAACAGCAATGGCTTTGATTTTGGTTTCACTTAATTTGCTGTCACATATTCTTGCACTTTCAATATCCACTCTAAACATTTTAAGAATCAAGGTAGCATTACCACACTATGACTGAGCAACCAATCCGTATGTTTCCTTTCAACCTAGTTTTAAATAAGGAAAAGAGAGAATCTCCTGGGCTAATGGTTTTCAGGATTTATGTATTAGAACCCTGAATCATGATTCAAATGTGGAAGCATCCCAACCACAGTCCACTTTGACTACATGAAGAAAGTCGATCTAATTTCCCCAGGTGCACCAAAACCAAGTACCTGCCTTCCAGTGGATTCTGACTCCTCCCAAGCTATGGGACTGAGGAACAAGGGCTCCATGCTGTTTTCCTGGTTGTGATTTCACGAAAGCCCATTTCCAGTTCTTTCTCTGACAACTCTGCTGGGTGGTTCTGAGATTCTAGGCTCAGGTTAGAAGTCATGTACAAACTACCTATGTCACTCAGTCAGAGGAGGGAAAGTTTATGACCTTGGGCCTCTTCCTCCTTTCTTCTTGCTTTTACATGCCTTCTTCCTGAATATCCCACAGACTGTCAAAAGAACAAACAGGTATGTCTTGGAGAAGGTTCAGTTAAGAGCACGTCGTAGAGGCAAAGCCGATAAAACTTCACCTCACAGACTTTGGCCTTGTTGCTAGAAGAGGTTATTCCTTGGAGAGGGACTTTATTCCTTAGAGAGGGATTCAACCAGATGGGCAGACGCAGTGACTGATACAACGGGCTCAAATGTGTGAGAGAAAAAAGTGTTAGGATGGCACAGGCTATGACAGAGTTCAGATCAGCCATTCTCAGAAATTCCACAGATCGTACACCACTCAGCAGCCCCTAACAACAACAACTTCCCTCTTTCAGACACAAAAGACGTGCACAGTCACAGGAGATACACACCTGTTGTGTGACAGCAGCAGACACAGGCCAAGTAGGGCATGTGACCATCTCAACAGTAACAGGAAAGAAATCTGAGGGTCCACTCATTTTCCCCCAAGAGCAGCTCTGTAGAATTCTGGTCACACTAAGATCTGTCAGGATGTCCCCACAGGAAAAGTCCCTATCTCAAGCTCTGTCCCATACCAGCCAAGAGGCACTGAGGAACGAGCTTCTTTTCTTTCAACCTCAGGAACTTCCCTGTAAAACAGAGATAAGGCCAGCTACCTTGTCTTGTTCTTTGGAGAAACAGCTAAGGTTTAGAAACAGCAGGCACGCAATAAATAGTAGCTGTTACTGTTAAGAACTACAAAAGACAACTGCTTTATTATCACCAAGAATCAGTCTCCCAAAAAAATAGAATTACTTCTTCCAAGTTTTAGGTTTTATTTCCCAGGAGAAGCTCCACAGCAACAGGGAGTTACTCTAAGTGGATGTTTGCTTAAGTGTTAGTGAACATCAGTGCTTGCTCTAGAATATAACTGTTTGAAGAAGAATCACAGTCCAATAAATGTTTCAGAGAGCTATACTGCTTTTGGTATTTCTGACGAGTCCTGGATAAGTCAAGTTCAACAGAAGGAAGCCAGTTACATGAAGGAAGAGGCAAACTTTAGAGAGGGCTGGAAGCAGCAGATTTACCCAGCAGGCTGCAGCCCTGCCCGTGTGGCCACACCATGTCACGGGATTATGATCTCAGGCACCACGATCAGTAACGTGACCACGTGGGTGCAGGTGAGCGCAGGACGCAGGGACACGGCTCCATCTCCTTATTCTCACAGCAGCTTTTCTTAATTGGGGAAGTAAATACTCTCTCAAAGCACTGTAGCAGATGTTCCCTGTGCTCTTGAAAAACATCAAGCGATTGCTCACCTTTAAGTTACTTTTACAGCAAAGAAGATAAGAGAATGTGACAGTGTCTGCATGGTAAGAGTGTTCCCTCAATCCATTTCAAATATCATCCAGGTCCTATAATGAGCTCATAATTTTTCTCCACTTTCCACAGACTTGTGGAATGGATGTGTGTGTGTGTGTGTGTGTGTGTGTGTGTGTGTGTGTGTGTGTAGTTACAATAGTGTGGTCCCACTTCATCCTCTTGGAGAATGTGTGGGAATATAGGGGGGTATGAGTGTGTATGTGCAGCTCTCATGGTTTGGTCCACAGCAGTTGTGCTGTTAATCAAAACGCTGTGAGTTTCCAGCAGGTTGAAACCACCAGAGGCTCCAAGGGAGGGAGACAGAAAGACGGGTATTCTCCCACTGAAATTTAATGCCTCAAAAATCCAATGGAGGGTCAATATGAGTCAGAAATTACTTAATGACAATGAATAGATAGATAGATAGATAGATAGATAGATAGATAGATAGATAGATAGTTAGTTATTGTTGATTGTCATCGAGTCAAGCACGACTCATTACAACACTATGAACAAAAGACCTGAAGCCTTTCTATAGCTATCACCATTTCTCTAAGTTCATAGCGTTTCCAGAGACATGTCGTTTAGGAAGTGGATGCCACTCCTGCTTCCAAAACTGTCTTAAACTGGGAGTTCCACCAAACACTGTTCACCATGGGCAGCCATTATGGCATTTGACCCCACCAACGGAACAAGGTTCAGCATCACAGCAAACTCAGATTACCTCAGTACAGCAAACTGACAGAGGAGTGCTGTACAACTTAGAAGAATGTGCCTCCAAAATAAAATAACACCAGACCCTCAAGCCCAAACAACATTTGAATGTAAGGGAGATTTTTTTTATATATATATATACACATACATACATACACACACATATATATACATATATATACATACATACATATATATGACAGTTATCATTTCAAAAATACTAAGAACTAATAAGCAAGGCAGTCATTTCTCATCCCATTTACAGTCGCAACTTCTCAATGTAATGATTGCTAATCTATTCTTTTTGAAAGCCAAAGTATCAAAGAGTTATCATTTGAAAGGGCCAGAATTCCACACTAGCAATCACTCCTCAAAGGGCCTGACTGAGAAGCACTTTTGGTGGGAGGCACTTGCTGTTGTCAAAGGAAAACAGTCAAATAGGTCCTGTGGCCCCACCTCATGCACCCCCAGCCTGAAGCCAAGCCGGAGCCAGGGTGGAGGGGGTGTGGCATGGAGGGGGTGTGGCATGCCGCTGAATTTAAGACAGCAAGATGGCATTACTACTCCCTGAACTGTCCACAGCTAAATTCTTCGAATTTTCCGCTGCTCCTCCCTCACCTCTTGGAATGTCCACAGCTGCTGAGCTGGTTGGAGGAATGTGGACCCAAGACAAAGGCTAGATAAGCTCTAATTATACAGGAACTGTGGTGCAGTTCTCTTTTCTTTACCTCTTTTTTTACAGAATTTACCAACTTCAGAACAGTACCTTAAAAAGCCGTCTCTTACTACGAAGGAAAATGACAATCATATTGCCAACACATTTATTTATCAGAAATTAACTGAATTCTTAAACTCTAAGGTTTACAATGTGCCAATATATTCCCTTTAAAAAAGTAAAATGTATTCAAAGAAAAGGAAAGAAACTTTATGAGACAACTATATTAATCGTGTTACCTAAAAAAAAACAAAAAAACCCCAAAAACAAAAACCCCTTTCAATTAAAAACATCCAATCCACCATACTGCGTCTAATTCTTAGAGAGTATTTACCGTTGCATTTGTATCTAAAACGCTTTCCAAATTCTTTTCAAATTTGAGCTGCAACAGCATGTCCCCTTCCACTTTCTGTGTTCCGGGTCCTCTTTGCCAGTAGATGACAGAAGGGTGCTGTCACTTCCAACAACCAAGCAGACCGCCTGGAAGGACTCTGGTTGGAGAAGTGAGCACAGCTCTGCAATCTTCAGGCATCTAGAGAGCCACTCAGTCCCCATCCCCTTACATGCTGCGTGCAGTCAAGCTCCTGACCTCTCTGAGTTCAGCGTGGCTGGAGGCGTGACTCAAAGGAATAATGATTAAAAAGCAATAAAGTATTTTTTTTAAATTTAAAAGTTTTATTTGTTGAATGAAACTTATGGGATATGGAAAAGCAATAAAGTATTTTAAAATACCGTCTTGCCTGGTCAGAGTCAGAGGACTTTGTGTGAGATAAGAGTTTATAGGTGCCAATTAACATTTTAATTCTTGAGTATGGAAGCAAACACTTCAAAACAGAAACGATAATGTAGAACTCATGCACTTATGACACTGTAAACAAGAGGATGTCAGTCTACTCTGCACCTGTTTAAAAGCAAGCAGCAGTGAATATTAGGGAAATGGGGAGAACACAACTGACCAACAGCAGAAAAGGAAAACCAAGCATAAACAAGGGCATCTTAAAGCATATTGTACGTTGATGGGCAGGGGAAAAAACAAGGCTATGAAAATACTTTTCAAGTTTAGATGTGTTTTGTTATGAAAAATCACTGTTATATACAACTACTGAGATTCTTACTCCAAGTTTATCCACTTCCAACATCTCATCCACATATCCCACTGGAATTCCAACGGCATTTGTTTCTAGCACTGTGACCATCAGCAGCACTAAGTCAGGCCCATAGTAGATAAGCAGATGGGACCACTGTGATCCACAGAGCTTTCAGGGGCTGCCTTTCCAAGGGGAGTCTGCTAGACCTCTTCCCCTACTACGTTTTAGTCTGGAAGCACCATGTTGAGCATCATAGAGACACGCCAGCCTCAACTCACACACGAGTATGGGGAAGCATGGGAGTGAGTGACTGGTGAGTTCAAAGCACCAAGCTTTTGGTTACCAGGTTAACCCCTGACCCACTATAACACTGTTGTTGTTAAATGCCGTTGAGTCGTCTATGACTCATAGTGGCGCTATGAATAATAGCTCTGCACCCTGCCCTATCTTGAGCCAATCTCACTGTGTCTGGTACACCTTGCCCCACTGCCACAGTCCCTGGATCAATCCATCTAGACCTTTCTCAGGCCTGGATCCACAGCACTACTGACAACAGCCCATTAAGCCGAAAGCTGATGATCCTAATCATAGAATTCATTTTTGGGATTGGGAGAGTCTTCTCATTAAAAGCTGTATTTAAAGTGCCATCCCATATTTCACCAATGGTGAAGGAGAAGACGACCCTCAACCAGATTAACACAATGGCTGCATTAATGGGCTCAAGTGTGACAGAGATTATGAAAACAGCAAAGGACAGGACAGGGATCAGGTCTCTAGTTTGTAGGGTCACTATGAGTCATACTCGACTCAATGACACCTAACAACAACAAGAAGAGCATAACACACTTCTAGGTGTCAAATACAACCCCTAGTTGTATTTGCATGCAAATGTCCCTAATGATAACTGAGATTTAAATTTGCAAACAAAATAATGTAAAGTCTTTTGGAAAATGGGGAAATGTTTATTGCAAAGGTTTTAAACCACAGCAATATGGGCAGTTGAGGTCAGTTCAGGCCTTCCTGGAAGGGACTGTTCCAAAAGGCTTCGCAGTAACTATAGTCCTTACCCACTAGGTGACAGTAGTGCCCTCCCTTCCCTGCAGTGGTGACAATCAAGGGTGTCCCTTGATGTTGCTAAATGTCCCCTCAAGGGCAAAACTGTCCCTAGCTGTGAAACTGTGATGATCTAGTGCTTATATAAAAATCACAAACTTGAGCATTAATACTCCACACATTGCTGACACATTGCTGACCCTCCACTGGGATCCCAGGCTATAAACTACTGGAAGGGGGACTGTCCTGCCGTTTGCAGAGCAGTCACTGGGGGATCGAACCACCAGACTCACGGCCTTTGGTTTAGCAGCACAGCTTCCTACTGACCACTCGCTCAGAGCTCCTTAGAATTATCAATTCAGGTAATTCCGGTTTGTAAAGTCGGACATTACAGCTCAAACAAGAAAGAAAAGCAGATCTACTCCTAAAGGTAAATGAGTCAAAATTACTAGGCTTCACAGCACAAACTCATCTCCATCACTAATGGTTTATTCTGCAAAGATTGCAGGGTAGAAAGCTTAAATTTAGAGAAAATACACTTGACGTATGCGCGCGCACACACACACAGAGAGAGAGAGGGGCATCTTGTTCACCATCCACTGGAATGGTCTATCATTCTTGGTTCAGAAAGCATCACTTCAGGTTCAGTGGTCACTGCTACTAGCAGCTGGAAGTTTTGAAATATTAACCTTGGAGTGCGCAGCCAAGTAGACAACAACTGCACCACCAGACTCCCTCAATGCCATCTAATCTTCAGAGAAAGACTAACACCACAGCTACACAGGAAATAAAAACTTCGACATTCCTTCTCCCATTATCTTGTATCAAGGACCTTGCATAGGTTGTCATTGTTGTTGTTGTTGTTTTTTCTATGCCACTGAGTCACATGAGACTCACAGCTACCCTGTGTATACTAGCTCTGAAAGCTGCCCTATCCTTTGCCAATCTCATCATCTCCGACAGACCTAATTCCATAGCTCCAGTCACTGAGTCAATCCATCTCGTCCAGGGTCGTCTGCTCCTGTGCTGTCCATCCACCCTTCCAAGCATGACGGTAGAGCATTAGATATTGACTCAAAGAGTAGCAGTTCAGATCCACCACCTGCACCACAAGGGAGAGATGAATGGTCTCCTCCCATGAAGGTCTGCAGACTCCGAGGTCCAATGGTGGGTCACTATGGGTTGGAATCTACTCACCAGCAGTGGAGTTTGGGTTACTGTTCAAAGAGAACAACTGTCACTTTTCCCCACAAGGCAGCTGTTGGGTTTGAGTCACCATCCTTTCTTTTTTTTTTTTTTAATTTTATTATTTTTTTGTGAGTGTACCATCAAATCAGATCTGACTGGTACAGGAGGAGATTGTCCCTCCTTCCCCGGCAGAGCATCTGGTGGATTCGAACCGTGCGCCTCTGGGATTGTAGTTGTCACCATCCTTTCTATTTGCAGCCAAGAGCTTAACCACTGCAGCAGCAGGGCTACTGCACTCAGTTATGAGGCAAAAGGCTGGTGGTTTGAACCAACCTAGGAGCCCTATGGAAGAAAGAAAGGCCGTATGATCTGCTTCTGAAACACAAGAACCTTGAAAACACTAGGAAGCAGAACTGACTAGACACCCCCTCGTTTGGTTTGGTCTGGGCTCCATCTACCAACCCAAGAGCGCCACCTTTATAATCTTTATAATCTCCACTGCTCCCCAGGCTCTCCAATACTGAAACGTAATTTGACTGTTTTTTTAAAGTCATCTTCTCTTGTGCATCTAGTCTACGTCCACCAAGGAGTCTTTTCTACAAGGCAAGAAGGAAACAACTGAGCTGCTTAGCACGTTGAAAGTACGTCTTTGACAAACAAGTTTCACATCTTGTCTAAGGAGATATAAAGTCATCAAAATGAGGGACAAGGAAGAATGCCAAGTACTCAAAAGTCTAGTAACCCAGAGAGATGTGTCCATGAAAATGACTCTTTGACCCTGTCATAACCGTAAACACTTAATGGCCTCTGGATTTACCTCAAAAGTCCTGAGTCTGGGTGCAATTTCTTCTAGCAAATGCAGTTCTTTGGAAACCTTGGCCTTTAGCGTGTTCCACTTCCCTTGAACAGCATCGAATTCCTGCCGGTATGTCGTCTCTACACCCGGAAGAGCCTTTTTCTCCAAAGCCTTTGTTTCCTCTGCAAGTCTGCATAGAGCAGGTTTCTGATTCTCAAGAACTTCATCCAGGGCCTGGGAAAAGGTTTTAAAATATTGAAAACATGCACAACAAAGCACATGGAGAGATGTAACAGCATGAGCTACACAGAGATAAAAATTATTTCTCTCCAACAACAACAATAAAAAGCATTTAACAAAAAATAAATGTGAAAACGTCAATGGGGAAAAAAGCAACATCATTGAAAATGCTTTTCTGTCCTGAGCTGGGAGCAGGGGGCAGACAGAATACATTCAACACACTGGAAACTAAGAGAACACAGAATAGCAGTGAGGGAAGACCAGATCTATAGAGTCAGAGTCCACCTGTCTTAACCTGGTCAAACACTAAGCCACTTCACAGAATGACAGCAACAGAGGTTTTATTCAACACGAAACAAGCAACACATGGATGGAACCAACGTTCTACGTCTTCTTAAAGACACTTGAGCAAATTATGATCTGGTTGAGAATTTTAAATTGATTATAATGGAAGACAAAAAAGTATGTCTCTTTCCCATCAAAAAAATATTTAATAACTCTTTTAGTTGGGGTATTAAAGGAACTGAGATCAAATGATATAAAAACTTTTGACTGCCATTGAACAAAACTGGCCAACTTTTTATCTTAATAGTTGAAAAAGTATTTGAGAATAGAATGTAATTTGAAATACGAGAAGTGGGGAAAAATACCTAGGCTTAATAACAGATAGTACCTTGTTCTCCTGCAGGGCCGTCTCCACCTTCACAAGGTCATTCAAGACACTCAGAGAAGTGGGAGTCTGGTTTTCTGACTTGTTTAGAAGCTCTTTCAGTGTTTGCAGTGTTTCTAAATATTCTTGTCCTGGCTGGCTCTTCAGTTCTGTTTATTTAAAAATATTTAATTGGAGAATTGAGTCTTATTAAGAACTTAGTATTATTTCAGATTCCATTCATCTTCTGCATAGAACAATTCTAATACATGGTCCATTAATCTTCGGCATCTAACAAGTAAATTTTAATACATATTACCTTCGACCTCATAATTAGAATGAAAGAGTCTCTGTTAGTTAATAAAACAGATCATTCCACTGGCATTTCCGAGTGCCAGACGGTGACTTCATTCCTCAGGATACTGATGTGTGAAATATTAACTAACCCAGTATCCTTTCTTTTCATTTCATTATGATGAAATGTCTCTCTCTGAAGATGGGACTACAATGCTCCCTTTGTCTCACATCAACTTCACCACAAAGAACGAAAGAAAGCAACGACCCCCATGACAAGTTTTTCTCTGAGTTCAAGTGTGAAGACAAATTGCCATCTCTGGAATGGTGAATATGATTCCAGGTGCCACAGGTACATGGACAAAACACTGGATGAGTCAGCCAGGATGGTATCAAGTTAAGCCGCTGACACTGAAATCTCAAACAAGCAATGCTTATATGGAAAGAAGATTAGTTCATCAGGAGCTCAACTCTATGAAACCAACTCTCTGGAAAAGCGAAGGGACTGAGCTTTCAGGGATCTCTGTTGAATAGGAACACACACACACACACACACCAGGAGCTCAACTCTATGAAACCAACTCTCTGGAAAAGCGAAGGGACTGAGCTTTCAGGGATCTCTGTTGAATAGGAACGCAGCCTGAAGTGCTCACATTTACTTTACATGCTAGACCAACTTAATCCAACAAACAAACAGCATAGTATCCACACATCTTTGCAGAAGAAGGAAGGTAGACACATCTGTGTAACATGCAAACATACTGATTACTAAAATCAACACAGACTCGCCAACTGCAAAAAGAGGGTGTGGTTAAATCTATCTGTTTAGCATGCACAACCCACAATATTACATAATATGACCCAGTTCTAGGCTTAAACAATAGCTACAGAGGAAAAAAGTTAATGCATGATGAGTGAACTCACAAAACTTTTAACAGAAGGCCCAAACAAAACAAGGTTACTTGCAAAATAAGAATTTTTTTTTTTAGAAAAGTATTCCTTTAAAATTAGATTGTCTGGGGTGAATGGAACATCTTTTGGCAAATCAAAGAAGGAAGTGATTCTTTTAAATCTTGCTAATAACGTTGCCTGGCCTCCGTTAGTTAAAGGGGAAAATAGTTCCCATGTATCTACTTAAAGACATGGCAGCACTGGAGTTAAAGCATTAGGCTGCTAACCAGTATGTCAATGGCTCAAACTTACAACCTGCTCCATAAGAGAAAGATGTGGCTGTTTCTACAAAGATTTACAGACTTGGAAACTCTATGTTGTTGTTGTTGTTGTTGTTGTTGTGTACCATCCAGTTGGGACCAACTCACAGCTGGCCCTCCAGAGGTCTTTCAGAGGCAGTAGATCACACAGGAGGAGGCTGCCCATCCTTCTCCCACAGAGCACCTGGTGGACCCAAACTACATGCCTTCGGGATTGCAGAGTAGCTTCTTACAACTCTGCTATAAGTTGGAATTAACTCGCTAGCAGAGGGTCTGGTGATTAGGGGTCTAACTACTTAAAATATTACATCCTCATAACATGATTTCAGAGGCAGGGATATCTGTTCACAGTTTCCCAGACATGCGTGGGTCCAAGAAATACTCAGAATGTCCTTCAAGACCTAGGAAAGATAGAAGAGTCTCAGGTGAACCAAGCAAGTGTACCACAGATGGAAATATTGGGAGAGTTTATTCAACTAAGGCAAAATGAAATGAGGGAAGGAAGATTAGACTCAAGAAATAAAGGAACCACCTGATCAGGCTTACCATTCTCGAGCTGTTGCTGGCGATCCTCTAAATCCTGTCGTAAAGCTTGGTAGTGGCCCAGAAGGCCATCGAGACCCTGCTGGATGAAATGTGGGGCAGAAGGCCGAGACTTCAGGGCCAGGCAGCTCACACGCAGGGTTTCAATGTTAGGGTGAAGGCCAAGGAGGTTCGTTAATTCCCGCTGGGGAAGAAAGAAAAATGATGGTCACATAGTCCCTGAAGAGGAACATAATCACAGAAATGTAGTCAAAACAGAATTGGCCCAAAAGTCTACGATACAGTGGGAACCTTCTCTGAACCTGGTGATCAAAGAATTCTCTCCCGATTCCAGAGGGCTGTTCTTTACCTGGCAGGAGTCCTTCAAACTTGGCAAGGATTTCTGAGGTGATCCTGAAAAGGGGGTTTGTTTCACCCACTCTTCCTTTTTCTTTATATTCTCTTCAAGTTCATCAAGCTGTTGACAGTAAGTGTTTATCTCTTCCTGCAACTGGATCTTGTCTGCTGCATCTTCCAAACGCTGGGCTAACATCTTCCACTCTGATAAAACCTTCTCCAGAATATTTTTCATTTCTTCAGTAGGAAGACCTTCTATAAAGACATAGGGGAGGAAAGAAGCAGACATTTCATTTACTGCAAAGCTTTTTGTTATAAACATTCGAAAATACTCAATATGAGGCAACGTCACATATAATGATCATTCTTATAATTCTCTTTAAACAGGAAAATTATAATAATGCATTAAGATCACTATGTTTCATTCTTTAACTAAAGTAGGGGAGAGAAGGGCTTGAAAGAGTGGTTCCAGAGTAGTGTGTCTGTCACAAAAGACGCATTCAGTAGACCTGTGGACACCATCTTTATCATAGGCATATTTCCACCCTTGATGCCAATCTTACCATTCTGTTAGCTTCTAGTCATAGCGAAGAAATTCAATAACTGCCTACAAATAACTAATAGCCGCCGCAGGGAAATGAGCCTGAGACATTCTGATACTAGAAGAAAGAAGGCTCACTAGAAAAACATGGAGACGGTTTAAGCCTTTGCTAAGGGAACCAAAGTGTGTTCGGAATGATGAAATAAAGGGCAGAAATTCTCACTGCTGCAAAGCACCCTGAGAGCATGGCAGCCTGCAGCCAGGCCCAGAAGCATCAAAAAGATGTACTGAGTGTGTGACACACACACACACACACACACACACACACATTTCTCTCCCTCTCCCTCTTCCTCTCTCTCTCTGTCTGTAAATGCACAGCACGCCAGGAAAGCAGGAATACTATCTATTTTTGAGAACACAGCAAGGGAAAAGACATGACTATTTTTACTACTATTGTCATCGCTGTTATGTACCATGAAGTTGGAGGCAAATCATAGGTTTAACCCTCCAGCAGGTTTTCAGAGGCAGTAAATGGCACGGGAGGAGACTCGTCACCTTTCTCCCCCTGGTGGATTCCAACTGTAAGCCTTTGGGTTAGCTGTGCAAATCCTTACCACTAAGCCACCAGAGCTCCTAATAGCTTGTAAATTTGTCTCATCTTTTGAGTAAAGAATGTTCAAGAAAATATTAAAGGTTGGTAGAAGCATACATTTTATCACCAGCTGTCCTTTGGTGGAAGATTAACTCCTTAAAATTATTATGAGAAACTGCGGCAACTCTGCAAAAGAATCTATATTCTGAGGAGGCAGACATGTTGCATGGGCGGCCTTAACATCTCCACTATTTGAGGAGGAGGGCCATGCAACAATACAGCTTTGTAAACATATGCAATCGAAGGTCAGGATAATGAGTGCGCGGAAGAAATGGCAGCACGCAAAACAAAAGCGCACTTATGAGTCACCGGCTGCACGACTTTAAAAACTTTTACAACACACTGAGCCCATTGAAAACTAAGAATGCAGGCAGGGCACAGTGAGAATCACTCTCCCGTGTCCACAGGTAACAGACATGAGATCACGTTCAAAACATAAATAGCACAGTCAGTGTTCAATGAATTACTCCTGTTTGTGAAGGGTCATGAAACCAACCACTGTCTTCCTGACAAACTCCCTCTGAACTGCAAGAGATACATGATTTGTTTTTGCCAAGTCATTTGTATTTCACGTGGACAAAGAAATAACAACACTTCATCCTCATGTCAGGACAAGATACGCTAAACAAGTAAGAAAATTAAACTGGTTCATTTCTTTCTGAAATGGAGAAATATGACAACTTATCTGAAAGTAGGTACAGTGTGTTCATTTTATAATATTAAGAAAGCTGGAGAAAATTTATTCTTTTCCTTTAATTTTTTTTTTAAATTTACTGAAAATGTTTCAGGACCTAGTTTTTTTGGCCCTCCAAAGCAACTGTTTAAATCATCTTTTCTAAGTCAAAGATATTTTAAGGTAGATTTGTGTCAGTTGATAATCATTTGCCTCTTGAAAAAAAAAATGGGAAACAGTATACTGTCTTCTAAAATAACTGTTCTGTTTCCAGTGAGGCAGTTATAAATTTCTATAGAACACTCAACTCTTAGAAGGTAACTAGTCAAAAGTCTAATTGTATCATCATGTTAATTATCTAAAGAGGCAAAATATAGCATAATCTTGTCACTTATTCTCACTTAACATTTTTTAACACAGTATGTATTCAATACTTGTTAATACATTTTTAAATACAGTATTGAATACTCTCAATTTTTGAATCCAGTATTTTGAATCCAGTATTGAATATTTTTTAATAAAGCTCTGCTGGAATCAAAGAAGCATTTATAAAACAAAGACCCATTATTGTAAAATTAGAAGGATAACTAATGAAACATGTAAGGTGATCCAAGGGGAGAGGGATGGGAGTGGATGGGTGTGAATGAATAGGGACAGGGTTGCATAGTTTGGTGGGTGGAAGGAGAGGGTGAAGGTCATGGGAAGGACCCAGTGGGGACCTGAAAAGACAGGGTAATGATGGCCAAGGTTCAATGGTGATTAACGTTATAAAACATAATGCAGGGGAATTGATTGTATGAAAGACAATGTAAATGAAAAACACAATGCACACAAATCTTGTAAGCAAACCAATATAAAATTTAAAAAGAAGGAGAGAAAAACAAATACAGGACCATGATCAATACCAACAGGGTTGTTGCTGTTGTTGTGTGACATCAAGTCATGGGCGCATGGCTGACCCTCCAGCAGATTTTCAGAGGCACTATTACCTTGCACGGGAGGAGGCTGCCTCTCTCTCTCCTGTGGAGCTGCTAATAGATTTGAAACATATGCCTTTGCGTTGGCAGTGCAGCTTCTTACCACTAGGCCACCAGAGTTCCTTTTTAGCCATGTATTAGTTGATGTTATGTACTGTTGAGTAATAACTGACCAGCTGGTTTCAGAGTCAATACACTGCACAGGAAAAGACTGTCCATCTTTCTCCTAAGGGGCAGCTAGTAGATCCGAACTGCATGCCTTTGGGTTGGCAGCTCACCTCTTTACCACTAAGCCACCAGAGCTCTCTGCCACTTAAGTTGTTGTTGTTGCTGTTGTTGTGACTGCCTTCAATTCGAGCACAGCTCATAGCAACCCTATGAACAAAAGGCCTGAAGCCCCTCTACAACTCTAAATATTTATCAAATGCCATATATAATGGGAATAGATTATAACGCCAGCATATCGAAGTAACTAACTACTCTATTTTCTTAGTTCAAGATCTTTAAAAACAGGACAAGCCTAACCAAGATAACCAGGTAGTTACAGTTTTAGAATTCAAGAGAAGTTAGTTATTTCATTTTTCCCCCCAATTTTCACATTCTACATACTTTGAACATATCATCATGGGAGACCGATGTGGTAAAGTCAGTGGTTAGCAATACAGCAGAAGACCTTCAGTAAGCTGGACTGGCACAGGGACTATAACCATATAACCCACAAACAGCACAGATTATGAGAGTGGTGGAGGACCAGAACACGTTCCATCCTATCACGCACAGGGTTGCTATGAGTTGGAATTAATAACATACATGGCATCATAACACCAAATTCAAATGCACGAGGCAAAAAGTCCTGTGAAATTTGATATGACAAAAATGGTGGCCTGATTATTAAACATGTTTCACTGAAGAATTTGATAGGCTTTCAAAACTGAATTGCACCATTTATCTACATCCTTAACTACTCAGAGATTAGCAAAATTCCTTTCAATTATCAGTGTTTCAAAAGTTGTTTCATATTTCTTAAGGGGAGAAAAATCTTATCAATCGTGCTTTTCTTTTCTCTTCAACATATATTTACATTAGCAATATAATGAAAAGCACTAACTATTTGTAAAGGTGTTATATTAGGTACTATAAAAATTAGAATAAGGAATAAAATGGAAAGACAAAGAGACAAGGGGGGAGTCTCTTTAATATCTTATTTATAAAAGGTAGATGCTTTCCTCATCCCTCATAAAGTTAAAAACTCAAACAACCCCCCCTAAAAACAAAACAAAACCATACATGTTTAATTCAAAAAACAAGGGTTAATTTCTATGGACTTATTTTTAATCTAGTTTATGAGCTACAATTTTCTGGGGATTCAGGGTTTCAAAAACATTTGGCGATGAACGGCTGTTTTAGATAAAACAGTGAGGCAATCCTTGAAATCAGAGTCTGTTTTCTCTCCCATGGCTGGTGTCATACCTGCTGCTGGTGGTGGTGTTTCTATTTTAGTGACTTTCTAGGACAAATGCTGTTCAAGAATTCTGTCTCTTCAGCTCATGCCTCCATTTCACTGCTTCCTAGAGCTGCTTCATGAATTTTTAATAAGAGATACGCCTTTTAAATAGAATCAGCACCCTCTGATGGATGCATTTCAGTCCCACCAAAGATGGGGAGGGTGGTAATGAAACAAAATATAAAAGTTTTCCTTTTCTTTTATTATCATATTACAAAACCACATGTCCTATATTTCCCAACACTGCACTCTACCTTTTATAAGCATCACTTTCACATAGATTCAATTTCCTAATACACTTTACTCGAAAACTCACTGTCATTCTGTCAGAACCAACTAATAGCTCACCCTCTAGCAGATCTTCACAGGCTGAAACGTGCACAGGAAGACACTGTCCAAAATAATGTTAAAAACATTCTATTAAAAAAAAATTCTATTAGTTTATAACTAATAAACTAACACTAGAAATAATGAGAGGCTTTAGTCCTCTCAAGTTTATATCTCTAATGTCCCTCTCACATCCTTTCTGGGTAATTCAGTCAGAATTTACTCAAGAGAATATTGTAATACGAAACTGTTCAGCTTTACACTACTTTTAAGAACTCCAAAGATGAATAACTCTGAAAAGATAAATTCAACCAAACTATAATAAAAAATCCACAGCAGCTCTAAAACTTCAGAATTTTTATTTTCAAAATAATCCTACACTGAAAGATGAGAGGAAGCCACTAAAATAAGGATATTACAACTGGTGGATTCAAACTGCACACCTTTGGGCTGGCAGTGCAACTCCCTACCCATGAGGCACCCTGCCTAATAACAAGATGATTTTTATTTTGCAAAACTATACTCACTGGTGAACTCTCTCACTTTTTAGAGAAAACAAAGAAATAAAGAGATCTGTGGCTTGCCCAAGGCCACAAAGCTAGAAAAAAAGGCAAGAGAACTCAACATGTCAAGTCTCTCAATCTGCTGCTAGTCTCTCTGTAACATATTACCTCACCCCAGCTTTTCCTCTAGACAGAGCTGCCCTGCTATCCTGTCACTAAACACAGGACATATACTGTCACAGCTAGGAAAGGCTAGAAGAGGGAATGGTGCTCAAACACACTCTGAAGTTATCTGACAAGGACTGAGTCCCAACCCAAGTGAAAATGGAGGGACAGAAGTGAAGGTCTCTACAATCATTAATATGACAGGCATGAATTTCATAAGCAGTTTATTAAAGTTAATGATGGAGTTAGTATCTCAAGAGACATAACCATTTCTATGTCTCTTCAAATAAAGACTTGCGAAAGTAACCTCCAAGTTGGGTGTCTCAGGCTTGACAAAGTCCTCAAGACTGGGTTCTTGAGTCAAATATGACTGCTACCAATTTGAGTTGTAAAAAAGAAGGAAATTCAGCTTTACTTAAAACAAAACAAGACACAAATATTCGTTCACTTCTGCAATTTTAAAACAAACGGGCATATACTGGGGTGCTTCTCACATTTCTTCTGATACATGTAAACTTTTAAAAAGCAGAATGCAAAAATAATTTAAAATTTAAAAATAAAATCAGACTAGAAGTTTTTGAATAGGGGGGAAAAAATGATTGACCAAAAGGGGACACCAGAGAACATTCTAGAGAGTTGAAAATGTTTTACAGAGCAATAGATGTATGGGGGAAAGCAAGTGTAATTAATGTACATTAAAACTGATACCAAAATTTAACACATAATGCATTTCAACAGAAGTAAATTTTACTTTAAAAAAATAGTAACAGTAATAATACTCAGAAAGATAAGGAGTGGAGGAAGTATACATAATTCAAAAATTATAGACTCTTATTAACAGGTAAAGGTAATTCAAGAATTTCAGAATTATAAAGAATTATCATTAGGAGGAATAGATAATACAAGAATTATAAAATACCATTAAGAAATATAGTTAATTCAAGAACAGAGTTAAGAGGTATGTATAAGTCAAGAACTGTAGAATAGTATTAATTATAAACTGAGTAACTCTGCAATCACTTGCTATGCATCAGAAAGCTGGACAATGATAAGGGATGATAGAAGGAGAATTGATGCCTTTGAGCTGTGGTGCTGGAGAAGAGCATTGAATATACCCCGGACTGTTAAGAAAATGAACAGATTCGTCCTAGAGAGGGTTAAACCAGGCTGCTCCTTAGAGGCAAGGATTCTGAAGCTTCGTCTGACATACTCTGCACATGTTGCAAGGAGGGACCAGTCCTCGGAGAGGGACATCATGCTTGGGAGGTTCGAGGGACAGTGCAGAAGAGGAAGACCCTCTATGAGGTGGATTAATTCAGTCACTGAAGTAATGGGGGTAGGTGTGTCAGAGATAGTGAGACTGGCACAGGATAGAGCAGGGTTTAGGGCTGTTATACACAGGGTCACTCTGAGTTGCAGGGGACTCGATGGCACATAACAACAACACTTGGTACACAAAGTTCATTATGTTAAATGCCATCCATAAGTAGGCATCAACTTGATGGCACCTAATAACAACAATGATTTGGATATGTTGACATCTCCCACAATAAAAAGTCAGAGAATAAAAGTTGAGTCTGACTGCTTTGAAGACTTGCTAAAGGGCTGCTGCTGACCCTGCCTTGGGCAGCTATGACCTTTATCAAGGAGAGACGCACATCTCCATGGCACTTAGTAGGATTAGAATTAGATAACATGCCTTACAAAATACCTTCCAGGCTTGACCAAAGAGATACACAAGCACAGATGAAGAACAATAACATTTAAACATCTCTGGGTCACTGGGGGCTATGGCCAAAAAAAGTTACCTTTGGTGTAAGAAAAATCTCAAGCACAAGTATCAAATTTATTAATGAAATTCTGTACCAAGACTCAAACGTAAGGGATTTATCTTAACATAGAACGTCACTGGTAATACTGTTAAATAAGTGTTTTCTCACGCCAGCTTGTTTGGGGGGAAAAAAAATCTCAACATACAGCCCCAGGCAGGGGGTGAGAGAATTTAAAGTCTTCTGCACTTGGGAAATTTTCACTGTTCTTAGTATCAGGTCTATGGGTTCTGTCTGACCTCCATGTAAAAGCAGAACAATATTGCTTTTATTCATGTTATAGAATCATCCTCTGCATAAGACATAATTAAGAGAAAACGAGATTCTGCTTAAATAAAGACTTGAAAAATACTTTTCTAACCAAAAGAGGCTGGTTGTTATCAAGTGCTGTCAAGTTGCTTCCAGCTCATATCGACTCCATAGTACAGGACAGAACTGCCAAAGAGGGGGGTCCTGGGGTCAGAAAGGGAGCACCAAGTCTCTCCATACAAAGTGTGTTAAAATAAAGAACAGTTATTTTTCAATGACACTAAATGGACAAAAAAGGCTTTTAAAACACACAAAGTTCTTACCTTTTCTCATTTGTTCCAAAAGTATTTGTCCAGTTTGGCTTAATTGCTCCAGTTTGGGGCTTATTTCTGTCTGTTCTTTTTCTAATTCCTGGGAATAAAGTCTCAGCATTAGACAACTGCAATTTTTCTTCCAACATAACGTCAATAACATTCTCTTAGTTTATAGCTAATAAACTAATACTAGATATAATAAAAATACTTCAGTATTCTAAAGTTTATGTCTAATGTTCTTCTCACACTCATTCTGGATAATTCAGTCAGAATTTACCTAAGCAAACACTATAATACAAACTGCCCAACTTTGGTCTACTCTCCAGAATTCCAAAGATGAATAAATCTGAAAAGGTAAATTCAAGCAAAGTATAATAAAAAAATCCACGGTGATTCTAAAACTTAGAAATTTTACATTCAAAATAATCCTACACTGAATCACAAGGGGAAGCAACTAAGTTAGGATTTTTAGATGCAGCGTACGTGTTTGCGTGGATGGCCTGAACGCACAGCACCACTTAAAATGTGAACTTTCTTTAGAACTCTCTCATTACCTAAAAAGGACCTCTGAATGCAGTGAGCAATAATTTCATGAGTTCCGGAAAGAGATGAGATGCTTGCCAAACAATATTGTTGAATATACGTAATGTTACTGAAATGCATATTCATAAATTATTCAAATAAATGCAAATGTACATTTTGCTACGGTACTTTTTAAAATAGCGGCTGCCTGACAGATTTAAATTTTAGGATTATCATGCTGGTCACCAATGTCAAGGTGCTGTGAGAATTTAAGAGTTTAAGGGAATGGCAAGCAGTGACATGCACCTTAGAGAAAGCAGGTCTAATGAGAAGCAAAGTACATCCCTTGATTTGAAAGTCAAATACGAATAATGGCCTCTAATAGGAAGAGTTCACTAGTGAAATGGAAAGACAGTCAGTCTAAGCAGCTTTTCTTTTTTCCCCCTTTCCCCCCTTTTTTAAAATTGATATTTTAATGAAAGTTTATAGAGAACATGGATTTCCATTCATTCATTGCTGCACATTTTCCTCCCTACCCATCCCTCCCCCCTCCCCAGTTCGCTTTTGTCTTTGAAAAGAAAAAAAAATCTTTCATTGTTATCCAATTCCCCTTCCCCCTCCCCAGTCTACTTTGCTATGCACCTCTTATTCTGGACTGTGGTCATGAAAATAATACCTAGTCATATATTTCTTTTAAGCAGTTCTCTCCCTAAACATTCAATCACCTCTCCAACTTCAACTCCCTTTTTACCTAAACACTAACCACTAAACAATCTACAATATTTCTCTGAAGATCACGCTACACATGTCCATCTCCGTGCCACTGTTCAAAGGTTCCCCAGCTAGTATGTCCTCCCACAAGCTGCAAGTCCCAGCTCAGCACCTCCTTGCCCCTGAAAGTCATTACTATTTCAGGGACAAGTGCAATCCTGGTCTTCTCACAATTCCTCAGGTAATCACTTATTCCTTACTACATCAAAGCTTTCCATGCAAATCTTGTGTTTTTCTTAACCACTGCCAAAAAAGCTTTAAAAAAAACAAACTCCACTGCTGATACTGTAGCCAGCAGAGACTAGCACAAGGTATTAAAAAATATTAACAAAGGTTGAAAAGTGACCCAGTAGAGCTCAATAATATTGGTTTTGGTCAAACATTCTTCTAGGTGGTATAGCACTGGTCTGTCCATTTGCTGTACAGAGGTAACTAACTCATGGTTGCTGTGATGCTGAACATTGTGACACTGATGTGTCAAATGAGATAATGGTTACCATGGTGGACTGTGTTTGGTGGAGCTCCCCAATTAAAACAAGCTTGGAAGAAGGAGTGGCATCCACTTCCAAAATAGCTTGCCTCCAGAAACCCTATGAACCTGGAGAAATGAGAAAAGTTATACAAGTGTCCAGGTCTTTCATTCATAGGGTCGCTATTCATAGGGTCGCTATGAATTGCCTATGACTCGACAGTACTTAACAACAACAACAACAATGTAACATAATCCCTTCCCCCAATGTTCAGTATAAATACAAGGGCACAAAGCAAAAGAGTAATTATGCATTTTTCTAGTCCCCAAAGTCAGCTTTTGTGGAAGTAATTCCAGTTCACGGTGATCTCATCTGTAGCAGCATAAATCTGTGTTTTGAAGCTGAGTCTGATCTTAAAGAAAATGTATTGGAATAGTTTTGGGTTTGGGAAAAAGTCAATGAGTTGAGAAGGGAAGATATCTGCAAAATACATAAATCTATAAGTCAAGATAAAGGTAGACATGATCTACTGAAAACATGACTAGGACCTCTTGGGAAATGGTACTTCCTGCATAGCTCATCCGTTAACAAGGTAAACAAATGCTCTGTCACAGGGATGTGACGTCAGCCAGCTGAAGTCAACCTGAAATTCACTACACTGTTGTAAAAGCGACCTTCTGGACACACAGCTTTTGCAGGAAGTGTTCCATTTCATCTCTATACCAACAGCATATCTAGCAGGAGGAAACATTGTCTTCACCAGAATATAACTGTTTTCTGTTTTACCTTCAGCTTCTTTTTCATTTCTGAGGTGTCTCGCATCTTCTTGTATTCTTTGATCTCTGTGGCCTGAATGGCAGACTTTGACTTCAACACCCAGTTCAGCAGCTCCGCACTGACAGCATCAAACCTGATTGAAGAGTCAAATGTTACCACTGTCATTCACCTCCTCCTAGTGCTCATTTGGCTCAAGAACCAAAACTCCCAACAGGCATGTGGCTTTCAACATTCCCCAAAATGGCAAGCCAGAGATACAGAAATAAAAAGTAAAATAAAATAAACCATAAGGTTACAAAGATAAAAAGTAAAGACATTGCAATTGTAAAATACAATTTTTAAATTTTTTAAAAACATAATAAAAAAATTACCTTTATTTTGATAAACTTACACAGAACATAAAACCCAAATGTGGTCATATAACAATAAAAAAATAACATGTCTAGATTCCTGAGTTTATTTATCCTTCCATTCAAAATGCATTGACTGAATCTACTACAAGCCAACATGCTCCAGTGGCATCCTGCCAACCAAAAGGTCAGGGATTCAGATCTACCAGTGGTTTTGAGAGAGAAAGTCAAATCTGACCCGCCTAAGTCGGATCTGACTTAACAGTGGATTCTACATGCCAGAGAATGGCCTATCCTCATGTTATAAAAGTGAGCTAGACAATGACAGCCTTCAGGGAGTCTTCAGTCTATTAAAAAGGCAGACCATAGAGGCAGTAACAGAATACTAGGTGCTGAGTGCAGGACTTCCCAGGCAGGCTGCCCGGGCCGAGTGGGAAGAGATGGCGTCCCAGGAGAGCAGAGCTGCCTTGTTCACAGGAGCTCTCCTGGCAAAGGAGGGGCAAGGGAAGGCAGAGTGTCCTTCGGAGAACACAAGGAGTCGGGGGTGCTGGAATGGAGGGTTCTAGGCAGGCAGGGCCGATGAAAGCCTGGCCAAGAATCACATGGACTAGCTGCCAGAATTCACGACGGAGTTTAGACTCAACCAATGGGCAACTGAGAGCCAGGAAAACTTTCAACATCAGTATTACAAGAAAAGAAAAAGAAAAAAAAAACCAAAACAAAACATTTCCACGGAGGGACAAGTTGTACTCTTCAGAAGCCAACTGTCCCATCTTTCTGCTGCAGAGTAGCTGGTGGGTTCAAACCCTTGAACTTTCAGTTAGTAGTCAAGCCTTTAACCACACTATCCCAGGAGGCCTCCTTACTGACCCTATGTCAGGTCCTTCTTTAAGGGTTTTTTGTGTATTATTAACTCAGGAGACAGAACACTTATAGCCTAGTGACAGGAAGCTACATTGCAATCCCAAAGGCACGTGGTTTGAATCCACCAGCTGCTTCATGGGAGAACCTTGGGCAATCTCCTCCCATGCGATTAACTGCGTCTGAAAACCAGTCAGAAGGTCAGCTATGGGTCAGTTTCAACTCAATGTTACACAACACAAGAACAACAACATGAACTCAGAGAATTCTCACACCAAACTATGAAACATATACCATTATTCTATGGTGGTAATTGTTGTCATGTAACGTTGGGTTAGAACCAACTCATAGTTGACTCTCCAGTGAGTTTTCAAAAGTAGTAAACTGCACTGGAGGACACGCCCAATCTTTCTCCCAGAGCAGCTGTTGGATTTGAACCACTTCCTTTGGGTTGTGACACATCTCCATACCACAGACTGTGGAGAGGATGAAATTAAGCTCCTAGGGGTTATAAATAACTCCCAAGGGCACAAAAACCACAAATGGTAGACCTAGGACTCAAACCCAGAAGCCTGTCCTCTTACCTCTCTCCTACCCATAAAGCTTTCTCAAGAGGAACTCTGGGTATGTGAAGCAGGGGAGAATCAGGAACACTGGGTCTGTTCATCAAGCTGAATTTTCTTTCTGAGATATGAAGGATTTTGTGACACTATAGGACCAGGGCAAATACCCGAGGGTAATGGTATTGCTAAAATAACAGCATGCTTCTCAAGAACTTCAGAGCAGATTTCTATCTGAAAGCGTCTCTGAATGATTGTTCAGAGAAAGCGCTCAACCCAGAAATCAAGCCTTTCAAATGACCTCTGGAGGAGACATAGTTGATTTCTGTCTCCAGTGTGAACGAAGAGTACTGAAGCAGCACAGAGCACCAATGCTGTCAGTCAGGAGTTTTAACAGACATCCCAGCTATAGGGAACACGTGCTCCTCTATACCTTAAGGTGGTAAAGACCACTCCTAGCAATACTAATAAAAAGAAACGGGAAATAAGCCACCATTTATTACATATGTACTATACACTACGCTAAGAAACTATTTAATGCTCACAAAATCTCAGATGGTTCCTTTCAAGACAAACAATGATTTCTTAGCAGCTTTAGTGACATAATGTGCTGATCTGCTAATCAAATGATCACTGGGTTGAATCCACCAAGGACTCTGTGGGAGAAAGATATAGCTGTCTGGTCCACAAAGATTTACAGACTAGATTTACAAATCTGATGGGAGAGTCACTATGAGTGGGGATCAACTCATTGTCACTGGGCTTGGTTTTGGTTTGGTAAGGTGTCTGGAAACCACACCACATTCTAAGATCATTAGGAAGCTCTTAGGACAATAGTACTTGGAATAGGAAAGCTATCATCAAATAATGAAGAAGTGCCATACAGAAAAGCCATATTGTTCCAGAAATCACAATTAGTACCAGATGTTTAATTTATAGGTGATAAACCTTGGCTATGTGATAATAATAAAAATAACATAATAACAAGGTCTAACAACAATGAGAAAGAGAGAGCTCTGTCAGCCTAATGGATAGAAAGTTAGGCTACCAAGCCAAAGGTGGGTGATTTTAATCTGCAGCCCTCAGGCCTGGTTTTAATTGTTTTTGGTCAAACATTCTTCTAGGTGGTATAGCCCTGGTCTGACCATTTGCTGTACAGAGGTAACACCTGGTTGCTATAATGCTAAACACTGTGACACTGATGTGTCAAATGCAATAATGGTTATCTATTGGTGGACAGTGTTTGGTGGAACTCCCCGATTAGAATCAGCTTGGGAGCAGGAGTGGCATCCACTTCCAAAACAGCTTGCCTCCAGAAACTCTATGAACTTTGAGAAACGATGAAAGTTATACAAACATTCAGGTGTTTCATTCACAGTGTTGTTATGAGTTGTCTACAATTCGATGGCACTTAACAACAACAACAACTGGCTTTTACTACAATTGAATGATGCATTCGAACCTCTAGTTTTCTAGGAAGTAAGTACAAGAATCTTTGTTACAGATTTAATACTTAGTGACTGCTGCACCCACAGCTGGCTTCCCACCCAACAGACATTCTTAAACACACACACACACCTCCCCTGCTACAACCACAGATGAAAAAGACCAGGTGTTTCACCAGCCCCTGCACTCACAGCACAGGTAAGTAGCTTAATCTTGGCCAGTTTATGAAAGTTGTAATGCTAACTCCTGTTTCAGTGTCTTTAAACCACAAGAAGACAAGTCTGAGCATGAAACTTACCACAGTGAGGATGACAGAGACAAAAACGATGGTGAGATGGTAAAGCATTGCACTAAAACTGTCCTACCAACAGATTTTTCAAAGAGGGATGTAATAACCTTAATGTTGCTTTTGGTATGGCATTTTACTTCTTGCAGTAGAAGTAACAAAACTACTTTAATAGCTGTGTTAAAGCTAAGATCTATAGTTCTTAATCCTGGGCTTTACAACCTTCCATTCTTCCAAACGCACAAATTCAACACTGGAGATGCACATCCTAGTGCCTGAAAGACAACATGCATACAGGAGAGGAAACCACATACACGGGCATCAGAAACAGCTTCCTCCTGGGCTGCTGTTGCTTCACAGGTAAAGATTTCACCTGGATGCAATGCCTGGGTGACTTAGCTCTGCAAGAAGTAGTTCTCAATCTCAAACCTACTACACAGTGAGAGTAACCAAAGCAGCGCGGTACTGGTACAATGAGAGGCACATAGACCAATGAGAAAAAATCGAAAACCCAGAAATGGATCCAACTATCTGTGGTCAACTGATACTTGATAAGGAAATAAAACCCATCAAATGGGGAAATGACAGCCTCTTCAACAAACGGAGCTGGCAGAATTGGACTGGTAACTGCAGAAAGCTGAAATAGGATCCATATCTCAAACCAAACGCAAAAATCAACTCAAGGTGGATCAGACTTAGGAGTAAAGACCAAAACCATAAAGTTCCTAAGAGACAACCTGAGATCAAGCTTAAAAGGCTTAGTTTAGGGTATAGAGAGACTGTCAAGGATAGTCAGAAATGCACAATCTAAAGAGGATAAAATTGATGAATGGGACCTTCTAAAGATTAAAACTCTGTGATTGTCAAAATTTATTTTCCAACAGGGTGAAAAGAAAACCTACCAATTGAGAAAAAATATTTGGCAATACCATCTCAAACAAGGGTCTCATAACAAAAGTTTACAGAATACTCCTGGGCCTCTAGGGAAAAAAAGACTGATAACCCAATTTCAAAATGGGCAAAAGACATGGAAAGACTTCACAGAAGAATACATATGGAAGGCCAACAGACACATGTAGAAATGCTCAAAATCACTGGCAATAAGAGAGATGCAAATCAAAACCACAATGAGATATCATTTCACACCTAAAGCAGTGGCAAAGGTTAGCAGAATAGCAAACAGTAAATGCTGGAAAGGATGTGGAGAGGTGGGACTTCTCACACACTCTTGGTGGGATTGTAAAATGGTAGTACCACTCTGGAAGGCAGTTTAGCATTTCCTAAAAAAGTTGAACATAGAAACTCTGAATGACCCAGCTATTCCACTCATAGGAATATACTCCAAGGAAATTAGAAGTGAGACACAAATGGAAATTTGTACACCAATGTTCACAGCAGCTTTATTCACTAGCACAAGAACATGGAAACAGCCCAAATGTCCTACCACAACTGAGTGAACTGAGAAACTGTGGTACATTCACGCAATGGAATACTATGCAACACGCAGGAACAATAATTTGGAATAATACTACATACCTTAAGAGAGAATGGAGAGTACTATGCTGAGTGAACTAACTCAGTTTCATAAGTATAAATAGTACATAAAGCCATTGCTGTAAAAATAGAAGGGTAACAAGTAAAATGTGTATGGGAATCTAAGGAGGGAAAGTGTAGGAGCAGAGGGGTGAGGATGGGTAGAGGGGAAATCACAGGGTCACACAATTTGGTTGTTGGAAAGAGGGGATAAAGGAAATGGGAGAGAGATAGCAGGGACCTGAAAGCATGAGGTAAAGGTGGGCATAGTCCAATGGTGATTAATAATAGGAAAGGTTGCATAAAACATAATATCAATGAAGGGAAATATGGGGAGGGGAAATGTGCATTTTTTTTTAAATGGAGTTACTTCCTTGAATTGGGTTTTGGGGGTTGTTGGTTTTTTCTTATGATAAGACGAGGAAGGAGATTGTCAAAGAATAAGGAACTCTAGCTAAGACAAAACTATCAGAGTTGTCAAAAATGAACAAAAGAGTGTGGGATCACAGCTAACCATATCGTCTCCAAAGTTAAGTAGAAAATGAAGCAAGAAAGGTTCTAACACACAGTGCCCCAAGGCAGTGTAGATGTGTCACAATGGGAAGTGGAATATTTCAAAGATTTGTGAAGAGCTGGTTGGTTTCCTCACTAGACTGGGTAGCTGGGCATGACTGTGGGTACAACTAGTGAGTGGTACAAAGTAAGTACAAAGTAGAAAATGCTTTATGGAAATACTGGATTCAGAGAATTCCACATTCATGCTTACTTTTTCTTTGCTTCAGGGTCTACATGGATCTGTCTCTTCTTTGGGGGCGGCGGGGGAGGCAGCTCTTGCTTGGACTTCTTTGTGGTTACTTGTTCTCGTACACGAACAGTCTCCAAAAGATCTTTCTGAGGAATCTGGGACATCCCCAGCTTTGCGACAGCTTGAGTCACCTGCAATAAAATTTAGCCAGTTGTTAGTTCTTTAATGACAGTTTTACTGGGATATAATTCACATATCATAAAATTCTGACTTTAAAAGTATGCAATTCAGTGGTTCATTTCTAGGATAGTCACAGCAACCCCTAACCCCTGACCACTATCTAATTCCAAAAGTTTCCATCACCCCAAAAGACATACCATACTATTGTTGTTGTTGCTGTTACGTGCCATTAGCACTCCCCATTTCCAATACCCTCTAACCCTTGGTAACAACCCCTAACCCATTTCCTATCCCTATGGATTTGTACATTCTGAGTATTTCATATGAATGGAATCATACAGCTTATCTTTTAATATAAACAATGTATAATACTATATTTATATATAAACAATGCATATGTTATACTGGGTTTTTCAAACTGTGCAACCCTCTCACACCATGCACATTAAACATGTGAGCACAGTAATCTTTCATTAACTTTTTTCACTTAACCTAATTCTTTTTTCATATTCACTCATGTTGTAGCAAGGGACAGACAGCACATCACTCCTTTTTATTGATGAACCATCTTTCATTGTATGAATACAGTTTAAAGATGGGAAATCTCCTCCCCCAAGATTTCAGCCTCTGAAAGCCTGCTGGAGGGTCAGCAAGGAGCTGGTTTCAGCTCAGCACCATAAAACAACAACATTCGATACCTGAAGTCTATGGGGGAGACAA
>NW_006399852.1:8523744-8530499 GCF_000299155.1 Elephantulus edwardii
CAAAAACAACAACATTCATCAGCTAAAGGACATCTGGATTGTTCATTTTTTTTAAACTATTATGAACGATGCTGCCATGAACATGCATGCACAGTTTCATTTTTTTATATAAACTGACTAAAATATTTTACATTTGCTAAAAAATTGATACATGTCTTAAGTGTAATCATGTCCTACTGTGGGTAGAACTGTGCTCCTCAAAAAGATACACTTGTGTTCTAATTCTCAAAATCTTGGGGTGTGTCCCATGAACACAGGTCTTTACAAATCGAATACATTAACATAAGATTACAGTGGAGTACGGTGGTCAAGTCCCAAATAGTAAGGTGTCATCATAAAATGAGGAGACACAGAGGGAGGACTCCTATGGGGAGAGGGAGACAGACAGTACAGCTATGCTGCCATAACTCAAGGATCACCTGGGACTATTAGAAGCAAAAAATGACAAAGAAATATCTCTACAAGAACTGATGTAGAAAATAGATAGTTGATGATAGATAGATAGATATAGATACATGAGATAGATAGATAGATAGATAGATAGATAGATAGATAGATAGATAGATAGATAGATGATAGACAGACAGAAAGATGGAGCAAGCTGATGTGGAGAACAAAGTCCTGCCGATACTCTGAATACAAATATGTTCTTCAAAAACTGTGATAGAGTGTATTTCTTTTGCTTTAGGTCATCAGATAGGTGTTCAACTGTTACGGCAGCCCTAGAAACCTGAAACAGATACTAAGGATTCAATTCCTGAATACTAATACATTTTTTAAAGCTTTGCTAAAGTTTATTTTCTAAAACTAAAGATCTTCACTTGTCACATTTTCAGTTTTATAATAAACTTTTGTCATCACAAAAGTAGTCGGCGTTAAGAACCAACTATTTTCAGTTCACCTGCTACTCCTCTATTTCCTAACTACTAAACCTAACCCAAACATCTACAGTTGAATTTCTATACAGTGGCACGAGATATCACTTAAATCCAAAGACACCTGGTTGGAAGAATCTTCTAGTCTTTGAACCAGAGAGTCCCATCTCTGTGTCAGTTCTTCAGAGTCACTGTTGATCTTCTTAGATGCCTTGGGATTATCAAGTAATTGACCCACATCTTGGCCAATCTCACTCAGCTGATCCAGTGCTTGGCGCTTCATTTCCATGTCTTCCTTCAAAATCTAAAATTTCAGAGATTTATTAGTGAATCTCCTTTAACTTCTCATCCTGTTCCCCAACTAAAAACCATAAACATGCACCTTTTGTAATAAAATTAGCATACTATGCAGTTCACTTAAACGCTTAAGACTCATGCTTCTAGATCTTTTCATGGCGCCATTCTCGTTGGGTAAAAAGCCACATCCACATTCACTAAACTGTACTAATGCCACTGAGAACATTTGAAAAGTCACAGGATTCTGGCAACCACTTCACTTACAGCCAGCCGTCGGACACTGACACTCAGTTCTTTTTGGTCTTTGAAGTTACTCGTTTGGACTTTATTTAAAGCCTCTTCCTTTTCAGTTAGCCAAGCTTTCAACAAGCACTACAAGTAACAAGAAAAAAAATGAGAAATCCATTTGGCAATTTAACTCAGTCATGATCATAAATCTCTAACTTATTTTGCTAAAGGTTTCAATTTATCAGGAGATTAAGAAAGACCTCAAATACCCAAGTCTGAGGCATGAATGACTCAGAAAGACAGCTTCCTTTCAAACTTTATCCTTCTTGGATATACAGCAGATCAGTCTGACATTAGCCCCACACCTGCGTAACTCAGTGAAGATTCCCAGGTGGTGGCTGTTGTGTACCACTGAGTCAGAACCAACTTATAATTGACGCCCCCTCTCATCCCAGTGGCAATAAGTGGAACAGAGGAGACGGTCCATTGTTTTTCCACAAAGCAGCTGGTAGATATAAACACTGAGCCTTTGGCTTGGCAGTGAAATTTCTTAACAAGTAGAAAGACTAATAACTTGTTCATTTTTTTCTAGTTTAAAAAAATTCACATTAATTACACTCTAAAGGTAGAAAAAGGTTTCCCTGTGCTTAAAGCACTTGGCTGTTAACTAAAAGGGCAGTTGTTCAAATTTACCAGCAGCTCCACGGGAGAAAGACATGGCTGTCTGTCCTTACAATAACACGATGGGACAGAGCTGCACTGTCCTATAGAGTTCCCTTGAGTCAGAATCTATTTGGGGGAGAAGGGGGTTTAAAGGCAAAATTCTCAGAGATTTTCTTGTCTCCAGCATTCATTCTGGAGAGAAAGAAAAAAGATCACTTGAGTAATTAGGGGAGAACCATATCTAAGGTTCCCATCAAAAGGCACATGAAGGAAAACCATAGTACTATTCTCAGATACACATGGTAATGTAGACAGTTGCTTTTTTGTCGCGTACTGCAAAAGTGTGGCATCAGGACTGGAGGAAGATTCATCAACAATCTGCGTTATGCAGATGACACAACCCTGCTTGCTGACACTGAGGAGCACCTGAAGCACTTGCTGTGGAAGGTCAAGACTGCAACCTTTAATATGGATTGAAACTCAACATCAAGAAGACAAAGATTCTCACCTCTCGGCCAATGGCAGCATCAAATGGAAGGGGAAGACATTGAGACTATTAACAGTTTTAGTTTGCTTGGCTCCACAGTGAACACTTTTGGCGCCAGCATCCAGACAATTAAAAGATATATTGCGATGGGAAAGTCTGCTGTTAGGGACCTCTTCAAAGTACTGAAGAGCAATGGTGTCACTCTGGAGACTAAGGTGTGTCTGATAAAGGCTATGGTCTTTGCAATCATTTATGTTATGCATCAGAGAGTTGGACAATGTCTAGGGAGAACAAGAGGAGAATTGATGCCTTTGAGCTGTGGTGCTGGAGAAGAGTATTGACTATATTATAGACTGCTAAGAGAATGAACAGGTTCATCCTGGAGAGGGTTTAACCAGTCTGCTCCTTGGAGGCAAGGATTCTGACGCTTTGTCTGACATACACTGGACATGCTGCAAGTAGAGATAAGTCTTTAGAGGACGATGTCATGCTTGGGAGGGGGGAGAGACAGTGCAGGAGGGGAAGACCCTCTTTGAGGTGGATTGATTCAGTGACTGAGGTAATCAGGATAGATGTTGTCAGTGACAGTGAGATTGGCACAGGATGGAGCAGGGTTTAGGGCTGTTGTAATTAGGGTCGCTATGAGTCGCAAGCGACTCAACAGCACAAAAAACAACAACTGCAGAGTTGGAACCAACTCATAGCTGACCCTCCAACATATTTTCAGAGACAGTTAATCACAGACGATATTACCTATCTGTCTCCAGCGGAGCAGCTGGTGGACTCACGCTGTGTACCTCTGCAGTGTGATTCCATACCAGGAAGCCACCAGAACTCCCTAATGTGTGGTTAATGGGGAGGTTGGTAATTCAAATCCAACTGCCATTCTGCAGGAGAACAATGAGGCGGTCTACTACCAGTAAGATTTACAACCTTAGCAACCCAATGGAAGGCTGCCAGGAGTCCAAATTAACTCCATGGCAAGGGGGTGTGGTCCACGATTCAAGAGCAATTTCATCTATCCCATGAAAACCGCGTGGCGTCCAGTTCTACTCTGAAACATAGGCAGTTGCTATGAGAACTGAACATCACTGAGATCAGGCTGGTTTTCTTTATGATTAAAGGAAGTCTGAGGATGGTCTCAGCATGACAAGTATGTTTAAGCTATGGAGGGCCCTTGTGTTTAAGGTGAGCACCTCGGCTTCATTTTGGAAACTGGGTGATGTGGTGGGACACTGTAAGATTAGTGTTCTTGTTTTAGTTGAAGGGTGTGTGGAATGTTTGGTGGTTTTGGTGTGTGGTTTTTGTTGTGTTTGTTTGTTTTAACATAAGCCTCTTGTTTAGAATAAGCAAGACCCCTGGAGGGGTCTTATATTTAAAAGCTGGTTGGGCCCAAGGGCCTATGGCATGTATTTTTATTTTGGAGGAACATTCTTCATATAGCAGTCTTCTGTCAATTTGCTGTACTGAGGTAATCTGGGTTTGCTGTCATGCTGACCCTTGTGCCACTGGGGTGTCAAATACCATAACAGTTGCCCATGGTGGACAGTATTTGGTGGAGCTACCAGTTTAAGAAAGGTTTGGAAGCAGGAGTGGCATCGACTTCTTAAACCATATGCCTCTGGAAGCTCTATGAACTTGGAGAAACAACCATAGTTATAAAAAGGCTTCAGGTCTTTTGTTCATAGGGTCATGCTCGGCTCAATGGCAATCAACACAACAACAATAATAAAGACAGTAATAACAACCTCTAAGTAAGGATAGGAAATTATAGTAACTACACTGTGATAAACCAGCTCAAAATGCAATGTCCACCACAGAAACTACACAGTTGGTAGGAAAAACTGTGTTAGCAATGGAATCAATCCTTTCTCTGTTTCATTTATCAAGCTCTTAAAAACCTATTCCATGCTTTTATAATCTACAAAGGAAAACAAAAGATAAATATGAATCCTGCCCTCAGACTAGTAAGTCTAAAAAAACACGTGTGTGTGTGTGTGTTTGTGTGTGCGCGCGCGCGCATGCGCGCGCTTTACAGCACAAAATGTAGGTAGATACACTGTAAAAGACATTGTGAAAATTCTATTCTAAAGAAGGAAAAGTTAATTTCAGTGAGAGGATGGGGAGATGAGAAGAGGGTAGGGAAGACCTAAAAGTAAAGAGATGAAAAAAGAGGGAATTCAAGGCAGATTATTAAAATACAGTGGCTCTTCAAAGAGAAATAAATAAAAACAATGAAGAATCTGCACGGCCCAAACCATAGGGACTCTGGAAATGAACAAGATGCACTCAACACTCTTCTCACTGCGTCAACAGTCTAGGAATTGAATATTAACAAAGAAATCCAGGGTTTAAGCACTAAATATAGGAAAGGATGTAGTCAATGTTAAGACTGGAAAAGTAACTTAGTATCTTTTACAGAAAATCCTGAATGTCACACTTGCAAGCTGGTGACGTTTAAGAACTTATTTTGAGTCCATTTCTAATTATGTTAAAACTCCTGCAACTAAAGCTTGAAATTCAGGTATAGTTTATTTGGTCTCAATGCATGCAACAGCAAACTACCTATACGTTATGAACCAATACGCTTCAGTTCTACATTCTAACAAGCTACCACTCTTCCATATTTGTGGTAGGAAGTAATTCAAGGGTCAGTTAAAAGGCCGTACAATGATATTAGCAGCCAAAATAGTAGCCACCCCCAGAGTTGTGGGCTTGGGGTTTTGGTGGAGTTGGGGAAGTTGGTTAGCCTGTTGTTTTTCCATCTTCAAAAGATATCTTCCCAAAGGTTCTTTTACTTTGTGAAAGTATAGCCAATGGTTTTCTTCTATAACCAGTGTTTACTCTGATTGTTTCCAAGTAAAATATTAACCCTTCCATGCAATCCTCTACAGTGAATGCAGAAAATCCAGTGCGTACCATGAGTTGTCATAACAAATTTCTGAATGGAAGTTAAAACAGGAAGTGACCCACAGTTTTTTCTTTGGATAAATTCTGCAACCTACTTTTTTAAATGTTTGAGTAGACCACAAAGTATCACACACTTGTTTTTTCCACTGACACGAACAGCTGCTTTTTTTGTGGATGGAACCAAAATGCATTTAGAAAAATCAAGATGGACATTCTGAGATGTGGGAATAGCCTTATCTTAGGTTATCTTATTTTCTAAACCTCAACCATTTGGAGCTTTGAGGGAAACTTTGGTTTCTATGTATTCTATTTTGATGCCTGCTTTTCTGGAAAGGGGGAGGATGGGCAAAATGTTCCCACTCTAACTGGAAAATTAAGGCTGAAGTGTCAGAGTATAGGTTTATTAGTTACAGTAACCTTTAGTGGGAAAAAAATTACATTATTATTAACATTGTTAAATAACTTTTTTTAACAGGAAAAGTTCTTAATTCATTTCTATACCAGTCCTGGTACAAATAAAATTTTAAAACCCACACAGGACTCAAAGTTCACTACATAATAAATGGATTAATTTAATCCTTATTTACTGATAAAAATCCAATAATTATCATGCTGTCTTGAATACAGCATAGCTAAATATTAACATTCTACAGAATGAAAACAGAGAGAATTAGTTACGATGAAGCCCAGCATATGATCTCTATAAGTCAGCTGCAGGATCAATTTTAAAATGGACCGAAGTTTGAATTTTAAAAAATGGACTTTTAAAATACAATTGCCTGCGTATTTTCCCTACAATTAATATTTTAATATCATGCTTAAAGTTGGGCCACTTTTTACTTTCTCTTTTGCTCATTGAGGATAATAGTCTCATACCTGTTCTTCCAATAATTCTTGCCACAATAGATTGATTTCTTGTAACCTATTCCAACGTTCTTCAGTCCAACGGCATACTGCTGTCCAGCGCTCACCAAGTTTCTAAGAAAAGAAGAAACCTTCCCTCATTAACACAGCCAGAGAAAGAGTTAAGATCTTTTTTTTAAAAATCCAGGATTTCCAGTAGGTTTTTGTTTTGTTGGTCGTTGGGTTTTTGTTTGTTGTTTTTTAATAGAGTAGAAACTGTGAAATATATTTTTTTAAACATCTGTTTTAAAAGTACCTGTCTTAATCTATATAGTGTTGTTACTGCTGGATGCTGCTGGATCAAGTATAACTTACATCAACTCTATCCTGTGCCCTCCTCACATTCTCTGACACACTCAAGCCCACTGCTGCAATCACTGTGCCAATCTACT
>NW_006399852.1:8530659-8650798 GCF_000299155.1 Elephantulus edwardii
AGTGGTGAAAAACTACACTGCAATCCCAGAGCCATGTGTTTAAAATTCACCAGCTGCTCCACGGGGAAAGGAAATGCAATTTCAAGTGAACTTTACTATCTTTGAAAACCCAATGGAGGGCCAACTATGAGTCAGTTCCAACGTGACAACACACAGTAACAACAAAAACAATAATCTCTACTAAGTAGACTCCTGGTGGTACAGTTGGTTAACAACTCAGCTGCCTACAAAAAGTTTGTCAGTTCAAGCCCATCAGTCATTTCAAGGGAGAAGGATACAGCAAGCTGCTTCCATAAAGATTTATAGCCTTGAAGAGCCTATGGGGGCAGATCCACTTGATCCTACAGGGTTTCTCTGCATTGACTTCACGGCAATGGACGTGGGGTTTTGTTGTGTTTACTGCTACAGTTTAGATGGAAAACAACAGATGATGTTCACAGGTCGCTATGAGTCGCAGGCGACTCGACGGCACATAACAACAACAACAACAGAGTCAGAAAGTGACACAACTTGAATACTAGCCTCTACAGTTTGGTTTTCAATTCCTGCTATTTCTACTTACTTCATCATAGTTTTTGTAGTGGAAATAATATGTGAGTGTAATATTTTTTCTTGTTGTTGTTGTTGTTATGTACCATCAAGTCACCTGCGAATCATAGCGACCCTATGTACAACAGCCCTAAACTCAGTTCTATCTTGTGCCAATTACTGTCTCTGACTCATGGACCCCCATTACCCCAGACACTGAATCAATTCATCTCATCAAATGTCTTCCTCTCTTGAGCTGTCCCTCCTCTTCAAAATAAAGGAAGCTATTTGTAAGACTTCAAAAGACTTCAAGTTACCATTTTTTATGTTTAATGTACAAGTGCTTATTAATCAACTTCTACATGCCAAGAAAATTGTCATTTGATGTATGAAAATAATAAAAAGTTAATCTAATAAAAGCTATCAATTATGAGAAGATTTCTATGAAATGAAATCACTGGTTTGGGTTTTTTTAAATAAATAAAAAATAAATAATTTTTATTTTATATTGGTTTGCTTACAGAATTCATATCCATTGAGTTTTACAATATCCTTCATTCACACTGTATTCTATAAAATCATTCCCATTCATCTTATTTTATAAAATCAATCAACATTAAATTATGTCCACCATTACCCTGTCTTTTGACTGGTTTTTTTTTTTACAGTGAATGAGTCAAAGAAAACACTACAAATATTAGCAATAGAATCTGACAAGTATTAGCAATATTAAACAAATTTGAAAAACTAATTTTTTAAAAAATCATTCTGCATTATACCTTTTAAAAGAGTTACATTATTCTCATTTTATAAATGATTAAGAGATTTCCATTGTATTTCTACATTATTTATTATATGTGAACAAGTATTCTGTATATACTTATATTTTAATCTTTAATACTCATAAAAATTTAATAATGGAAAGGGTAGTAAGCTCAGAGCCAGCAGATAGGCCTCCAGCCCCAGGCTGATGGGTGCAGGTAATACTCTTATCTCCTAACCCAAAAGCTAGATTCTCAAGACCAGGCAGGGCACCTCAAAAGAAAACCCAGACCAGAAGCAGCCATCAAGAACCTTACTGTGCACAGTTCAACTCGGACACTCACTGATCACCATGTGTTGAATTAACCCTACCCTAACTGAATACATTTTACTTATCTCGGGAAATTCAGTTCACCTTTCTGAATTTATTTCCACACTGTAACAGGCAAGACACTACTACCTGTTTTTCAAGCTACTTTATCAAATAAATATTTCACCAAACTTTCAGAACCACAGGCAGAATTTAAGTGTTACAAAATGAAAAGGATTTCAGATGCTAAAAATTACAGTCTTTGAAAGGGACTGGAAACTATAAATGGGTAACACAGGCAATCCTGCTGGTGTTCAAAGGAAGCACCGATAAATCTCTGCATAAACGCTTGTAAAAGATACACTGCAGCCTTTTCACAAAAAGAGGCAATTTTCTGGGGTTCACAAGGCTGTTGCTAAAATTCACACATTAATCTATCCAAGAAATAGAAATATTAAATCTCACAGCAGCAACCATTCTTAAACTTGAGTGTGAATATAAATTTTTTGAAGTCTGCATTGACGATATACACTAATCATAAGGATTCAGTTCTAGGTGGAACCCAGGGACCTAGACTTGTTTGTTTGTTTGTTTTAAAACAAATACCCCAAGAGATTATGAGCAAGAGGTCTGTGGACATCTTGTTGCAATCAATTCCAGTGCTACCAAACCCTGTTCCTATTATTATACACAAGTAAGCTGGGGCCTTACTGACACCAGGGCCACCCGTCTGTCCAAAGGTAGAATAAGTGAACCATCTGGGTGTGCCTGCAATCCAATTGTAGAACGCCAGCAGAGAAGTATGAGCCAAGGTCGATTATTCTACCCTTCCAGAGAAGGAAGAGGAATCTTAGGGGGTGCAAGTGGTTAATGAGTTAAAGTTTACCCAAGGCACCAAGAGAATCAGCTACTTAAAACAGTACGGTGCACATCTCTACTCAAACACACACAGACTCAGGGAGTCAGCAAAACTCGAGGGCAACTGGTCTGGTAACAGTTTAGATAACGGAAAAGGGTAGAGATACGAGGAACCCTGTGTCCTCAGATCTCAGACCCCAGGGCCCTGGGGATCACTCCATGTCAGCAATCTTACCTGTAACTGATCTTCTAGAACAGCTGTAGCACTCTCACCACTGTTTTCATCAACAATCACCACCATGTGAGTTAAAGAATTCACTTTCACCTGTTCCGTCTCAAGGTCATTCTGCAAACTCTAGAGAAAAATTAAGTTAAACAGTTATTTCCACTCTTCAACATTTACCTATTTAAAATCCATTCAGTTGTCAATAGTAATTAAAAAGACCTAATGAGGCATTATATTTAAATTCTCAATCATTACCTTAAATGTTCTACTAATGAACGCGGCTTAGTAGCCATCTTTTCATTGCATTATAAACCAAAGCACTTTGAAAATGCCATGCCATACACACTGTCAACAGAATGTCACCACTTATTCCAAATTCAAGGGGGGGAAGTGTGTGTGTGTGTGTGTGTGTGTGTGTGTGTGTGTGTGTGTGTCTTTGTGTATTGCATAAAAGAACTGAGTGTTGAGAAGTCAACTGAGATTTCATTCCTATACCAGGCAAAAGGATAAAAACGCAGAACAGGTTAAGTCAAAAATGTTCAGGATTTCGATACACTGTGTCATAGACCATTTTATCTTAGGCAGGATGGCATTTGTTAAAATTAACAATAGCATTATATGATAGCCCAAAGTTATTTTGATTCAGTACTGAGGAAAACAACCCAAGAAATACGGATATTTTCCAATCTCAGCCCTTTCATGAAGAAGTCAAAACAGAGAGACAATGTACATATGTGGTTGGCAAATGCTGAAAGCTTTATTTTGGGCAATCTCTTCCCATGTGACCTAGAGCCTCATAAACCTGCTAGAGGGTCAGTTATGAGTCCATTTTGAGTCCACTGTAATGAGAATTTGAAAGCTTTATGAAGGAGCCCCTGAATAGCACAAATGGTTTAAGTGCTCAAAAGGTTGCAGGTTCAAATCTACACAGTAGAGTCTCACAAACAGGACTGGCCATCTGTACTTAAAAGGTGACACATTTTAAATAAAGAAGACCAAAGAAAAATTAAAAAAAAAAAAGTGACACATTTTAAAATCCTGTGGAGTCTTTCTACTCTGACATACACAAAATCACCACTACTTGGAGTCAACTCAAGGACAACAACAACCAAGTATTAAGTATAGGTTATCAAGATGTCTCACCGGAATTCTTTGAAAGATGTGCAAAAAACAATTTTAAAAAAGGGCTTGTCTAATGTTTCTTCTTTTCAATATGGAAGGCTATTTCTTAACCAGTAACCAAATTCAATTGTCTATCAAAGTTTGGGTCCTCAGCTAGCTCTTGATGCCTTCCTGAGTCAGAGAAACTGCTACACCTTTCCTGAAAGCACTTTTTCTTGTTTTTTGGGGGGACAATGAGTCACGTAGGGATTACAGCAACCACAAACAGAAGAACTAGATGCAGACACAACCCAGGGTTTCCTCCCTCACTCACACACCACACTGATACCACACTCAGGTGTTCTTATCATTTACAGGGCCAAGAAAATCTTGCACAATCAATAAAAGCTATGCACTTTCAAAAGTAAACTGCCATGTTTGTATAACACGCTGACTGAACTTTCATCCTGCCTCGGGAACCATAGTGCATGAACTTGTCCCCTGAATCTGAAGAACTGTCCCTTCACTATGTGAAGGAGAGAAGTCATCAACTACTGAAGGTTTCTTTTTCATATCTGATTAGGTGGGGGGAAAATGCGAGACAGATTTACTTTATGATCTTCTAGCAGTTTCTGAATGGACTGTAAATCCTCATCCACGGGGTAGGCTTCCATCTTCTGAATGCGCTCTTCTGTGACTGTTAACCAGACAGAAAGCTGCTGCAGCTGCTGCTTCTGCAATTCCATCAGCACATCGTGCAACCTGGCCGTGGAGAAGACAACGTTAACCCACCAGTTCCTGTACCTGTCCACACCAGTTCCTGTACCTGTCCAAAGCACAGATGAAATCCAGGCACACCTGGGGCAAGTCAGCATACTCGTTAGGAGTGCTGGTGGCACAGCGAATTGAGCATCAGACGATTAACCAAAAGGTTGGCAGTTCGAAGCCGCCAGTCACTCCAGAAGAGAAAGATGATCCAGTCTGCACCCACAATGACTACAGCCTCAAAAAGTCAATCAAGGGTAGTTGTGAGTCAGAATTCGATAGCAGTGAGTTTTAATCATTAACACTTGCTTTTAGTCTTCAAATACAGAAACTGGGAAAAGAAGAATTTCATTTCTTCCTATCTGGGGCCAGTCTGATGCAGCCAAAGAATGCAAGCAAACAGCATCTTTTATTCACATCAGGACCATTGTTTCTCCAACCAGGAATTCCTGTTATAAAATAGGTGGAAACTGTAGTGGAAAGCAGCTGACTCCCTAATGCACAATATAAGAAAGCAATGTTCCATGGGAGGAGAAAAAAACCCCCACCCATGCCAAAAAGCACTTTTAAGATTGTAAGTCAACACTACTACACAGTCTTGTGCTCTTACCAAGGTCGTGTTGTTGTTATTGTTGATTGCCGTCGAGTTGAGCCCGACTCATAGTGACCTTAGAAACAAGAGACCTGAACCCTAGTATATAACTATTGTTTTTTTAAGTTCACAGAGTTCCCAGAGTCATGTTGTTAAGGTAGTGGATGGATGCCACTCCTGCTCCCAAGGTCATAGATAACTCTTCTTAATACTGCAGATGGATAACTGTATATATGAAATGCCTGCTCCCTGTTTGCCAATTTCTACATTCCCACTTTAGCCTTTTGCTTTGCTTCCAGATGTTAAGAGGAAAACAAAGACCATACTAAATGTCAACAACATCCCAAAAAGAAAAGAGTCAGACTATTAAAAGGTTGTTGCTGCTGTTGCTGTTATGTGCCGTCTTGCCACCTGCGACCCTATATACAACAGCCCTAAACCCTGCTCTTGGTAATCATCTCATCATCGAGAAAGCCATGTGGACAGGGCTCCCACGGGCCAGGCAGCCTGTGGACTAACTCCAGCCACGTGCGTTGGCGTCCACTCACCTGGACTGCCTCTCCATGCTCTCCACCCTGAGCGCCTCCCATCTGGCGTTGAGCAGGGTCATTTGCTCCTGGATCTCAAACTCCTCCTCTTCTGTGAGGGTCCCCTGGGTGAGGAGCTGGTTTCCCGCCTGCAGGACGCTCCCCACACTGCTCTGGTGGGCAGTCAGCTCCATCATAAAGGCCTGTGAGGGGCATTAGCAGGATTTGTGAGCCTCTCATTACAGAAAGGGACACAAACCAATTTCATGAATTCTTAATGTAGACTTATCAGTGCTGCAGAAAAGCCAACCTAAGAGAACGCATATAAAGTAAGATCCAATGTCTTAAGCCCTGAAAAGAGGAAACAAGTAAAAAGGGCAATAAATCAAGAACGATGATCCTTAGAACAGCACCAGCTATTCTTTAAGCAAATGCTGATTATGCTTCTAATAGATCATGAGAATGCTATTAATGGTTAAGTATAAGAAATAAAACTCTGTGCTCATAAAAGATTAACTATCTTAAAAAACTACTGGCTTCTACTATTTTTCAAAGAAAACAGCAAATAAGATCATCCACTAACAAACCGATACAGCCTGGTCACAAAGAAATCTCCACATAGTTAAATTCTCCCTCCTCTCCTGCAACAAAAAACATCCTCAATATAGTTTAAGATAGCTCATGACTTAAAATCATAAAGGAGTACTGACTATAATATGTCTCATGATGTGCTAAATAAAATGAACCACTTTCTGGTTAAGACTCAAAACCTTGAGATTTTGTGTACTGATTTCCCATTCACTGTGTATTAATTTTTGTCAAAGGGCTCTACAAAACATACAAATTATAACACGATTCAAATCCCACTCTCTAATGTGAACACAGTTAATCACCTATTCCAATTAAAAAAAAAAAGATCCAAATCTATTGCTGCAGAGTGAATTCTAACTTCTAATGATCTTATAGGGAAGCAGAACTGCCTTACAGGGTTTCCAAGATTCGAAATATTTTTTTCCTTTTTTATTAATTTTAATAGATATTTACAGAGGTTATGGATTCCCATTCATTCATTGCCGCACTTTTCTCCCTGCCCACCCCTCCCCACCAGTTCGCTCCCCTGTCCGAAAAGAAAAAGAAAAAAAAATATTCCTTCATTAGTATACAATTCCCCAATCCCTTTCCCCCCACCCCCCCCAGCCCAAGAAGATTCTAAATCTTAATGGGAAGAAACAGCTTCCTCTTTCTCCCTCGGACTGCCTAGTGGGTTCAAATTACCAGACTGTAAGTTAGTAAAAAAATGCTTTACCACTATACCAATAGGGCTCCTTTTTGAAAATACAGCTGCATTCAAATATCAGAAGTTCAACCACACACTGAGTCCTCTGTGATGCCTATCTCAGTCAACACCAGGCACCCAACCACCAGAGCACATCTCTCCTGCTCAGCTAACAGATACTCACTTCATGGGTCGCAAACTGCTCTTTAACTTCTTCAACATCATTAGAAATGTCGTCTTGCTCCTGGAAGGTGTCCTCGGCAGAGAGAAGCCAGGTCAGCACCTCCTCCAGCGCTATCTGATAGCTGTCCAGATCCACGTCCACCTCAGTGACCGTGCTGGGGGTCTCAGCCCGTAGACCCTCGGGCTCTTCCTCAGGTGCTGCGCTCTGTAAGAACCAAGAGAAACCCAGAGTCTTCCTGGAGCCGAGGAAAATGTGTGGCCAATGCACATCAGGGAAGACCTCAAGGTAAGGCAGGCAGGCACCCCTGTGTCTTAGACATCACTGTGATTTCGAGGAAGCAAACAGTGGATTACTGCTGGGTACTCGCAACTCGATTCCAACTCACAGGGACTCCGTGTGATTTAGAAGTACTGCCCCAGTGGGCTTTCTAGGCTGTAATCTTAGCAAAACCCAACTGACAGCTCTTTCCCTTGGAAAGATTCTGGGCAGGTTCTAGTCATCGACCTTTTGTGTAACAGCCAAGCGTCTAACTTGTATTGGCAGCTGTGCTTGGATGACAGAACAAGGGCACTGGTGACCTGGTGGCAGAATTCTCACCTTCTGTGTTGGAGACTGGAGTTCTATTCCACACCTGTGAGTCCCGTGCACAGTCATGTCCTGTATGCCAGTGCAGCCCTGGCGTATTGCTCTGATACTAAACAAGTATCATCAGAGCTTCCAGGCCAATACAGACTAGGAAGAAATGCCTGGCCATCGACTTCTGGAAAGCTGCCATTGAAAATTTGTCTGGTCAAAAGTGTCTCATCTACAAGACAGTGAGGCTGTCACGGGACAGGGCTTTCATTCGACTGTGTGTGGGATCATCACAAAATGAGTCAGGAGCCAAAAAAACCCCCCATGTATTCATGGATTCTGTACTGAGGGAGAGGCCCAGGCAGCTGGGGAGAGAAAATAACTCACACGGGTCATTTATGAACAAAAATAAGATGCCTATTAGCAAAGTTGTAAATCCTGTGGTTCTGACACAAGATGCTATTTGAGTTCAGCGAGGGCTTAAACAGTGTGGAGAGGGTCACAGGGTAGTCGGAGCACAGCGGCAGGATGGATGTGGTTTAAAGAAGTGGGGATGGAGGTTAGAACTTGGCTTTGACCCTTGCGTAAACGGCTTTCACTGGGCTGCATTTGGCATTGGACTTTGGACGCTAAAAGACAGCCATACAAACAAGCAGTGATCCTAAAGGGTACTTTCCGGAGACTGGAAGCCCTAGAGTTTTATTCACTGGTCCTTTTTTAAAAGAGCCTAGAGAATAAATCTCTTCCAAGCTCTTCAGATACAACTGAAGCATTTCCATTTCGGGAATCTTAAAAACAAAACTTCAACTATAATTCCCTTTGAGAGCAAACTCTTTACATTTTGCCAAGAGATTGGCTCCACTTTCTCACGCCTTACTCATGAAGTTTAAAAAGGACATTGCAAGCATTTCAAAATCTTGGCTTTTTAAAAAAAAAAAAAATTACCTTTGTTTGCATACAAAATTGCATACACTGTTTCATTCATGCATATTATATTCATGCTACCCTCACCATTGTGTTTCATATGATCATCCCCATATACTGTTTTATAAAATTAATCACCTAACTCAGGCCCATCAGGACAAATATTGCATAAGACCATTATTATAAAAATAGAGGGATAACTAGTAAGATGCTGTTAAGAGTCCACAGGGGGATGGAGAGGGAGAAGGGGGATGGGGGCTGAGGATGGAGGGAAAACATGGGGTCACAGAGTTTGGAGGGCAGAGGGAGGGCCTGAGGGAATCAGACTAGATCTTATGGGGACCTGAAAAGACAGAGACAGTGGACACAGATCAATAGAGACAGTATTTTTAAAGTGCTCAATTACCACTGCCTTCTACTGCGTCCTAGCCTGTGTCCTTACCACTCCCCTATAGAGGCTTTTCATCTTTTCCAAGGTCACCAATCAGCTTTCCATTGGGAAATCCATTATCTGGCACCATGTGAGTGTAATTTACTGACAAACCAGTAACTTTTATGAACTGCCATTTGTAACTATGTTAGTACAATAGAGATAACTCAGACTGGCCCGAGTAAACCCAGAGAGCAGCCACTACCAGCCGCCTTTCTTCCCACATGGCTGACCACTCCCTCACTTCCAGGACATTCCCTTTGCTTCAGCAACCCCATAGCCTCCGGGTTTCTGCACCACCTCAGTGGCAGCTGCCAAACTGTTAATAATAGATCTCCTCCAAAGCAAGTCCTAGGTGTGTTTTTTCTCTCTCTCTCTCTCTCTCTCCCTTCTCTCTTATTTTTATTTACACTTTGCCTATTCTTGATGGAGTTCAAGAAGCAATAATATTCTCAGATTTTTAACTTTACATTCCTACTCACAAACGCTCTTGTAAAAACACAAAGCTCCTGTATGGAAACCACCATCGTGTCTCTACAGCAATGTCTAATGGTTATAGAAAACCAAATCCACATTGGAACCTTAACTGTGCAAACCTACTCCTCCTCAAAGCTGCCCTTGCTCAGTAAACATCAACTCCAGTTACTAAACGATTCCAGCTAAAAACTGGAGGCAGTACTGGTTTATCTCTTTCCTTCGCCTTTCACACTTACTGGGTGAACAAGTCCTATGTATACTGCACTGAAACAGATGAGAGAGAGAACTGTTTAAAAGGGATTGTGATTAGGTATTATTGTCATGACGGAAGTCCAGAACAAGGCTGCATAGTGGAGTGGACCTGGGGGGAGGGATTATATAACAATGAAAGAATGTCACTTTCCAAAGAGAAGAAGGAACTGGAGGGAAGGGGTGGGCAGGGAGAAAAGTACAACAAAGAATGAATGGAAATCCAAAGTCTCTGTAAATTTTCATTAAAGTTAATAATATTAATAAGTTTATAAATAAAAAAAGTACCCAAAATGTTATCCATCTTGTCACAACCAGGAATGAAACATCACCTCAGCTGCCTCCAGTTCTGCTAAGAGATGTCTTCCTCATTTTCCCACCCAGACTCCATTTTTTGACACAGGAGCTTAAAGAAACTTTAGATAATTTAATCACAGTAAGATTTCCCTGCATAAGGCCTTTTAGAGCTTTCCTGATAATTCTTCAGATACATTTAAAAGCCATATTGTCATAAAGAGAACACAGTTACCTGTGAAATGGATAATAAGACTGGGTGTGTATATTTGTTTGCGTATGTGTATGTGTCTCTGTAACAGTGAGCTCGGATCAGATGGTAAGAGAAATTCTGGTTGTGTGAAAAGGTTTTATTTGAAACGTGGAAGGATGGAAAGCTTGGCCATCGTTCTAGTGTGTGAGGAGTAGTTCAGAGAGAAACCACATGTAGAAGAACCTTGGTGAAGCAAGAACGTTCACGAATATGGCAGCCATGGCCTAAAATGAATGCATGTGAGGTTTTATAAACGACAAGAGGAAACAAGGGCTTTAATGAATGTGAAAACTGGAAGAGAAACACAAAAAACGCTCTGAAGCAACTCACTGAAAAAAAATGAGTCAAGGTTCACACATTTGAAACACTGGATATAATTAAGCGAACTGTGGGAATAATAATTTAAAAAAAACAAAAACAGAAAGGAACACTAGTTAAGTTGTAGCCTAGAACTGATAAACCTTGGAGCCAGAATAACACAGGAGAGAAACTAATATCAAAATTCAATCTTATACCTGAGGAGAGCCGGCGAGTTGGAAGCTGGTGATGTGCCAACGGTAACTTAGTTGGGTATTAGCATCAGTGAGAGGAAAGAAAGGGTGTTATTAAACTGCAAATGTTCAGAAGATTTTAAAAAAGATGAAGAAACTTTCAATTAAGATCTTTACAGAACAATGAAGGAATTATCTGTGGAATAGCACAGCATATGTCTGTAGAGGGACAGACTGCCTATCAGGGTTCATTGGAGACTAAAGAGATGGCAAGCTTTGTCAAAAGAGACATGATTAAAACTTGATCACATTGTATTTCTTCAATTAACTTAATTCAACCTCTGAGGCACTAATGAAAGTATGCAAATGAAGAGGCTAATGCTAATCTGCTTGCTCTTAATCAAAAAGCAAATGGTTCCTCTAATTCTTATCACTCCAGCCTTAGCCTTAAACAGAAGTGATTCTTTTTTTCCACACAAATTAGAAAATAAACAAATTCTTCCTGTTGTTGGGGTGTTGTTTTATGTTTGGAGATTTTTGTTTGTTTGTTTGTTTGGCTGTTTTCTGTTTCCTTGTTTGTTTGTTCTTTGTGCTTTAACAGAGAATGCCCTTAAATAGAAGATATACAGAACCCGTATTTCTGAGATTCTAACAAAAGCAAACACAACTAAAGAAATGCTACTAAACCGCAAAACCTCTTCTACAGGACAATTAACACAGTGCACACTTCCTTAGGGCTTCAGGGGACTCTAAGCAGCATCTGATTTTCAGTCAAACTTCATCTCTCACCTTCCGTAACGTCCTCTGTGATTTTTCTACAGCTCATGCTGGTTTTGACATGGAGAAAAGATGTGGTCCTGGTGGCACAAAGAGTTAAGCATTCACGTCCTAACTGGAAAATCCACAGCTAGAAGGTGTAGGATAACTTCCTGGGAGGAAGACTGAGCTATCACCTCCCGTAGAGAATCCCTGCTTCCTTTAAGGCCATTCCAACTCACACAACTCTCCACAGACCTACAGCCTGGAAAGGTGCAAAGCCTTTACCAGAGCAGACTGCCCATCACAGAGGAGTGACTGGTAGACTCCAACCAACAACTCGGTCCATCATCTTGACACATTCTACACTAAGTCACCAGGGTTCTTTAAAGATTAAATCAAGAAAGGACTATGAAGTAATTCCAACCTGTCACATGGAGTCACATGGATCAAAATCAGCTTGACGAACACAACAAAAACAACCTACTACATTAAAAAAAAAATTCATCTATTTAAATAAACCATAAAACTATACCAAATCATCCTGGAGAGGATTAAACCGGGCTGCTCCTTGGAGGCAAGGATTCTGAGGCTTCGTCTGACATACTTTGGTCATGTTGTAAGGAGAGACCAGTCCTTGGAGAAGGACATCATGCTTGGGAGGGTGGAAGGACAGCACAGGAGGGGAAGACCCTCAGCGACTGGGGTAATCGGGATGGGTGTCTCAGAGACAGTGAGATTGGCACAGGACAGAGCAGAGTTTACGGCTGTTGCACATAGGGTCGCTATGAATCACAAGCGATTCAATGGCACATAACAACAACAACAATACCAAACCCACTGCTATAGTTGATGCCAATTCATGGCAGCTACCCGTCAGGTTTCTGAGCCGAGGAAAATCCCTACTGTTCTCCCATGGAGTGGGAGAACCATGGAGTGAACTCAAACCACTGTTCTTTAGGTTGGCAGCTCAGGCACTAACTGTCAGAACATCTTCTAAACCACTAGAGGAAGGGGAAATGTTAAGCAGAAGTCCATTATCCTTAAAGGAGAATTCAGTCACATTTTTAAAAAAGGAATTGGTTCAACGTAATCAATGAAGATGGCAAAGCAAAATTGAGTGAAAAATTATAATAATGACTGCTACTATTTAGTAAATGCTTATTAGCAACATTTCAGGCACTTTTAAAGTCATTATCTTCATAAAATGATTTTATTCTCCTTTTAAATACCAAATTGTCATTTAGAGGCTCAATAATTACTCCAGAGAAAGGAGTTACGGGGCTTAATTTAACCCAAAGTACCGGCTTTCTGCTTCTATAAAATGTATCTCCTATAATTCTGAAATTTGTACACATTTCTTCTTCTAATTAAAATTTATTCCTCTTAACCAAGTACTGCCATTACAGGCTCTTAGCTTTAACACACACAAAAAAAGAAAGTGACTCATAACTGATTGGTGGGAACTTAAGTAGAGGCAGACCTGCTGATCTGACTGACATCAGCCACGTGCCAGGTGCCTGAGGAGTGACCACGCTGGACACAGAAGAAACACAGACAGAAAACACACACTCACAACCCTTCTTTGGTGCGAGATAGGAGAGGAAATGATGAGCAAGGAACAGCACCTGGCTGAACACCCACTTCAGTTCTCCTACTTTGTGAGGGACAATCTTTCACACCTAAAATAAGTTGTGGTGAGAGAACCAACGCTCAGAAAACTACAAATACTACAAAATTTGTTTTAGTCTTTTTAAAAAGCTGGTTAACCGGTATACAACTGACTGGTGGGACAATAATTAAGCAGTCAGCTCATTCAAACCGGCCAGCATCTCTGCAGTGAAAAGATCTGGTCCTCAGTTCCTATTCAGATTACCGCCTGTGAAACCCTAGAGGACAGTTCCAGTCTGTCCTGTGCGGTTACTGTGATCAGAATGAGCTGGATGAGATGCACATCACCACCACCACCATCACCAACACCACCAAGGTTAAGAGACAAAACAGTAAACAAGGAGATGGTCTGACCTGGTGTTTGCCAACAAGGGATTCAAGTACAACAGAGGTTATGAGGCTGGCACAGGATGGGGAAGGTTTCAATCTGTTGTGTGTTACGAGTCAGAGTTGAGTCAACAGCACCGAACAACAATGCACGTAAGTGTTGCTATGTACCTTTGAGTTGAAACCAAGTCACCGATTACCCTCCAGTAGATTTTCAGAGGCAATAAGCCCCTCTTTCTCCTGCAGAACAGCTAGTAGACTTGAACTGCATCCCTTTGGGTTGGCTGAATCACTCCTTATTGCAAAGCCATCAGAGTTCCCTAACAAGGAACTAGACGAAATCTATCCTGGCAATGATATCAAAACAAAGGTCACCAACAACAAACAAAAAATCACACCCACTACTGCTGAGTCCATGTCACCTCATAGAACCCTACAGCACAGAGCAGAACTGCCGGACGGGGCTTCCTAGGCTGGAAATCTTACAGCAGCAGAACTCAAATTTACCTTCCACAGAGGGATTCAGAGGTTCAGATTATCAATCTTGTTAGCAGTTGAGAGATTTAACCACTGTGCCACCCGATCTCCAAGAGCATCAATAAATCCAGTCCTTGTAAGATAATGGTATTGGAGGAGCAGAAAGGGATAGGGTATGAGGCCCACAACTAGACAACACTACCTGTCACCTAGCATTACCCATCACTCAGAATTACATGTCACCCACCCAGCACTACCTGTCACTCAGCACCATGACACCTGGCAACTAGACAACACTACCTGTCACCTAGCACACCCTTCACCCAGAATTACACATCACCTAGCACTACCTGTCACTCAGCACCAGGACCTGTCACCTGGAAGTACGACCTTGCACTACTGTGCACCAGGCTAAACATTGCTGTGATAGCCTTTGTTAGCTGGACAAGAAACAGGAAGATCAAAGAAGAATCAATGCTGTTGAATGATGTCTTGGCAAAGGGGACCGAATGTTCCACAGACGGCCAAAAGAATAAACAAGTCTGTCCTGGATAAAGTGCAACAGGTGTGCTCCTTAAAGACAAAGGTGGTGACACCTCGTCTCACAGACTCTGGGCAGGCTGTCAGAAGGAGCTTCTCTTTGCAAAAAGACTTTATGCTGAGAAAGGTCAGAGGAAAAGAGGAATCCCTCAACAAGATGGACTGACATAGTGATTGCAACAATGGGCTGAGCTTGGCGGGATGGGCAGGACAGGGCAAGGTTCAGATCTGTTGTTCATAAGATTGTTAGAATCACAGTTGACTCTACAACATTTAAAAATGATCTAAGAATACAAATATGAGGAAATGCCAAACTGTCTTCCAGAGTGGCTGTACCATTTTACAATCCCACAGTGTATGAGAGTTCCCACCTCTCCACATCCTCTCCAGCATTTACTGCAATCACTCTGGAAGACATTTCGGTATTTTCTCAAAAAGCTGACCAAAGAAACTCGATATGATCCAACTATTCCACTACTAGCAATATACCCCAAGGAAATTAAAACCGAGATACAAACGGAGATTGTACACCAGTGCTAATAGAAGCATTATTCATCATCACAAGAATATGAAAACAGCCCCAAATGTCCAACCACAAATGAATGGACTGAGAAACTGTGGTACTTTCACACAACGGAATACTATGCAGCACTGAGAGCATTATACTGGGTAAACTCAGTCTCAGAAAGACAAATACTGAATAAGACCATTATTGTAAAAATAGAATGGTAACTAGTATAGAAACCCAAAGGGGGAAGGGGTGGGAGAAAAACGGTGAGGATGGGTAGGGGCTAAACACAGGGTTGCACAGTTTGGTGGGTGGAGGGACTGGGGTAAGCAAATGGGAAGGACCAGGGTGAAAAGACAGGGTAATGATGGGCAAGGTCCAAGGTGATTCATTTTATAAAACATAATACATGGTAATGATTGTATGAAACACAATGTCAATAAAGAATAGTGTGAAACACAATGGAAATGAACCTTGTAAGCAAACCAACAAAAAAAACCAGGAATATAAATATGATAGTCAAATATATTCATAAGATTTCATATACACTCACCTGTATGTTAATCTCTCCTTCTTCACATTCTTTCTTATATTTCCTTGGAAGTGTTTCTACTTCACGGATATCATCTAAAGTAACCTGCTGAGGTAGCACCTCGAACAAAGACGTTAAATACATAATTATGGATTTCTTGTCAGGAAGCTGAACAGCAACATCTACAAGTGGAAAAAAATGAAAACTAGCTTAAATTAAATGTCCAGACTATGCGAACTGCTCAATATTCAATATGAAATAACACTCCTTAGTACCCATAAACAATGTCTAATATATAATCTTTGCAGTACCATAGCTCAGTAAACACTTCCTCCATACATAACATGAGACTACGGCAAGATAGAATACTTGTATTCTGCGTCCCATTCCTTAAAAATCTTCTCTAAGAGCGACCTCAAAATTCTAAAAGATAAGCTACCATCTACTTATATTTAAGATGACTGGTATTAGTCACACCATGAAAATAAGTCCAACATTCACCTTTGCAACATTTATAACTAGTACTCATAGCGTAAACAAGAAACTTACAGAAAAATTCAATTTTATTAACTAAATCAAACATTGAATTGTTTATCTTAAGTATTTTTTTCCTAAAACAATGAATCTTACCATAATATAGAAGAACAATTCTCTAATAATGTAGTGAAATTTTTCTCTAAAGAATCCTACAAGTTGCTAAATCTAACAGGTACTAATAATCTATCATTAAATGGTTTCCATATATATTTTAACAGAAAAATACCAATTTTCATCATTTGTTATCAAAAAGTAAAAAGCTTTAAAAAAGCCTTTTTTTAAAGTGTTCAAAATAATAAATAACATTGACGAGTACCTTCAGGATCTAACAGCTTTTCAATTCCCAAGTAAGTCTGAGCTTTGCTGAAGGCATGTTCGAGTCTCTCAATTGGGGACATTCTGATGACTCTATCCCAGCTGAAAAGATCAGGTCTGATGGCACCATGCAAAGAAAACACAACAAGGATTGTATAAATTGCAGGGAAGTAGTAGTTATTATAATTACTAGTTTTACTTTTTCTTATTTGTGGATGAAAGTTTGTCTTTGAAGTTATAACCTAGCCTTTCAACTATATGATACTTGAAAATAACTTGCCAAGATGAAAATAACCAATATTTCAGTCTAAGGTTCTTGGAAATAAAAACCTCAGACAATATTTGGCTGGAGCATTTGCAAGAAATGTGTGTATAGTGGTGACTGAGGAGGTGCTTATGAAAGGAGAAGTGGAACGAAAGAAGAGACACAAGTTTATTAAAAGCTGATCCTAATCTGTTGTCCTGGTCATAAGAAGCTGCGCTGCAATCCCAGTTCAAATCCATCAGCTGCTCCACGGAAGAAGGATGAGCAATCTCCTTCACTGTGCTCTCTGAAGACTAAAGCGCATCTGATACAGGCCATGGTCTTCGCAACCACTTGTTATGCATCAGAGAGTTGGACAGTGAGTGACTAAGGAGGATAGAAGGAGAATTGATGCCTTTGAGCTGTGGTGCTGAAGAAGAGTTCAGAATATACCACGGGCTGCCAAGAAAACAAACAGATTCATCCTGGAGAGGGTTAAACCGGGCAGCTCCTTGGAGGCAAGGATTCTGAGGCTCCGTCTAACATATATTGGACATGTAAGGAGAGATCGGTCCTTGGAGAGAGACATCATGCTTAGGAGGGTGGAGGGACAGCGCAGGAGGGGAAGGCCCTCTATGAGGTGGATTGATTCAGTGACTGGGGTAATCGGGATGGGTGTATCGGAGACGGGGCGATTGGCACAGGACAGCGCAGAGTTTAGGGCTGTTGTACACAGGGTCACTATGAGTCGCAAGAGACTCAATGCCACATAACAACAACAAAAGTACACTGGAGGGTCAGCTATGCGTCGGTTCCGACTCAGCAGCACTCAGCAACAACAAACAGAACAAAAGGGCTCACTTGTGGCGATGGAGCACGGCATTGAAGGCAAGTCCGTCTGTCCAGCTTGTGGTGAAGTTGAGGACGTTGACCTGGCTGTAAGGCCGGGTGGACTGGCGCACCCAGCTCAGCAGGATCTTCTCGCTGTTGGTCTGCTGCAAGTCTGACATGATGTCCTTCATGACGTCCTTCACCTACGAGAGAAGAAAACACAGCTGCCGAGTCACCTCACCAAGTGGACTGAAATAAGACCTTCAACGAAGAGCATTATGTCAATTAGCCTTTATGGATCCGGGAGTTGACACTCATGCCATTCCTATATTTTCTCTTAAAAACCGGAAAGATAATTCATTAGTGATTATTTCTGAAAATTAGGATTTAGAAGGAATTTTATCTATTACTGCATGTTCTACAGTTGAAACAATACTTATGTTTTACTACACTGGACATTAACAATTTCAATAAAAAGTATGACATTTTAAGACTGGACATTTAAAAGATCTTTGGGGAAAGAATTCAACTTCTACTTTCTAAAAATTAAAGAAACTAATTTTTCATCTTTAAATTTTTATCCTTTTTTCTCCCTACTAAAAAGAAGACACCAATTTTGAAAACACAATCAAAGAATTACATACTTTTCACTTGGGAGAAAGAGTTTCCATCTAGAACTACCATTATTTTAGTTAATATACAAAAGTGGCTAATACATGTTCAAGGAAGTACTGAAAGAATAATGTAGACATATCAAAAATAAAACAGACCCACCACTGGCGCCAACATAAGGGGCTCAACTTGAAAAATCTAGGGTAATCAGAATCTGGAAATAATATTAAAAGAGCTACACTAAATAACATGCCACCAGAAACTCTGTGAACTTTAATATATGTCGATAGTTGTAGAGGGGCTTTAGGTCTCTTGTTCATAGGGTCACTATGAGTCGTTCTCGACTTGAAGGCAATCAACAAAACAACACACTGATATAGAAATAGAGACATATCAGAAAGAGAGAAATGGATGGACAGACAGACCAAAACTAGACAGGGGAAAGTCCCTCCTTACAAGCAAGAAGTCAACTCTTAATTACAAAAATATCAGTTAAATTAGAAAGCCAAGATTTGCCAACCACAACCACATTTCTCACTTGATTCAAGTGAGAACTGAGAATGGAAGGTAAAATTTAAAAAAAAAGAAAAACAACTCTGGGAGCTTAGTGGTAAGGCATTGTACTGCCCACTCAAAAGGTATGAGTTCAAATACACCAGATGCTACTCAGGAGAACGATGGGCAATCAACACCCAGGGTATTTACTGCCTGTGAAAACCCCCAGGAGGGTCAGCAATGGATTAGCTCCAACTCGATGGTACACAACAACAACAACAGAATTCTAAAGGTCCCTGCCAAAATGAAGACTATGAACCTGACCAAGTGGAAAAATCATCTGAGCCCACAATGAGGGACACAAATATCAAAATACCTAAAATAAATACAAAAATACTGGTATAAAATAATTATCTGCCTTTAGCTAACTGGTCAGTGTAATGAATACTACAATAGATTCACAAATTTACTCCATATTAAAGAGGAGGGCTAAAAAGATAGATGAACGCAATGCATGGCTGTTGGTTTTCTTTTGCTTCGGAGGAGTTTATGGGGTAATTTGCAACGTCTCCTTACTATCTGGAGATGTCTTAACTGTATTCTTTCCATATTATTTTCTTGATTTTGAGAACTACAGATTCCATGTTATCACTATAAAACAGAATGACTATCACTTCACCTAGTAATTAACTAGAACATATATTAAGATATGCATTCTATCGTATAAGAAATTTTTCTGCTTCTAAAAGAATCTCTTATTTTTAGGAAATCCACACTGACGTACGTAAGCGGGCAGAGAGATGGGAAAGAAAATGCTGAAATATGGAAAAGTGCTACTATTTGGGGACTCTGAGTGAACAGTGTCTCAAAGTTCTTTATATTATTCTTGAGTATGCTTGAAATTACGTGACTTGGTTAAAATCCAATCGGTTGTGGGTTTTTTTATCTTGTCCTACTGCAAGAAATCACTTGCTATGCATTTGAGAGCTGGGCAATGAAAAAGGATGACAGAGGAAAAACTGATGTCTTTGAGCTGTGGTATTGGAGAAGAGTGCTGAATACGCCATGGACTGCCAAAAGAACAAAAAGGTATGTCTTGTACAAAGTCCAGCCAGAGTACTGTTTGGAGGCACAGATGGCAAAGCCTCACCTCACATACATTGGGCATGTTGCTAGGAGAAGCTGCTCCTTGGAGAGGGACATCATGCTTAGAAAGAAAAGAAGACCCTCAACCAGACGGATTGACACAGTGACCGCTGCAATGGGCTCTAGTGTGTCAGGAAGTATGAGGATGGCTCAGGACATAACAAGGTTCAGACCTGTTGTTCAGAGGTTCCTATGGGTCGTACTCAATGTGCCAGCACCTACCAGCAACAATCACCACCCCCAGAAAATATTGCAGTGTTCTGTGCCACCTACCAGAAGACTAGGATTTAAATGGCTTGGGGCATGGCCTGGCTTTTGAAGTATTTTTAAAGGTGTCTTGTTGCTTTTGGTGAGTACTGCTGGGTCAGAACCGACCCACAGCTAACCCTCCAGCAGGTTTTCAGAGGCAGTAAATCACCCAGGAGGAGATTGCCCATCCTTCTCCCACAGAGCAGCTGGTGGCCTCGAACTGCATGCCTTCAAGATTGCAGTGCAGCTTCTTACGTGTAGGTCACAAGAGAGCTCTTTTAAAGGTTTACGATCCTTCTAATACAATTCAAGTGCTATCTTTCCCATTTCTATTACAAAGTAGCTCAAAATGTCCCCACCTGCCAGTGTAAAATGATGCTCCAGAGTAATCCCAAAGTCAGTTTGTGATTTCCGTCCACAATGTCGGTTCCTCCAATATTCACCAAATCCACCTGTTCGAGTGGAAAAAGTTTACTTGTAAGACAATCTTTCACAGAAGATCAGGATTTCATTTTAGCAGCTCTGTGCAGCAATATAAGTAAATGATAAGAGATAGTTCACTTTAGAGAATAAGGTAAATGTAATCTTGAAAATACATTATAGATAAATAATAATTAGAAATAGTGCTTCACTTTGGATCCAATTCACTCATATTAAAAGCTCAATACATTAAATGTTTCTAAAAAATCAGTTGATGCCACTGCATCAGAGCAAGTGGCTGGTAACAAAGCAAAAAATGTGTGTTGCCCAGATGAAGCCCAAAAGTCACACCCCACACTTACATTGTTCTGGTGTAAAACCTGGAGCACACGGTTGACGTTGTTCAAAGCGTGTACCCGTGTGGAGCCACGTTCCTTCGGCTGGAAAACAAAACAGAAAATCCAGTTAACAAGCCCTTTGCTGCATGTTCCTGTCACAAAACATCTGACTTCTAAAACCATTGTGGAGATTTGTGTGTGCAGATCCTCCAGTCAAGAACATGAAGACAGTGGTTCCCCAACTTTGCTGAGTCCTTGAGGGTTGGGTGGGAACACATGGTCAAGTGCTTTGCTATTCACCAAAGCTTTGTCAGTTCAGATCCACCCAGAGTCAACCTCTACTAAAAGGTCACCTCCACAGAAACCCTAAAAAGCAGGGTTAGCACGAGTGTGAGTGAACCCCTCAGCAGCTGACCTAGTTTTCCGTTGGCGCTGGCCTCTCCTAAATAATGTAAAGTATTTCTTTTAAAAATATTGTTCTTGTTGTTGTTTAATGCCGTCGAGTTGTAGACGACTCATAGCGACCCTATGAACGAACAGCCTGAGCACTGTTCATACATAGAGTTTCCGGAGGCAAGCCATTTTGGAAGTGGATGCCGCTCCTGCTTCCAGGCTTGATTTAGTCGGGAAGCTCCAGGCAACACTGTCCACCATGGCTGCCCATTATGGAGTATAAAATTGTGCAAAGTACTGATGCCTGCATTTTATCCCACCTCCAAAAGATGGACTGGACACGTGAAAGTTGTATTCATGGTTGGCGTTGCAATTTTTCAAAGTTTTCTGGTCATTTTCATGTGATTGTAAATTTGGGAAGCTCTGTTTTAGGAGCACTGCTTTTCTGACCTAAATTGGTCCTGATACAGAAAAGACTTAGGAAACTGGACCCTTCACCGGATCCAGGAATGCAGGACTTGGCACCGTGGCACCAAGGCAGCTCTTTCTGCTTCCTGGCCAGGAAATCCTAAATGAGGATCACACACCAACTTCTCCAACATCTGGAAAACACACATTAGCAAGAAAGGAACTCCTCTTCTGGTGGGCATCTCTCTGTCCCTTTCACCTTAGTTTAACCTCTGGAGGCCTAGTACAATACATTTCACGTTTTAAATTCAAGAGAGCTGGACTTGATAAAGAAATACGCACAAAGATAATGCTGACAATCAGAATACAAATAAATGCCACCTTTTAAAACATCTTGCTTCAAACTACATCTGCTAGGTCACCACTTTAGAGAGCTCTCAGGGCTTAATGGCAAGGAGTTGTGTTGTCAACCCAACGGCAGGTGGTTTGAATTTACCAGCTGCTCCTTGACCGAAACATAGGCAATGGTTCATTTGATCTACAGTTTCCAAAAGCCCAGTGGAACATCAGCTGTGAGTCAGTTCCAACTCAACAGGACCTAACAACACCATATTGTGTGTTTGTCTCTAAACACCTTTCTACTGTTCAATATCTTGCGTCCCTTTTAAATATTCATTCTTCTTTGCTATTTCTCAATATTATAAAAGGGCTGTCTCAGAAATAAAGATGGTAAATTCATCGTTGGTTAACATAAAGCCCTCCCAAAAGTCCAAATATTGTTCTATCAAAAAACTAATTATGAATGTATCTTTTCAATTTTCCCACTTCAGCTTTTCTGTTTTAGGTGTGTCCACAGCAGGTCTTCGCGTGTCAGTAATGGCCAGTAACGATCGGTTAGCCTTGTATTTGACAATGATGTTTCTCACCAGCGAGGTTCCGGTGAGGCCTTCGAGGAGGTCCAATAGCTTCCTTCCATCCTTGAGGTCTGTGAACATATCACTGATGGGTGGCTTCCCACTCTAGAAAACAAAAAACAAAAGTATGGGTTAAGCCGATAGCAAAAATCCCTACCCTAGCTGGCAAACAAATGAATGCATTTCTTGTTTCCCATTAAAAAGTTCTGGAAGATTTGTAAACTCTCCAACCTTCCCTTGGACAGGAAGAGTAAGTGCAGAGAGCTTTTAAAGAATGCTTTACATTACTTTTTAGAATAGGAGTTTTTTTAAAAAAAAAAAAAGCTATGATGAATGTTAATGTATCTTCACAATGGTGGAGTATGTCCCTGAGCCAGGAATGATAAAGGAAGGTAGTGACATCTATCAACAAGCAGAGTCCACCCTGGCATGGGGATTCAATCCCATCTGTGGTACAAAGTCATCACACCACTGTCCTTTGTGGTATAATGACACCAACTCAGAATTAGCATTATGGACAATTTACCTTGTCAACAAGTTCAGCTCTCAGGTGCCACACTGATAATGCTAGTCTTTTATTTGTGAATGAATGAATGAATGACTATGAGGCCAGTACTACAAGATCATGCTCTCTGTAGGGAATTCAGTGACCTCTGATGGGCTTGTGATAAGAAGCTGCGCTGCAATCCCAAAGGCGTTTGAGTCCACCAGCTGCTCCACAGATGGGCAATCTCCCCAGCCCCACCCCCAGGTCTCTGAATTTATTGCCTCTACATACCTGCTGCAGTGTTCACTAAGGGTCAGTTCCGACTCGACAGAACACAACCACCACAAGACCAATCTTTTGAATGAAAAGGTTTATAAGAACCAAAACCAAATCTGCTGCCATCAAGTCGATTCTAAGTAAGAGTGAGAGATACAGCAGAACTGTCCCACAGTGTCTCCAAAACTGTTATCTTGTGGAAGTAGAGAGCTGAGCTGCGTCTTTCCCCCAGAGAAAGGCCAGGGAGTTGGAACCTTTCAGTTAACCACCAAATGGTCTGACTCCAGAGCCACACGCTCCTTCAAAGGCTTACAGAATTCGGACATTTTCACCCCTGGCTGATGAACTGCAGGAAGCAAACTCCGGTGTTAGAGCTCAGAAACCCACCTCCCTTCAGTTTGGCGGGTCTCTGCATGGACCACAGCAGCCCTGGAGGTGGAGTCAGGAAGCCTGGGTCTGAACACATTGGTCACTAACTGGATAGTGAGCCAGGTCCAGCTGCCACCTAACCTTTTTCTGAACTGCATTTCCCCCCCCCACCCTCGCTCCTCTTAATTGCATTTTATTGTGAAGATGAAATAATAGATTTTTTTAAACTGTCAAGAATTAAAACAAACAACAGTAAAACCTGACTCCTGTCTCTAAGTCAGTTCTGCCTCAGAGAACCCCTCCATCTGAGCCTCTACATCTCTGTGGGAAGGAAGGGCTAGCACAGCTTTCTCCCCCAGAGCAGCTGGTAGACTCGAACTGTCGAGCTTCTGGTTGGTAAACTGTCACCCTGAGCACCAGGCTCCCGGGGCTCCTTCCTCAATGATAAAACACCATTTAATAAGTGGTGCAGACAGTTTAAAATCAGTGACAAACCTAAAGATAAGTGATTTAACCTACAGGGCAGTTCAGGGATAAAAGGCCGGATGGACTGTTGTAAAGGGTAAACCCAGGAAAACTCTACTGACCAAACTGTTGTAAAAGGTAAAACGGTATCCCAACAAAATGAAGCAAGAGGTGCAGTACAACATGGCTGGGGGGACGAGGGAGAGGGAGCAAAATGTACAACAATGAGTGAGGGCAGAGTGGAAAGAGCTAGAGGGTTCCCAGGTGGTGGAGCAATAAACCTGGGAGCCCCTGGTCGGGAGGCTTGTCTTAGAGTGGGACACGTCCAAGCATTTAGGGGAGAACTAAGTTTGCCAATATATGAAGCTAGAGTTCAGCACCTTTAGACCTAGACTTGCCACTGGAGTGAGGTGCTTTATGGAGGCATTTGCACTGGCAGAGCGACAGGACCTATGTGGCAGAAGCCAAGGGCTCGAGGCCAAGGATCACACAAAGCCTTGTCATCACCTATGGCCATGATCTGGGTTGTTCCTGAACCTGAATTGTAACATGTTACTTCCCTGACAAATTCCATATCTGTGAAAAAAAAAAGCAAAAACAAAAACAAACAAAAATCTACAAGGTAAAACCAAAAAAACTCTATAGAACAGCTCAGCTTTGTAACACAGAAGTGTGTCAAATAAACCACAGCACCACTATGAAAACTGCACAGATTACTAGCTCCATTTCCCAGAGTTAATAATGATACATTATAAAGAATAATGATTACATGAGAGAGAGAGAGAGAGAGAGAGAGAGAGAGAGAGAGAGAGAGAGTAGAAGTTCAGTTATCTATCATCATGTTGTTGTTACTGTGTGTGTCAAGCAGGAACCATCCCATAGCTGACCCTCCAGTGGGTTTTCAGAGGCAGTAAATTACAGAAGAGGAGACCGCCTATCCTTTTCCCACAGAGCAGCTGGTCGATTTGAACCTTGTGCCTTTGGGATTGCAACAAAGCTTCTTACTACTAAGCAATCAGAGCTCCCTACTATATATATCATATAAAAGAAAATTTATTCTGAGTTTGAAATAGAAAAGAGGGAAGGGGCTGTTCAGAAATTTCCTAAAATCTTGCAATATCCTACCCATTGGGCTTTTTGTTTGGTTTGTTGTTTTGGGGGAAGTTTTGTTTGTTTTTACTTCTCCTCTCATGATTTGTGCTATGTGCCTCTTCCATAGTTCACATAGTATAAATGAGAGGCAGTATGGTAAAGTGTTCACTCAAAACAAAGCAGAACTGTTTTGAATCCAAACAAAGCTGTTTCTCCATTCCCAGCTGCCATCTGCATGGCCAGGGACAGGGCTGGGGTCATACAGACAACTTCGCTGATGGCGCAGCGACGAAACTTCAGAAAGCAGTGCAAGGGGCGACTTCCCACACCCAGCCTTTGGAAAATGACATCAGGCTTGGAAATGTGGAGGATCAGCGAAAGAAGAGGAAGACCTTCACAGGATGGACTAACACAGTGATTGTCACAACGGGCTTACGTACAGCAGAGGTAAGATAACGGTACAAGCTGGAAAAGGGCTCGGATCCTTTGTTCACAGCGTCACCATGAGTCATCGCAGACTCAACAGCACCTAACAACAACAGCAATGTAGGTGTCTCTCATAGGACAGTTTTTAGCAAGTTCACTGCTAACTCAAAGATTGTAAGTGGCCAGCAGTTCAAAGCCACCAGCCACTAAAAGAAAGAAAGACAGCAGCGTCCTTCACAATTTACAGGCTCAGAAACCACTATCATTGGATCTGACTCAAGAGCAGTAAATGAGCATCCAGGGAACTACAAAGACAAAGGGTCCTTTATCCCACTCCCTCCAAAATGCAAACAGCAAATCTGCCACCCAATTATCAAGTTCTATTTCAAGGAGCGTTGAACACTCTTGGTCTTAGATACAGAGAAGACACAAGAATGTAGGTAAATTTCTTGGTAGGAAAAAAAACCCGAGTGTATTTACACACAGAGAGAATGTGAAGAGATACAGATGTGGTGAGTGTATTGTTATTAGTCACCATCAAGTAACATGGTGACGCATGGACAGCTGTGACCTCCAGTTTTCACGAACCTCTTTTTCATAAGTAGATCACCAGGCCTTTTTTTTCCCACGCTTGTCTTAGTCTAGAAGCTCCACTGTTCTGTGTCCTAATAACACATAAGCCTCCACTGACAGAAGAGGGGTGGCTATTTAAAGCATATTGGCTGGGAAGCAAACCCCAGTCTCTCACAAAAATTCTACCACTGCTTTGTACATAAATAATAATTACATGTGTACATGGCAGGTCAGCATAAAACGTTCACTGTGCATCTTCTTCCTAAAGAACTAAAATAAAACACCACACAATCTAATAAGCTCTGTTGGCCTAATCGTAAGGAACTGTGCTGCAATCCCAAAGGCACATGGTTCAGATACACCAGCAGCTCCACGGAACAAAGACGGGCCATCATCTGTCGTATGATTTACTGCGTCTGAAAACTCAGCAGAGTCAGCTATGACGTGGTTCCAACTTAATGGCAAGCAACAACTACTATGAAATAAAACAGATGAAAGCAAGTGTCCTTATTATAAATCATATGAGTGTCCATCATTACCCTATCTGACATGGAACCTCTCACAAGCCAGATAGCTCTGTGCAAGCTCCCTAACCTTACTCTACTTGTTTATCTGTTACAAAGTGCGATGACAGATGTTCAATAAATGGTAAATACGCTCATTCATCTCCCAACATCAGTGTTTTCTGCTGTCAGAAAAAAATGTCATAAAATGTCAACAATACCTGGAAGGGCTGATAAGACACACACATACACGCGAAGGCACCCCTTTTATCTATCACAGGCAGGAGGGCAAAAACAGGCTCTGAACATGCGCGTAAATTAGCTTCAATTCACAGAGAAAGAGCATTCAAATTCCACTTTCAGTCGTAAGCAGATCCACGGGGATCACTCCCATTCAAGTGCAACTGATAGGCAACACAACAGGGCTCCGGAAGCCCAGCAGGAAACAAAATATATTTCAACTGGAAACTAAGAGGATGTATCTCTAAGTCAAATTGTGTTCAATGGAAAAGTGGGGCATTCTGGGCGTGGTATTCATTTTTTTCTGAATGAAATACTCATTTCCTCTTATGTAGTTAACCCATTTGTTTACTAAACAAGAAACATGAGAAAAATCCTCCCCCCGCCCCCACCAAATGCTAACTACAAAGATGACAGAAACACAGTTCCGTCTGCCTTTTAGGAAGCTCATCACTTATACAAGGGTACCCACTGCCCCTGGCTCACATACACACCCCCACACTCAACACACACACAGTCAATCACTACAAAATAATACATATTCTTCACTAATGCAACCTAGGAATGTCCATCCATGGAAGAAAGGAAGCAATCTGTGCCAAGGAACAAGCTGCACCTAGAACCCTGGAGAGTAACAAGAACGTGACAAGGATGGTAATCAAGTGTTCTGGGCAAATAAGTAAACGAGCATGGTCATGTTCCAATAAAACTTTATTTGTGTAAAATGTTCATTTTGTATAATTTTAATATTATTGATATTGTCCAACAACTTTAAAATGTAAATTCTATTTCAGTTAAAAATCATATAAAAACAGGCAGTTTAAAAAATTGTTCTCAAAACTGTTTAAAAGGGATATGTGATTAGGTATTTTTGTTATGACAGGAGTCTACAGCGAAGGCTACATGGTGGAGTGGACCTGGGGGAGGGTTTGTAAAACAATGAAAGAATTTTTCTTTTACTTTTCTAAGAGGGTAGTGTATTAGAGGGGAGGGTTGAGAGGGGGGAAAAGTGCAACAATGAATGAATGTAAACTCAAAATCTCTGTAAATTTTTACCGAAATTAATAATAAATTTAAATTTACATTTTAAAAAAATTGTTCTCAGACACAGTAATAGCAAGTACCTACTATGTGCCAAGTACATAAGACATTTACAGAGAATCAGGTGCACTGTTTGTATGTATTGGTCGTTTCTTTGTAATAGTTTTTGAAAGCTTTCACCCCCGTTTTGCAGACAGGGAGCTTGGGTGGTATAGTTTGCAAGGAGTCGTGCTACTAACCCAAAGGAGAGGTGCCTCTCTGGCATAATCTCTTGTTATTTACAGCCTGACAAAAAGTGCTGAAGGATCAGAAATGAGGGGTTCCATATTGATGGCAATGAGGGAGTGAGGGACTTACAAATAGGAACCTAAGATTTTTTTAGGTGAAATGATAACTTGAGAAGCAACACCAGAACATAGTGCCACAAATCTGGTTGCAAATCCACAGGAAAGGAAATACTAATTCAGTGAGGGAATATACTTAATGATCTCCCAAAGGGTGCAACAGAGAGATCCAACAAGACTCAAACTCACTGTGGATGAGTCAGAAGTGACACCCAGCCGACTCTCCAGAGGGTCCTCAGAGGCTGTCAGCTGCAGGAGAGGGGACTGTCCATCTTTCTGCTGCTGGTGGATTGAAGTAGCTCGCCTTTGCATTAAGAGTATAACTTCTACCCACAAGGCCACCAAATGTACCACATATAATTAGCTCAACATGAAGACTAATTTTTCTAAGCACAAAATTTTAAAGCAGGACTTTGAAGAGATTTGACCCAATGCATTCATGGCTGATGAATCAACTCAGGAATACCCTCACATTTTTAAAATATGTGTGAACTGAACATTAACTGGGATGGAGGGAAAGGCAGGATAAAATCCTATTAGAAATCTCCCAGTTAGCATCAAAAGAAGATGGAAGGAATACACAGAACCGTTGTATCAAAAAGAATTAACTGACACTGAAAACTTAAGGAAGTCAAAGGTGATGAAGGATGAAGTTCAAGCTGTATTAAAGGCATGAGCAACAAATAAGGCCCCGGAATAGATGGGATACATCATTTTCAACTAGCAGATGCGGCCCTGGATGTGCTCACCAGTTCATGCCAAGAAATTTGGAAGACAGTTACCTGTCTGACTGACTGGAAGACAAATTTATATTTGTCCCCATTCCCAAGATAGGTGCGAATTCAACAGAATGTGGAAGTTATCAGACAAAATCATTACTATCTCATGAAAGCAAAATATTGTCGAAGGTTCAAAAATGGCCAGAACAGTACATAGACAGGGAACTACTAGAAGAAGCTGAAGTTGGCTATAGAAGAGGCCACTACACCAAGAATATCACTGCTAATGTCACATGGGTCCTAACTGAAAGACTGAGAAACATGGGATAAATAATTTATACTGCATTGAAACAGATGAGGGAGAGAACTGTTTAAAAGGCATATGTGATTGGGTATTATTGTCATGACAGGAGTCCAGAGCGAAGGCTGCATAGTGGAGTGGACTTGGGGGGAGGAACTGTTTAACAATGAAAGAATTTTTCTTTTACTTTTCAAAGAGAACAGCAAATTGGGGTGGGGGGGAATAGGAAGAAAATTTTAACAATGAATGAATGGAAACCCTAAGTCTCTGTAAACTTTCATTAAAATTAATAGAAAAAGAATACCAGACAAATGTCTATTTGTGTTTTATCTGCTATGCAAAGGCATTTGACTGTATAGATCATAACAAAATTATGAGTAACATTGAGAAGAATGGGAATCCCAGAACACTTAAGTGTGCTAATTTGAAATCTATACCTAAACCAAGAGGCTGTTACTTAAACTGAGCAAGGAAACACTGCATGGTTTAAGATCAGGAAGGGTGGGCATCAGAGCTGTATCTTTTCTCCATACCTATTCAGTCTGTATGCCGAGCAAATAATTTGCAAACCTGGACTGTATGAAGAAGAATGTGACATCAGGATTAGAGAAAGACTCATCAACAACAGGCATTATGCTTGCTGAAAGTGAGAAAGGCATAAAATGCTTGCAACATAATATCAAGGACTACAGCCTTCAGTATGGATTACATCTCAACATCTAGAAAACAAAAGTCTTCACCCAACAGTCAGCATTATGGTAGGTGGGAAAAGGACTGAAGGTGTCGACAACTTCTTCATCCTTGGCCCAATAATCAACATCCGTGGAACCAACAGTCAAGAAATCAGAAGACACACTGGGCAAGGAGGCTGTTAGTGACTGCTCCAAAATGCTGAGGAGCAATGATGTCAGTCTGAAGACTAAGGTGCCCCTGATCCAGGCCACGGTCTTAATCACCAGCATGCATCAGACAGCCATGCAATGAATAACAATGATGGAAGAAGAATTGCTACCTTTGAACTGTGGTGCTGGAAAAGAGTACTGAATATCCCATGAACTGCGGAAAGAAGAGACAGAGAGAGAGAGAATGTCTTGGAGACGGTGCAGCCAGAGCGCTCCTTGGAGGCCATAATGGCAAAGTTTTGTCTTCATTCTCTGGACACGTAGATAAGCGAGGCTACTCCTTAGGAAGGGACATCATACTTGGAAAGATGGAGGGTCACTAAAGGAGAAGGACCTCCCCACAATGAGATGGACTGATGCAAGGATTTCAGCAATGGGCTCTAGTGTGTCAGAGATAATGAAGATGGCACAGGATAGGGCAGGGTTCAGGACGACTGTTCAGAAGGTAGCTATGAGGTATACTTGACTCAATAGTACCTAACAAACACAACAACAAAAAAGGCAGCAGAGTACTGCATAGTAAAGTTCCTGACCAGCAGCTAACCAAGCCACTCTGCTCCCTCCACAGCTACTTGAAACGGCTGCCCACACCTCTTTCAAGAGTCCCAGTCCAGGCCCTCAACTCATCATTTTTACCATTCCAGTCAGCATCCTGGATCACCTAGGTTTTAAAATATCAAATCTATTCCCATTCCCTTATTGCGACACTGGTTCAAACCAGTTTAAAGCCTTGTCATAAACCATAACTAACACTTGCCAATTAAAGGCTCTAAACATGGGATCTGCTCTGGGAAACAGCTTGAGAACGTCAGAAGACACCTCCTAAGAAAAACAAAAACTGAATCATCTTCAGAGTTAACCTCCTATTTATATACTTAAGCGCTGTTTGCAGAGATTTCTCTGAGAGAATATAGTGAATAATTCAATTATCCAAACATTTGGTGAATAATTTAATTATCCAAATATTTGGTGAATATGACTCTTGTGCTTGACCCTGAAGAAATGTCAGGTTGAAGTCATTCTCCCCATTCTAAAGTGGGGCTCTCCATGGTTTTACAATAAACACAAGAGTACAGATGGACATCTTTGAACATGGATGATGGAGACATGCTGGATCACAATTAAACCTCAAAAACAGATGCTACGTGTTAAGAGAGTACAGATGACCAGGTTATAGTCCTAGTGTCACTAGCGTCACCGGTTCCCTCCTCTCACTCTGTTCTCCCCAACACCTCCTTCTTCTCCCCTCGTGGTACTTATTTACCCACCAGCTGTTAGTTTGTCTGTTTCAACACAAATTCCAAATGAAGAATAGGAATAAATGTCTGAAAATCTAACTATTTAGCCAATGAATTCTAGGAACAACAACACACTGCCTGTCAGACTGCTGGAAGATGGACCTTCTGGCCTGGAAGGTACGCAGGATGCCTCGTGACAACAACAATTGGGGAGATGGGAGGGACAGGGCTGGACAATGTTCCATTCTGTTGTAGGTTAGGACCCTATGAGTCAGAAGGGTGTAAAGACAACTAAAAACAATGGCAGCCTCCCTCTGCCACTATGAACCACAGGAGCAGACAGCATGAAGGCCGGCAGCCCCGTCATGACTCAGACCCAAGCAGTTATCACAATGCCTGGGAAGAACGCGGGGTCTGTGGGAGAACGTGAAGACCCAGCGCCTGCTCCGTAGGAGCTCTCGTGGCCTGATGAACGAGGAGCTGTGCAGTCAGGCCAAAGCCATACACTTGAGTCTGGAAGCTGCTCCAGGGAGAAAGGGGAGCAATCTCCCACTGTGCCATTTACAACCTCTAAAACATCCACTGGAGGGTCAGCTGCTATATGAATGAGTTCCGACTCAACAACACGTCACAAAAACATCACCACACAGGGAGGTGCACCATTAACCCAAAGTCCATATTCTCAGCAGCTTCCCAGGAGAAATCTCCCATGAGATTTACAGTGTCTGATGCCCAACAGATGGTCAGCTATGATGTGATAGCACTCAGTTGGGTTGGGTTTTTGTTATTGTGTTTTATTATTTGTTCACTCATACACACTTTCCTCCTCCCCCATTCCCTTGTGAAGCTATTCACTGTCATACACATGGCCTCTCGTCATCCATTGCTTACCTAATGCATTTCTTTCACCTATTCCAGTGCAGTGTTCATATCCATTCTTTTCCCACTCTTTGTCCTCCCCACCCTATCTCGATCCTATTATTACAATAATGGACTTATACAGTATTTGTCTCTTTGTAACTAAGATGTTTCACTCAGTATAATGTCTTCCAGACTCATCCAGGTTGCATAGTGTTTCATAAATTTGTTATTTTTCAGTGCTGTATAGTATTACACTGTGTGAATGTTTATCTATCTGTTCAGCTGTTGATAGTACAATACAAACAGATTTATACACACCATGGTTACCATAGCATTATGCACAATACCAGAGAGATGAAAACAGCCCAGGTGCCATCGCTATTGACGTTTTTGTTGGTGTGTTTTTAGAGTGTGTTTTTTTTTCCAGTTTGTCAGAGAGCAGGGCCTGTTAGCATCTACAGTGACTTAAAGGAATAAATGTGAGAGTCCACAGTAAGACTAGGAGACTGCCAGTCACCTTTAAGGCCAAAGGGGACAGCGAGATCTTAGTCTTAGGCAAGTGGCCACGGAGGAATTTAGACCCACTGGTGGCAAAACTCCTAGGTGTTGTTATTGTTAATTTTCATCTGCTTGAAGAAGAAACAAGAAATCTGGCTTCCTGTGTTTAATCTCTTGATATATGGAATTAAAAAAAAAAAACAACAAACTCAGTTCCAGACAAATCTTTTCTATCAAGTCAGAGTAACAATCTTTGCACAGAGAAAACCACACACAGACAAGTCAAGCAGGAGTCCTTCCAGGCACTGACAAACTGGTCACACAGAGAGACAAAGAAAAGGTCCAACAGAAACTAGAGAAGGATTAATTATAAAATCATTGTTGTTGTTGTTGTTGTTGTTGTTATTGTTGTGTATCACTGAGTCTTGGCTGACCCTCTAACAAAATGACCTTGGCTGACCCTCTGGCAAGTTTTCAGAGGCAGTTAATTTCACGGAAGGAGATCGCTCATCTTTCACCCACAGAGCAGCTGATGGATTCAAACCCTATGCCTTTGAGAATGCAGTACAGCTTCTTGCCACTAGGCCACAGAGCTTACCTTCTATAATTTTAGACTGATAAAAACAAAAGCATGCTAAAGGAAGAAACTGAAGTTGTCGATTATTTTGTTCCACTCAGATCAACAATCAATACCCAAGAAACAGTAGCCAATACACCAAATGACCCATTTAAACAGGTAAATCTACTGCAAAGACCTCTTTAAGACATCACTTTGATGACTAAGGTACACCTGGCCCAAGCTACGGTCTTTTCAATTAAATCAAAGGTAGATGAAGACTGAACAATGAAAAAGGAAGACAGAAAAAAATATCAATGCATTTGAAAAAAAAGTAAGAAGCATTTGACGTAGGGTATTCATAAGGAATATCAAATAGACTGTGGGCTGCTAAAAAACACATCCGTCTTAGGCAAAATATAAGCAGAATGTCCCTCCTGGCCACATGTCCAATGTATGTGAAACAGAGTTTCAGAATCCCTGCCTCGAAGGAGTAACCTCATTTTCATCCTCTCCAAGACAAACCTGTTTGTTCTGTTGGCAGCCCACGGTATGTTCAATCCTCTTCTCCAGCACCACAACTCAAGGGGCAAGGGGCAGTGAATTAGGGAAACCCTTCACGATGTGGATTGAAACAACAATGGACCCAGACACAAAAATTATCTAAGGCAGGACAAGTCCAGGCAACCTTTCATTCATGCCCAAGTTCAGCCATCCTTGCCTCCAAGGAGCACTCTCTCTGGCTGCACTTTCTTTTTCCAAGAGCAATCCAAGTTCTCTACAAACTTTCATTAAACTCTCAACAATTAAAAAAAAAATTAGGGGAGCTCTGGTGGCCTAGTGGCAAGACGCTGCACTATAATCCCAGAGGTACACGGTTCAAATGCACCAGACGTTCTGCTGGAGAAGGAGGGAGCAATCTCCTCCTGTACCAGTCAGATCTGATTTGACAGTACACGTAAAAATAATACAATAAAAATTAAAAAAAAAAAATTTAAAAAAGGGTTACACATAAGTTCACCACAAGCCAGAGCTGACTCCACAACAATTACAGAGTTGTTAGAGTTGTTCAGACACCAACAATCACGGCCTTCCGATCCAAGAAACAGCTCATCCTGTCACTTCTATCTCCAAAATCACATTCCAGAGTAATCCTTCTCCACATCTTCACTGTCCCCAGACTCGTCCAAGCCACAGTCATTTCCAACAGTGGTTTAACTCTCTGTGCTTCTGCAAAAGAAGCCAGAGCATCCTGATAATTTCCTGACTATACAGTAGTGGCCTAGAGGATAAGATGGTGTGCTGCAATCCTGAAGACAGGAGGTTCAAACCCACTAACCACCCCACAGGAAAAGGACGGGCAGTCTCCTCCCATAGGATTAACTGCCTCAGAAAACCCCTGAAGGGTCAGCCATGAGTTGGTTCTGACTCAACCACACAACAACAACAATACACTGTCATAAAATCAAACAAACCACAAGAGGTGATCAAACGCAAGCACCACAAAATAATAAATTTCACTGGATAATAAATCAAAACGGCAGCTACAAAATGCTTGTGTTGCCTTCAACAAGGGAAGCAGAGCTGATTCGAACTTTGATGAGGACAGAGGCAGGCCCCACGGACAGAGGGTCAGGCCTGGACTGCAGGCTAATGGATGCACACCAGCCACACTGCCAGCAGACCTCAATGCCTTTATATGCACCACTGGTAAAGTGATGGAAAAGTCTGCAGATCTCAGGTCTTCAATAATTAGGCTTCCCTAAGAAGAGGAGCACCTCGGGGTCAGGGTGAAGGGTGGTGTTGTTAGGTGCCAGCTGAGCTTAGTACGACTCATAGTGATCCTACGAGCAGACCTGAACCCTGCCCTCTCCTGTGCCATCCTCTTCATCTCTGATGCACTTGAGCCCATTGTTACAGTCACTGTGTCAATCCTTCCCATTGAGGGTTTTCCACACCTTAGCTGACCCTCCACTTTTCCAAGCTCGATGTCCCTCTCCAACGTACAGCCTTTCCTAGCAGCATGCCCGAAGTATGTGAGATGGAGCTTAGCCATCCTTGCCTCCAGGAAGCACTCTGGCCACACCTTCTCCAATAGTAATGATGATTTAAGAGTGAATAAATGAACTTTCTTTTTGTTGAATAAAAAACTGGCAGTAGCCTTAACCCCTTATTTTAAATAACCAACAATGTAAAGCACCTCAACTTCTTGTCTTTTTATCAACATTGACTCAAAGCTGACCCCCTCCCCCAATTTGGTTTAAGAAGCTGTAAATCACACAGGCGGAGACTGCCAGTCTTTCTCCCTCAGAGCAGCTGGTGGATCTGAACCACTTGCCTTTGGGTTGGCAGTTCAACTCCTTAATCACCAGGCAACCAATCCTGGCTTCCAATCCTGGATACCCTAAACCATTGGATCTCAAACCACAGTGGCTCAGAGAGTACTGCAGTCCATAGAGGACTATGCTAACCCAAAGGTTAGCAATGAGATCCCCCAGGGTCTCCTCAAGAGAAGGTCAGGCAATCTCCTCCCATGCTATTTACAGCACCAGCTACGAGTCAGTTACGAATCAACAGAAATGAGTTTGAATTTCCAGAAGGTGTGAGATCACCCAGCCTTTCTTCATAGCTCATCTTCATCTGATAGCTCTTGCCGAAGCCTGAAATGTAAGTACAACACACAAGCCCCGAGAGGCTGACTGAGCTCAAGGTACACTTGGAACTGAACCCAGGTCTCTTCATGGGAGGAGACAGTTCCATCACTGAATTTCCAATGCCCCTGTAAAAACAGAATAGACCCAACATCTTTTGGTCAGAAATGTGATAAGCCTATCTCCTCCTGCACAATTTCCTGCCTCTGACAACCTGCTGGAGTATCAGCTATGAGTAGGCTCGGACTCAACAGTATCCAACAAGAAGAAATGTAGATTTACCATGCACAGTAAACACACATCTCTCAAATCAAGTGCCAGTTCTCCAGAGAGGTTGAAATGAACGATGACAAAGTGCAGCCAATTGTCTCTTAAGAGGCTTGGAGACATTCTCCATTGTTCATCCCTCCACTTTATTCATTCATTGTAACCTCACTGTGTCTAACTCTGCTTTGACTCGTATGCCTTCAATTCACGAGAAGCAATGTCCCATGTGGAACAGTAGAGCACAGAGGACTTCCATGAGACCAGCAGACTCACACATTCTTCAAACCTAGGTGCAGGGCTATCTCTCCTCTGAGGCCACCCTTCAGCAAATGAGCAGAGCAGCACACAATTAAAGCATCATGTCTGTAAGATCAGAGCTCTACTTAAAAATCACCCAAGAGCATTATGCTGAGTGAACTAACTCAGTCACATAAGGATAAATACTGCATAAAACTGTTATTGTAGAATAAGGATCCAGGAGGGGTGGGAGAGGGTGGAAGCAGAGGGATGTGGATGTACAGGGGGATGAGGGGATTAATCATTGGGTTGTACAATTTGATGGGTGCGGGGTGAGGGAAATTGAAAGAACTTGTTCAAATTTGTATTTAAATTTTGTAAATAAACTAGTAGACAAATTTAAAAAAATTTAAAGTCACTTGAAAGAGACCAAAATTAACAGCTATGGAAATATGAAGACGAGAAGATAAGAGAGACAGGGAAACAAGAGTACTAGAAATGGAACAAACACTACAAAGAGCACACTGACACATTTGATAAATGTAAGTGACAACTGTGAGCAAGCTATGCAGAAGCTTCCAAGTGGGAATCTTACTTAGTACACACACTTTCACCAAAAATTCAATAAACTACTACTTTGGAAAAGATCTAAGTAAATCACTTAAAAAAAAAAGCCAGTAATATTCCACTCTCTCTGAAAAGAACACATCTGAGTAAGTCTGAAATGAAACCCATAAAAAGCATTTCACAAATTCTTTTATGTTCTGTCAAATTAAACTTCAAGTCTGGAATGGTAATTTATTGGAAGCAGTTGCCTACTTTGTCTTTAAAAAAAAGGGGGGGACCCTAGAACTTGAGGACATGTCATGGTCCACAAACTACCAGCTTCCAGAACTGAGGCAATAAATTTCTGTTGATTAAACTCAGAAATGTGTCCAAATTAAAAAGTGATTCATGTCTAAGTTTTCGCAGCCTCTATCCCTAATCTTCACCTGGTGAGCCTCTGCTGACAGTGTCAAAAAGCAGGTTCCTGCAAGTGTCCATTCTCAGCTCCCCCGACAAGCATCTCAAAGAGTTGGCCAAAGAGAACAAAAACTCAAAGTCACAGCAACTTCCCAACAATGGAGCAAGGAAGCCTCCCCGCCTCCCCAGGAGACAAACCCACAACAAACCAGAGAAACTCAGAACAAAACACTCCAGTCCCAGATCACATGCACTTCAAGAGCCAGTGTTTTTTTTCCACTTTGGTTTTAATGTAAATGTACATATATAGCAAAGATACCACAAGTTAGGAGCATGAGATAGGCTCCTATTTAGCATTCTTAGTCATTAAAATAGCCCCTAATGCTTCACCATAATCCCTCAATAATCTTTAGCAATATGAGGCAGGTAATTATGATCGTGAGTGTTTTATGGAAAAGTTAAGTGACTTGAAAAATTGGCTTCGTAATTCGCCTACAGTCATAAGCAAATGAGCAGCGTGTCTAGGAATATGTGTTTTTCATTTTGCATCTCTTACTTTGCTCCTTTAGTTAATCAATATCTTCTGAGATCTTTAGAATTTTTCAAAATCCCACAACATAGTCTACCCTTGTGTGACTTTGCAGGACAAACCATGGTGTACCTGGTGAAAAATTCTTAATGATTTACAATAAGAATGCTGCACATTTACAACAGGTGCTGCCTTAGCTGTTTCCCCCTGTATAACTGAAAATGGAAACATGGTTTTAAATCCTTATTATTAACTATCCTGTTGTCTATTAATCCTATAAATACTCTGTGAATTCTGTAATATGATGTAATCACCTGTCTTAATATACTGTTATGAAATGCATGCAATTAATCTGTTAAGAGGGGAGTTTCCTTAGAGTGTATTCTGACTCCAGACTGTACTAAGGAAATGCTCTGACAGAACTCACTTCACTTTCCTATCACCTGACTTGCAGATCTTGTACCAGTCTGCCACATCGCCTATGAAATTCAGGCTTGCCAGCCCCCAAATCTTACAACTAATATATAATTTTGCCAATTCTATTTCCTTGAGAACCTGAAGAAATCCCCAAAAGTAACAGGGAGAGATAATCTTATACATATGAACACATCGGAGGCCACTGGGATAAAATGTTTCATATCCAAACTCTTCCCATTGTGTAAACTATGCTTTCCAAAATAGGGTCATCTGCAGACAATACTTGAAGGGTCTCGAATAGCACCAAGTCTCAAATGCAGATGTTGATGAAATTAAAATTTCATCAAGTAAGTCCTTGTTTTGATTTGGAGTAACCTTAAATACACTGCCAGTTATACAAATGCTATCTATATTTGTGACCCTCTGCCAGGGCCAGTTTTCACATTTCTGACACTCTCAGAATCAAGATAAAATATCCTTCAGAAAAAAAAACTTGGTTAAAACCAAGAAAAACATTGCAATCAAATAATCAACTATAAATACCAAGATCAAGGCAATTTTTAAACTGTGCTATTACTCAAAGCCATGCATATTCAGGAGATCTCTGTGAGGTCATGCTCCAGAGGGAAAATTCTCTGCACTCACACTCTCTGAGGGATCTGAGTTACTTAAAGGATACTCGGTTTTAAGAAAAGTCTCAGTTACCTTTGAAAAGCGGGCATTTATCCATTTGGTAAAGGTTTTCTTCTGCACGTCATTGTGTTCATCTGTAGGAAGAAAGAAGAGAAAAGTATGAGCAAATGAACCTTCATCAGGAGCTTAACTAAGATGATCTCCATTCTGCAGTGTTTACGACTGTCCCATTAGGAGAGCTCAGGAGGGACAATGATCCATAGCTAATTAGAAGTGTGATGACTGGAGTGTGATGACCGGAGTGTGATGACCAGAATGTGAAGACTGGAGTGTGACAACCAGAGTGTGACAACTGGAGTGTGATGACTGAAGTGTTATGACTACAGTGTGACAACTGGAGTGTGAATACTGGAGTGTGATGACTGGAGTGTGATGACTGGAGTGTGATGACCAGAGTGTGATGACCGGAGTGTGATGACTGGAGTGTGATGACTGGAGTGTGACAACTGGAGTGTGATGACCAGAGTGTAAAGACTGGAGTGTGATGACCGGAGTGTGACAACTGGAGTGTGAAGACCAGAGTGTGATGACGGAAGTGTGATGACCGGAGCGTGATGACCGGAATGTGATGACTGGAGTGTTCTCCATCCCCGGAGCCTGAAGGCGCTCACAGCTGAGGCAAGCTCTGGGAACTGGGTTCTCTGTCATTCAGCACCAACACACAACAACTAGTTGTGCCCCAGTCACAACAACCTGGTCTGAGGGGCTGACTTGGTAAATATCATATATTATACTTTTTGTTACATGTTCTGGTTTTGAGTCCATTTCGGGTGTTTGTGGTTGTTGTTGTTGTGTACAATGGAGTGGGAACCAACCCATAGCTGGCCTTCCAGTGGGTTTTCAGAGGCAGTTAACTAACTGCACAGGAGAACACTGCCCATCCTTCTCCCATGGAACAGCTGGTGGCCTCAAACCACATGCCTTTGGGACTGCAGCACGACTTCTCATCACTAGGCCACCAGAGCTCTGGAACGGCCTCCTTTTCATACAGGTCCTATGCTGCCAGAGCTGAAAGTGGTACAAAGTTTATAGTGAATTCTACAGCTCATTTTCCTGCAGTGAGGCTGACACAGCAAAGATTTTCTGACCTTGACCTTCAACTCATTTTACAAAGAGAAAACGGGGGGGGGGGGGTTCAGGGGGGGAAAAATCAATCATTTAGTATAGATTACAAACTTGTTTTCTAAGCCATAACAAATAAAAACTGACTTAAGAAAATTTCTAGAAGACAGCGTGATTTATTAGACAGGAGGAGGTTATGTTTTATTTTCAAAAGAAAAAAGAGCAAAGAGCTTTTGGTGCAAGCTGGCCACAATCCACCCCACTTACTGGGTTCTACTGAATAAGCACTCCACCATCTCTTTGCCTCGTAACTCTTATTGTTCATATGCCTAGTGCCGTATTCTCTACCTGCCGCCAAGGCAATTCCAACTCCTAGTGACCCTCCATCAGCTTCCTGAGGCCATAAATCTTTCTAGAAGGAGACTGTTCATCTTCTCCCATGAAGCAGCTGGTGGTTTAGAACAAGTGATCTATGTTGTTAGTAATGCTAGTGACAATTTACTACCTCACCAGAGCCCCTCCTCATCTGTGTGGTGGTGGTGGTGGTGGTTTGTACCGTCAAGTCAGAATCACCTCAGAGCTGACATTCCAGGAGGTTTTCAGAGTCAGTAAATCACATGGGAGGAGACTGCTCATCCCTTTCCCACAGAGCAATAGGTGGATTCGAACAGTGAGCCTTTGAGATTGCAGTGCAGCTTCTTATCGCAGGCCACCAGAGTTCCCTGGGTATAAATAATACCTAGCTTGTAAGGGTTGTGTCACGATCACTGAATAAAAAAATTCTCTGCACTCACACTCTCTGAGGGATCTGAGTTGACAAATAGCTGATATGTAAATATTGTTATTGCTATTATTGTAAGTAACAAACAAAGGTAACAAATGGGAATTTGTTTTACCCTTTCAGTCACGCAGAAAGTAAGAGTACACTGTGGAAAGAAGTCCTTTCAACTATATTCTCTTCACCACCCCTCAATGTCCAGAAACACCAGCCACATCAAAACAGTCCACATCACCAACAACAAACAGAGGAAGAGGAGCTCTGGTGAGGTAGTGATTTGCCAGTCACACTACTAACAATATAGTGTCAGCAGGAAGCCTACGAAGTGGTGTGCTGCCAACCTCTGAGTGGCACTGAAAGGTCCAGCCCTGTCCAGGCGCCCAGGCTGCCCGACATCATGATAGCAAGAGGGTAACTCAGGGAGCCTGGGCTCTCTCTGCCAGCCCTGCTTCCATCCCAGAGAAGCTGCCTGCTACCTGCAAACACAGACCCCTTGCTAACCGCTAACAGCAAGATCACAAGTCTGCCCATGACTTCTTCACAAAGCATGTGGTATCTCTGGTCCTTACCCCCTCTGCAAGGAGAGTCTGTAATTAAAAGACAATTCTGAAGTAAATATAGCAGAGGTCCCAAAAGAGAGTGCACTTTATAGATCCATACATGTAACTGGAGACTGAATGCAAGTCACAAAAGGACTAACTGGAATTGGGGGCGGGGGGGGGGGGAGCGGGGAACTGCTCTCCAAGAAACTTCTTGATGTTAATTGTGCCGAGACGTGACCTTCCTTCCAAACAGGGCAATGATCAGGCTCAACTGCAGGCATCAATACCACATATAAGTCACTGCTTAACAAGAGGACTTGACTGTATACTCTGAATGTTCCAACCTTGCCATGAATCACAAGGTGTCATAAGGTATGATGCACAAATGAACCTGCAGGGGGCGCAACACTAGAGTTCTTTAACATTGGCCGTGATACAATCAGTATTGCTGTGTGGTGTTGCGCTAATCAAGCCACTATGCTTATCCACTGGTTTGAACCCGTCACTAATTCTCTGAGGGAAAGATGGGAACTCTTCTATTAAAATTTGTAGCCTTGGCAACCAATGGAGGGTCTCTGTGAGTCAGAATTAACACAATAGTGGTGAGTTCAAATTTGCATTTGTTGACATGGAGAAGTTCTACTCTGTATCATAGGGTTGTGATGAATCAACATCAGCTTATTGGCACTTGATTGGATTTTTTGGTTTTGTTTTTACATGTCTTCTTGACACCTGGAATACCAATTATTTGTCCTATATGCATTAAATAAGCCTAAAATTTACTTCCTGAATAGATGGGATAGCAACTGACCTGTTTCAATTAACAGATGCAGTCTTAGATGTGCTCACTCATCTATGCCAGGAGGTCGATATTTGTTCCCATTCCCAAGAAAGAGGATTCAATAAAATGTGGAAACTATCAAATAATATCACTAATATCACATGCAAACAAAATATTGCTGAAAATCATTCAAAAATGGCTAGAACAGTACAGAGATAGGGAACTGCCAGAAGTTCAAGCAGGATTTAGGAGATGCCATGACACCAGGGATATCACTGCTGATGTCAGATGGATCCTGGCTGAAAATAAAGAATACCAAAAGAATGTCTATTTATGCTTTACTGACTAAAGGCATTTGACTGTGTGGATCATAACAAGTTATGGATAACATGGAGAAGAACGGGAATCCCAGAGCACTTAATTGTGCTCATGTGTAAACCTGTACCTAGGCTGTTGTGTGAACATGGCAAGGGAACATTAAATGGTTTAAAATTTAAAAAAGGTATGCATCAGGGTTATATTCTCTTTCCATACCTATTCAATCTGTATGCAGAGCAAATTATTCAAGAAGCTGAACTTTATGAAGAAGAATGTGGCATCAAGATTGTAGGAAGACTCACTAGTAACCTGGGTTATGCAGATGACACAAGCTTATTTCTTGAAAGTGAGGAAGACTTAAAGCACTTGTTGCAGAAGATCAAAGAATGCAGCCTTCCATATGGACTGCATTTCAATGTCAAGAAAACAAAGACTCTTACGAATGGACTGATAGGCAACATCATGAGAGATGGAAAAAACACTGAAACTGCCAACAACTTCATCTTATTTGGATCCACAATTAACATCCTTGGTAGCAGCAGTCAGGAAATCAGGAAACGTACTGCAGTGGGATAGTCTGCAGTTAGGAACGTCTCCAAGTTACTGAGGAGTAATCATGTCAAGTTGAAGACTAAGGTGCATCTTATTCAAGTCTTTCTGATCACTTCCTATGCATCTGAGAGCTGGGCAATGAATAAACATGACAGTAGAATTGATGACTTTGAGCTGTGGTGTTGGATAAGAGCTCTCAATACCTCATGGACTGCCAAAAGAACAAATATGTCTTGGAGAGGAGGGTATAGTCAGAGTGCTCTTAGGAGGCAAAGCTGATAAAGCTTCACCTCACATACCTCAGGCATATTGCTAGGAGGGGCTGTTCCTTGGAGAGGGACATGAAGGAGAAAGTCAGTGAGGAAGAAGAAGAACCTCAACCAGGTGGATTGACGCAGTGACTGCTGCAATGTGCTCTAATGTGTCAGGAAGTGTTAGTACAGCACAGGATAGGACAGAGTTCAGATCTGTTGTTGAAAGGGTTGCTATGGGTTGTACTCGACTCAATAGCACCTTACAACAAAATTTCTTTTTTGAACTTTACCGTATTTTCTTTTCTATATCCTAGAGACAGAAACATGTAAAAGTCATAAACAGTTACCTTACTTTCTGTTATTGTTGTTGTGTGCTAGTGAATTGAAACCAAATTCTCCAGTGGGTTTTCACAGGCATTAAATTGCATGGAAGGAGATTGTCTAACCTCCACCAGAGCCACTGGTGGATCTGAACTGCATGCCTTTGAGACTGTAGCACAGCTTCTTACCACTATGACACCAGAATCCCTTATCTTACTTCATGTGGTTGCTGAGTTCTGTCAAGTGGGAACCAACCCAAAGCTGACCCTCTGGTGGGTTTTCAGAGGCAGTAAATTGCACGGAAAGAGACTGACCATCTGTCTCCCCCAGAGCAGCTGGTGGCCTCGAACCATGTGCCTTTGGGATTTTAACGCAGATGTTTTTACCATAAATAAGAGAGCAAACCTAACAAAAGTAATATTATGCTTTATTCTCTGATCCTTTTTTCAAAGCATTTGAATTTTTTTCTTTCTAAAACATTAAAATAGTTCATACTATCTAGATTCTATTCCAGATATTAAATGGACAAATAAATGAGTGCCTGTCACTCTAAAAAAATAGCAAACGAGATTTTCAATTTTATCAAATACATAGTACAATAAAATTTAACAGATAAATTCCCACTCCATACTGAGATGTTTATATGACTTAAAAAGGTAATGTTTCTTTAGTCTATGGGTCAGAGTCAGAATTTAAGTCAAAGTAACAGAATTAAAATAAAATAGATGCTTGTAAAAGATAAGCTCTCTATTATCCAAATGTTTCAACACCGTAGATCTATAAACACAACTCTGTATTCATTTCCCTGATGCAGTTAGAAACTAACAAAAAACAAGGGCTCACATTTCAGTAAGGCTTTAGTTCACATTTCCCTTTTTTTCAGACACATGCACACACCTCTTATTTTCAATCAGACAAGAATTCAGTAAAAGAAAAGGAATTCGCCTGAGGCTTTTGAGTCATGAGATTAAAAATGCAACAAATTTTGAAACACTAATCGGGAAGAACTGCCCTCGAGGTATCTCTGCCCAGGTCTCTCTGTCATAGAGGTGGAAAGTGATTAGAAAACTGGAATTGCTGAGTATATTCCAACTCTTAGCAAGACTACAGTGCACAGCAGAACTGCCTCCTAGGATTTCCAAGGCTGTAAATCTTTATGGAAGTAAAATGTCACAGTTTTCTCCTCTGGAGCAGCTGCTTAGTTCAAACTACCAAACTTTCGTTTCATAGCCAAGCTCTTACCCACTATTCCACCAGGACTCCTTAAAGTGATAGGATGCAAAACAACTATATCATCTCACTCCAATGAGAATAGCAAACTTTAACAGAACAGCAACCAACAAATGTTGGTGAGGTTGCAGAAAAACTGGAACCTTTATTCACTGTTAGTGGGAGTGTAAAATGGTGCAACAACTTTGGAAGGTGGTGTGGCACTTTCTCAAAAGGTTGCAAACAGAAGTACCATTTGACCCAGCAATTCCACTGATGGGAATATACCCCAAATAGATCATAACCGAAATCCAAGCAGATATATGCACACCCATGTTTATTGTAGCTTTGTTCGCAACAGCAAAGAGCTGGAAAAATCCAAGTATCCATCAACAAATGAATGGCTAGAGAAGCTCTGGTACATTCACACAATGGAATACTATGCAGCACTGAAAAACAAGGAACTCATGAAATATTATGCGAAGAGGATGACCCTAGAGGACATTACGCTGAGTGAAATATCTCAGTCACAAAAGGACAAATATTGCATAGGGTCACTATTGTAAAACGATACTGACATCGGGGTTGAGGGAGGAGAGAGAAGGAGGGGAGGAATGATGACTATTGCATTGCAACAGATGAGGGAGAGAACTACTTAAAAGCAACATATGATTAGGTATTATTGTCATGACAGGAGTCCAGAATGAAGGCTGCACAGTGTAATGGACTTGGGGGGAAGGATTGCATAGCAATGAAAGAGTTTTTCTTTTACTCATCAAGGAGAAAAGTGAATTGGGAGGGAGGGGAGACCAGGGAGAAAAGTGCAACAATGGATGAATGGAAACCCTAAGTCTCTATAAACTTTCATTAAAATTAATAAAAAAATAAATAAAACATGTCACTACTCCCCACCCCCAAAAAAAGTGATAGGATGATTGCTAACTCTAACACGCTACTCTGATTAAGCACTGACCTTTCATGTATAGATGCAGAACTTCAACCACTCGAAAATAATTTCAAATATTCATGAACATGCCAATCAGTCCTTTTCATTTCTCACATATAATAAGCTATAAATACAAACACAGACTTACAGATTAGAAGAGCATTTACATATTAATTAAATTTATATAATTGCACTGTGGGTCCACATTCTCTAAACAGATACATTCCATTATCTAAATTTAAACAAGTATTTCCTTTAGATTTGGGGCTTAAAAAACCATTTTCTTTCTAAAAGCCTTTGGCAATTTAGCAAATCTTACCCACTAAAGACCTTTCTCCATTAGGCTGACAGGCACGAGACTGAATTAGGGGGAGAAAAATGTGTTAAATCCCTTAAGGCTGATTTTCCAAATTCTTCCTCGAAATATCTTGCTCTTCTTAAAATGCTTCTGACATGCTCACACACATCCAAGGGCCTTCGCTGGGCCAGAGCAGAGGGTGAAGCAGCAGACAGCAGTGAGTGCAGCAGCTCAATAAAGTGGTCTGAAACCTCCTCTCACTCCACCAGCTCACGTGCATACCAGGAATGGTTTCAGTATTTATCATTTACCAACAAATTCCAACTTAAGTCCTGAACTGGCAGCGAGGCAGAAAAATTGGATACTTCCCCTCCTATGAAAACACATAAGGCTTAGGAACATTGTTGTCCGTTGCCGTGTTGCTGCATACAACTCAGAGCGACCCTACGAACAAGGGAACTGAAACCTGCCCTATCCCGTGCCGTTCTCGCCTTCTCCATCACACTCTGAGCCCACTGCCACAGTCTATCTTGTTGTTTGTTTGTCTATCTATCTATCTATCTATCTATCATCTCTGCTGTCAGTCTATCTTGTTGAAGGTCTTCCTCTATCTATCTCTGCTGTCAGTCTATCTTGCTGAAGGTCTTCCTCCCTTTTTAAAAAATTATCGTTAAGCATGCATATGTCCCGATACTATAACCACCTGTTCTTCCCCCAAATTCCTGGCAATTCTGAACTCTTCATCTGGAGCCCGTCCACAGCCCCACCTAGACTGTGTTTAGAATTGACTTCATTTTCATCCTCAGAGGCAAATGTCCGTTACAGCCGAGAAACGTCCTAAGGCCACCAAAACTACTCTCTTTCCTATTACAGAATCATCAAATATTTGAGCAGGAAGATCTTTTACAGGGTACCTGTTCTAATCTCCTCTTTTACACTTAACGAAATGAGCCCTGAAACTCTGAGACTTATCCCAGGACACACACAGGAAGAGGTGCCATCAATCAAATCAGAATCAGTGATTCCTCCCTTATCCTACCTCTCTCTCTCAAGACTGTCTTTTGAAAATCAAAATCCCATCAAGCAAAATCCCTAAACTTTCAGACACCCTGAAGGCTTTTGCAAATTAGTCTGAGTTCAACAGATGCCATTTATAGCTCCTGGAGTTTAGAGGTAGCTCTTTTGCATTTAATCTACACAACATTATACCATGATTAATTTCTTTCCAAAAGCAGGTGAAATCATTCATTCCTGATCAATTTGTACTTTCATATTCTTAGTTATTTTATCTCTGTTAAGCTCCTTTAAGTGTTTAAACAATGGGCAGGAATTAGAAGGGATAACATTTCACTACTTTCACTTTCTCCAGTTGCTACACTAAGCCCAAAACACTGTTTAGAAGAATGATAAACATTACTTGAAATTCTTTGTCTAGAAATATTTTTTAAAGAAACCTTTAACAACTTAAACATCAACTATATTATATATGTTTAAAAAAAAGATCAACGATTCACTTTATGGTTATGGACATTGTAAACCTTATAAACAAAACACATCATTTTTAGTTTGTGCTTGGCAAATGAAAGATATTTTCAAGTACTGAAAATGTAAAAGAGGAGGAGTGGGCACTGAGAAGGGGAGGCTGAGTCACAGGGGTGACAAGTCTGTCACGTGAAGCCAGCTGAACACAAATTTGGAGGCAGAAGGATGAATAAAAGGTTAAACTCATAACAAGAAAACTCCTATAAAATTAGATTGCTCATTTTATCTTTATTGCTATTAAATAAACATCTGTGATGGTCTATATACTGTGTACAGCAATCTCAACAAAGAGTGACGGCTTTGTAAACATATTTCTGTTTTAGTATATTTGTCTCGGCGTTATTTATCTGAGATCTCAGTTTATTTATTTGAGATGTAGGGAAAACTCGTGCAAATTAAAGGGACAAAAATTTAAGTGCAGAAAGCATTCCAGTGGTATGACTTGCAGACTCTAATGTGTGAAAAGTCCTAGTAGCCAAAACAGCAACAACTACATATCTTTCCAAGGCGCCTGCTGGCCAAGCAGGATTTTCCCTCATTTGTATTACTTTTCCTGGGCTTTATCCTTTCCTCCATACTTAGAAGAATGGTTTCGGTTCCTTATAAAGCTGTAATTCACTCACCGACCTCGAGGTGGAATCACCTCAGAGCTGACCCTCCTACAGGTTCTCCAAGGCTATAAATCACAGGGAAGGACATTGCCCATCTTCATCCAATGGAGCTGCTGGTGGATTTGAACCACTAGAGAAGACCCTTTTAATTTAGCCATGCAGCTCACTATGGATCAAGCCACCAGGGCTCCTTAGCATAACTCTTTAGGAGTAAAGAATAAAAGCAAACATGTAAATTTTTTTTTCCAGAAAAAGTATCGAAGGAGAAAGAAATTCTGTATCCAAATATTTCCCTGCTTTCTTTCAGATGTGAGAAAACAATGTTCTACAGAGCTGGAGTAAAAACCTCTCATAAAACGTCATACCAAAAAGAAGAAAGATACAGAATTAGAAATAGGTGAGCACTAAATGAGTGAGTGTAAGAGAAGTCAAGGAAAAGATAACGAAGTCAATAAAGTTAGTGCATCAACAGGTGTCATTAGGGCTGAGTTTCTCCTCAGATGACTGCAGTTTTGTTCTCCTTGTGTTATGATCCTTTTAAAACCTAAGACAAAAACCCAGACCCAGCCTATACCTGTTAACGTGACTCCTGGCCTTTCAATTCTGTTATGCAGAGACCTGCAGGCAGTTCCTGGGAGCTATCAGGCCTCTAGGACTTGATACCATTTTTTACACAAACAACGCATATGTTTCCTTGCAAACAGCACACTCTCCCCTTATGATGTCTTTTTATAAGTGTTCAATATTTATTTTTCTATATTGCTATAAAAATAGTTAGCATAGCACATTCACAAAATAACCAGAGGTGGGGTTTGGAAGTAGTGGGTATTAGAATATACATATCATCTGCATAAAAGTACGACAGATAAAGAAGTGGGGGCTCCGGCTTTACCAAATCAGCTATTGAAGAGTCACTTGCACCTATGGGCGTGTGTGTGTCAGAGTAAAACTGAGCTCTGTTAACATTTGCAGTGGTTGCTTTTTCAGAGGTAGACCTCTGGGTGAACTTGAACCTTACATCTTTTAGTTAGCAGCTGAGAATGCTAAATATGTGTATCAGGTACTCCCCACCAGGATAAGATACTTCCAAAAATCTAGATAACCTTAAAGACAAGACTGAGCATCCTCCAAACCAACCGACAAGGCTTCTGTACTGCACCCCATCATATGGAGAACTCAACAGGGCTGTAACTGTTCCCCACTTTCAACTGCCTTCATTTTCAATGCCAACTTTCTTTGGTTGGCCCTGATTAGCTGACCATGCAAACCTCCATCCACTTTGCATCCCTGAAGATTCTTTTCCAGTTGCCATCATGAGCCCTGCCTTGGTCCAGGCCAGCATTCTGGAATTCTGGGCCACAAGCTTGCCTTTTTGCTCCCGTTTGGGGTTCCTCACAATCTTAATACCATCTGGGTCTGTCTCAACCATCTCTCTTCAGGTATATATGTATGTATGTGTGTGTGTGTATATATATATATCCTCATCTTTCTTTCCCTCCGGAAAGCTTCCTGCACGCTATCTGTAACACATTTCAAAACACTTCAAAATCATGTGGTATTATCTTTATATTAAAGTCAAAGCTTCCAAATGCTTCTGTTAATAAATCCTTTAATTCCCTTGCATGATTTTTAAGTTAACAACTAATATTTCTCACAATATAAATACTTACAAAGGATCAAAGTTTCAGCACAGTGTCAACATCGGCCTATTTAGCCCACTAAATTAAAAAATGAATCATCTCAGAAACAGGTTTGAGGCCTTGAACACTAATGAGCGAAGACCAGATGAGTTGTGGGAGGACGTCAAAGATATCATTCAGGAAGAGTGTAAACAGTCATTACAAAGACAGAAGAGGAAGAAAAGACCAAAATGGATGTCAGAAGAAACTCTAAAGATTGCACTGGAGCGTAGAGAAGCCAAAGCACAAGGAAGAATTCAAGATACTAAAGAGCTGAACAGAAGATTCCAAAAGGCAGCACGGAATGACAAAGCAAAATATTACAATGAAATGTGCAAGGAGCTAGAGTCGGAAAATCAAAAGGGCCGAACTCGTTCAGCATTTCTTAAGCTCAAGGAACTGAAGAACAAATTCATACCTAGAGTTGCTGTAATCAAGGATGCTTTACAGAATATTAAATGATCCAGGATGTATTAAGAGATGGAAGGAATATACTGAGTTATTGTATCGAAAGGAATCTGCAGATACAGAAGAATTTAATGAAATAACATTTGAGCAAGAGCCTATGGTGATGAAGGAAGAAGTTCAAGCTGCTTTGAAGGAAATAGCAAAAAATAAGGCCCCAGGAATAGATGGTATACCAATTGAAGTATTTCAGATAACAGATGTTGCCCTGGATGTGCTCACCAAGTTGTGCCAAGAAATCTGGAGAACAACCACTTGCCCAACTGACTGGAAGAGATCTATATTTGTTCCCATTCCAAGAAAGGTGACCCAACTGAGTGTGGAAACTACAGAACAGTGTCATTGATTTCACATGCAAGCAAGATTCTACTGAAGATCATCCAAAAACGATTAGAACAGCACATCAGCAAAGAACTGCCGGAAGTCCAGGCTGGGCTTAGAAGGGGTCGTGGTACTAGGGATATTGTTGCTGATGTTAGATGGATCTTGGCTGAAAGAAGAGAATACCAGAAGAATGTCTATCTGTGTTTCATTGTTTATGCAAAGGCATTTGACTGTGTGGATCATAACAAACTGTGGCTGACTGTGAGAAGAATGGGAATCCCAGAACATTTAATTGTGCTAATACAAAACCTATACTTGGACCAAGAGGCAGTAGTCAGAACAGAGCAGGGTAACACTGCATGGTTCAAAATTGGGAAGGGTGTACGCCAGGGATGCATCCTGTCTCCATACCTTTTCAACATGTATGCAGAGCAGATTATCCGAGAGGCTGGGCTCTATGAGGAGAATTGTGGCATCAGGATTGGTGGAAGATCTATTAACAATCTCCATTATGCAGATGACACAACCCTGCTTGCTGAAACTGAGGAGGACCTCATGCACTTGCTGCGAAGGGTCAAGGACTGCAGCCTTCAGTATGGACTAAGGCTCAATGTCAAGAAGACAAAGATTCTCGCCACTGGATCAATTAGCAGCATCAGGATGGATGACGAAGAGATTGAGAGTGTTCACAGCTTCAGTTTGCTCGGCTCCACAGTCAACACTCTTAGTACCAGCAGTCAGGAGATCAAAAAGCGTATCGCGATCGGAAAGTCTGCTGTTAGGGACCTCTCAAAGATATTCAGGAGCAACAGTGTCTCTCTGGAGACTAAGGTCATGGTATTTGCAATCGCTTGTTATGCATCAGAGAGTTGGACAATGACTAGGGAGGAAAGAGGGAGAGTGGATGCTTTTGAGCTGTGGTGCTGGAGAAGGGTACTGAATGTACCATGGACTGCCAGGAAAACAAACAGATTCATCTTGGAGAGGATTAAACCAAGCTACTCCTTGGAGGCAAGGATTCTGAAGTTCCGTCTGACACACTTTGGACATGTTGCAAGAAGGAATCAGTCCTTGGAGAGGGATATCATGCTTGGGAGGGTGGAGGGACAGCGCAGAAGGGGAAGACCCTCTATGAGATGGATTGCCTCGGTGACTGGGAATCGGGATGGGTGTATCAGAGGCGGTGCGGTTGGCGCAGGACAGAGCAGGGTTTAGGGCTGTTGTGCATAGGGTCGCTATGAGTCGGAAACGACTCGACGGCATATAACAACAACAACAACATGTCCTCTCTTAACTAATTGGTATAACTATTCCTTCTTGGCAAACTAATCAGCCAAATCAGACTGCCTTTCAGACAAGAGAAGTCTGGCTTTAGAATTTTATTTTAACATCATGTCATTACGTATCTCCAACGGAATATCCGACTTCAGAGTTGTTACTCTAAGAGAGATGGAGGGAAGCGAAGGAGAAAGAGAAGGAAAACGGGAAGCTAAGGGGAACACGAGTCCCAAAGCCTTGTGGAGGACGGAATCCTGAAAGGAAGATGTGAAAGGCCAAGCCAAGTACTTAGAGGACCTCCCTGGGTTCCATGCTTTGTTAGATGTCCCCCAGCTGACTCTCACTCCAAACAATCTTGTCAACAACAGATAGGACCTTGCCCTATCCTGCCCTTACAGCACCCTCACAACGCTCGTCATGCTTGTTTCTCAACCAGTGGGAAATTGTGCGGGCCCACAATGACTAGGGATGATAGAAGGAGAATTGATGCCTTTGAGCTTTGGTGCTGGAAAAAGAGTACTGAATATACCATGGACTTCTAGGAGAACAAACAAGTTCATCCTGGAGAGGGTGAAGCCAGGCTGCTCCTTGGAGGCAAGGATTCTGAAGTTCCGTCTGACACACTTTGGACATGTTGCAAGAAGGAATCAGTCCTTGGAGAGGGATATCATGCTTGGGAGGGTGGAGGGACAGCGTAGGAGAGGAAGAACCTCAATGAGGTGGATTGATAGGCGTGTCGGAAACAATAAGATTGGCAAAGGACAGAGCAGAGTTTAGGGCTGTTGTACATAGGGTCGCTATGAGTCTCAGGCAACTTGAGGACACATAACAACATCACTTTCAGTAAATAGCTAAAGAACAACAGGTTAATCCCATAGCCTCTAAAAGCAAAGAAATAGTAAAATTAAGGGCTGAAATCAATGAGATACAAAATAGAAAAATGACTGAAACAAAAAAAAAAAAAATCAGGACCCAGTTCTTCAGACGGGTTAACCAAATAAAACTGTTGGGTTTTGTGATGGGAGACACACAAATTATTCCAAGTTTCCTAGAGAACATACACAAATCTGTAGCAAAAATTAAAATTAAATAATCATTGACCCAGAAATCTAGTAAGTGGAAAATCTAAAATTTTCCACTTAAGGAAGTGGAAAAATACATACATACTTAGATCTATTTTAAAAGATGTTCTGCAAAATACTCTTTACAGCTTAAAAAAAAAATGGAAACACTAAATGCCCATCAATGGGAACTGTGTAAAAAGTTTACTTTCCTTTAAGAGGATATATAAAAGAATATATATAGAATATAAAAGGCATATAAAAGAATGAAGATTACACACAAATTATATTTATGCATTTTGTGTATGTAGGACTGGAGTCCTTGGGTGGTATAAACATTTTGGAATACTAAACAAAAGGTTGGAATTTTGAATCCAAACAGCAGTGCTACGGAAAAAATGTCTGGCAATCTACGTCCACTAAAAAAGTCAGCCACGGGAACACAGGTGTATGGTGACACACACGAGGTCACCGTAAGAATCAGCTCAACAGCAGGTGACTGATACGTGTGACCAGAAAAGCAAGAGCCAACCTCGTATCACACCTTAGCTCTAAGTTAGGAGATTCCAAGAGTCTCCTAATAAACATGTTTATTAACAGCAATATTTTCTAATTGGTAAAACACTCCTGTCATATTTTATCTTTAAAACTCTCCCCCCTGGTAAGTGTGTTTTCACTTGAGCCTGGGCATGTAGGAACGTCAGAGAATTTAGCAGCTAAGAAATAAGTGAAAAGGCTCAGGGAATGTCTGTTTGTTCTTTGGTAGGGGATGGTGAGGATAAGTGGCATTGCTGCATCATTGTAATGTTACATAAACAGGATACATCCAGTGAGGAGGGAGCTTTCCGATGCCACCATGTATCAAGAAAGCCTCCCTTACACAGTAAAATACAAGGGAGACAATCGTAGTATGAGACTAACATCCTGAACTAGATGCAGCTGAGCTCACTTTACTAAAAGTGAAATCTGCGAGGTAAACTACTTTTACTTGTATCTGCCTCTCGCCCCTCCCACCATGAGGTTTTCTTTTCCCTTTGATGAGATAATTAGCCCAGTAAAAAGCGATGACACTTGCAGAGGTCACTCTCATCCCAGCCTCAAGTCTGCACACTACGGAAACACTGGGGATGAGAGAGCTGCATCATTTAAAATGTCTCTCTGTGATAAATTCAAGTATTTCAAGGGAAAATGATCACAGTGCAGGCCAGTTATAAGAATGGAAAGAAAAAAATCAGAAGTTTAGTTTTGTGTGTATGTGTGTGTTGTTGTTTTTTGTTTTGTTTTTTGCAAAACCAAATGTCCCCTACAGATCACACTGATAAACTTAGATTCCATCTCAGGCGGAAACTCTCACTTTCAGAAAGAGAATGTCAATTGGAAGGGTTGGAGAAGGGCAGAGGGGAATGAGTAGTATCTGTTCTTTATTCTTTAATAAAATACAGTAAAGAAACGCTATCTATTATAAATATAATTTTTAAGTAAAAGACTACAGCATTCAGAAGCAGCTTTGAGTGGGTTTTTCAATCCTTGACTTTTTCTTTCTCCCTCTGTTTGGAATGTTTACTGTTAGACAGAGTCCCTAGATGATACAGTTAAAGATTTCTTTTTATCCTCAACGTTGGCAGTTCAAGTCCACCCGAAGCAACTTGGTGAAAAGCATATGGTGATCAATTTCTCCCTGAAAACTAGCCTCTGAAAACCCTGCAGAGCCCACCCAGTTTTACCCCGACAACAGAGTCACCAGGAATGGGAAGAGAGTCATCAGCGACTAGTTAAAGGGGAGAAATGAACAGAAAAACAAAGATGCCAAATCTTTTAAATGGAAGATTTGTGTCAAATAATCACATTTTCAAAATTCTAAGTCTGTTACAACGTAATCATCCAAGAGAAATGTTTTAAATAAGCCAGAACATGTGACAAAGGAATAATGCATTTCTCCTTCAAAACTCTAAAGATCCTCTCATGGACCTCATGGCTAAGCCATCAACTCACCAAGTCCAGGCCTCTTCAAGTGTGTAAAACAAAAAAAGCAAAGCCACGAGGTCAAGTCAATTCTGACTTGATGCATGCAGAGAACAGAGGTGCCCCAGAGGGTTTCCAAGACTGTAAACATCAATGGAACAAACCGCCACATCTTTCTCACAGAATCTCGAGGTAATTCACGCACACCATCAACGGGTCTTAGAGAGCCTAACGCAATGTGAAACAGCCATGTGGTTGAATTCAGGCCAATGAGAGGTGATGAGAGAAACATCTGGTGACCTTCCAGCACAGCTCTATCATCTCCCTTATGGAAATGAACAGACTCGCTGCCCACACACCTTACTTCTGGCTTCTCCTCCCTCTAGGAAGACAGTTTTCCTGAGGAAGTAGACCAGCCGTGCACTGACAGCCTACAGACTCAAGCCTCACTGTGGTGGCCTGAGTAATGGTTCCCAGGGACATCAGGTCCTAATCTCTAAAATTCTAAAGAGCAAAGATGTCCATTTAAAGTTTAAGGTGCACCTGATCCAAACCATGATATTTTTTTTAATATTGCTTCCTTTGCATCTGAAAGTTGGATTATGAATAAGAAAAGCAAAAGTATCAATGCCTTTGAATGATGTTGTTAACAGAGTATTGACCATACCATGGACTGCCTGTTGTTGCTGAGTATCACCGAGTCGCAATCAACCCATAGCTGACCCTCCAGCAGGTTTTCAGAGGCAGTAATCTCAAGAGAGGAGGCAGCTGGTGGCCTCAAACCACATGCCTTCAGGATTGCAGCACAGCTTCTTGCCACTAGACCACCAGAGCTCTTAAAAGATAAAAAAAAAAAAATTCTAGCAGGACGTGCCACCAGTGTGCTCCTTGAAGGCAAAGGTGGTAAAACTTCATCAGGCTTTGAGCATATTTTCAGGAGAGATCAATCAATACTTGGAGAGAGCCATCATGCTGGGCAAAGTGAAGAGTCACAGAAAGAGAGGAAGACGCTCAACCATATGGACTAACAGGGATGACAGCAACGGGCTTACGTATGACAGACCCTGAGGACAGTGCAGGATAGGACGGAGCAAGGCTCTCGCCAGTGGTTGACAGGGTCTCCAGGAGCTTATGTCATTTCAACAGCACCAAACAACCACCACCTTTCAATGTTACTGTATATGCAAAGTGGTCCTCACAGAGGTGATGAAAGGTTTGTGAGATGAGATTTTCTTGGATCATCCATCCACGTAGGCCTAAACACAATCACGAGTGTCCTTATAACATGTTGTTGATTCCTTCGAGTCGGGCACAACTCATAGCGACCCTATGAAAAAAAGGCCTGAAGCCCCTCTACAACTATTGACATTTATCAAAGTTCAGAAAGTGTCTGGAGGTATGTTGTTTACGAAGTGGATGTCACTCCTGCTTCCAAAACTGTCATAGTATATTATTGTTACTATGTGCCATTGAGTCCCCTGCAATGTATAATGTATATGTACAGCAGCTCTGGACCCTTCCCTGTCCTGAGCCAGTCTCACTAACTCCTACACACCAACCCCCATCGCCCCAGTTACTGTATCCATCCATCTCATCCTGGGGTCTCCCTCTCTTGCACTGTCCATCCACGCTTCCGAGCATAATGTCCTTCTCCAAGGACCCATCACTCCTGGTCATGTGCTCAAAGTAAGTGAGGCAAATCTTCAAAGTCCTAGCCTCTAAGAAGAGACTTGGTTTCACCCTCTCCAAAACAGACCTATTTGTTTTTCTTGGTAGTCCATGGTATGTTCAAGACTCTTCTCCAGCACAACTCAGAGGCGTCTATTCCTCTATCATCCTTAGTCATTGTCCAACTGTCTGAAGCTTAACAGGTAACTGAGAAGACCATGGCCTGGATTAGGTGCACCTTTGTATCTAGACTGACATCACTGCTCTTATAACATGGTCAGAGTGAAATCTGACACAGAGAGTAGAAGGTCTTAAAAACTCAGAAAAGAGAGAGATTTCAAGTTGCTGACACTGAAGGCTGAAACATGGCTACAAGCCAAGGAATATCAGCAGCCAACCAACCTGAAAGGAGCAAGGAAAGCAATTTCCCTTGGACCCTCCAAAGGGTGCAGAGCCCCAGTAACAACCTAATTTTGACCCCAAATCCGACTGTGGTGGAGTCCACAGTAACTCACAGTGACCCTACAGGAGAGAGCAGAAGTGCTCCTCAGGGATTCAAAGGCCATAATTTTTACAGAATCTACCACCAAGTGGCTGGTGGGTTTGAACCACCAATCATGCAAAGTTAACAGGCAAGCACTTTTAACCACTGTCCAATCAAGGTCCCTGCTTTTTGGGGTTCAGTGCTAATGATTTTAGACTTCGTGCTATCACTTAGTCACTTGGAAAGCCAAGGTGACCTAACCCAAGCCATCTATTTCAATTGCCTCACATATGTACGGAAAAGCAAGCTATCAATGTTGTTGTAAGATGCCATCAAGTCCATATGACTCATAGCGTCCTTCTGAATAACAGATCTGGACCCTGTCCTGCCCTGTGCCACCCTTATCATCCCTGACACACTCAGACCATTGCTGCAGTCACTGCATCAGTCCATCTTGTTGAGGGTCTCTCTTTTACTGTCCATCCACCCTTCCAAGCATGACATCCTTCTCCAAGGAACAGCGTCTCCTAACAACATGCCCAAAGTATGAGAGAAGCACCTTCACCCTCCCTGCCTCCCAGGAGCAGTCTGGTTACACTTTCTCTAAGACAAAACTATCCTGTTGACGGTCCCAGGGCTATTCAGCACTCTTCTCTAACACCACACTGCAAAAGCATCAATTTTTCTTCTGTCATCTTTACTCATTTTCCACCTCTCAGATGCACAGGAAGAATTAGGAATAACAAAAATAGAAGAATTGGGGTCTCTGAACTATGATTATGATTATGAATACCAGACATACAACGGGCTGGACGAAGAACAAACAAATCTGTCTTCCAACAAGTACAGTGAGAACGCTCCTTAAGAGTGCAGGTGGCGAGACTTCACGTCCTGTGCTTTGGCCAGCAGACTATCAGGAGTGACGAGCCCCTGGAGAAGAACATTGGGAACATCATGCTTGGCAAAGTAGAGGCTTAGCAAACAAGAAACCTCTCAACAGATGAACTGACACAGCAATTGCAACAACAGACTCAACAGAACAATGAATGTGAGTATGCCTGGGTGGGGGTGGGGGTGTGTGCCAAGTCAGAATCGACTCACCACTGACCCTCCAGCAGGGTTTCAGATGCAATAAACTGCACAAGAGAAGACTGTCCATCTTTCTCCTGTGGAGTAGCTGATGGATTCGAACTGTGTGCTTTGGGATTACAGCACAGCTTCTTACCACTAGGCCACCAGAACTCCTTTGTGAGGGGTAGGAGCATGTGTTAGGACTAGACAATGTTGACTTCTATTACAAGTGGGGACATTATGAGCCACAGCCAGCTCACTGGCACCTCATAACAGTAAGAATCTCTAAGGCAGACGAACACCAAGCATTTTCTCCTGAGGACTGGCTGGTGAGTTAAGCAACCTTTTGGTTAACATGTGAGCCCTTTAAAACCTTGCCCCCAGGGCCCGTCTGAGAATCTCCACAGTTTACACTCCTTTAGAGGATGATATGCATCATATCCTCTCCCTTGGAGGCCAGTAGCGAGCAGGTCTATTCAGCAATGGAGGTCTTCTGTACAAGACAACGGTGCTATTTAATCCACTCACCATAACTCTTCATTTTGATTGAAAGCAAGTTCAGAGAAAAGTAATGGACCACCTTTTTATCAATCAAGTTTCAGGCAACATAATTATACCATAATTATTCTTTTCTAATTAGTTTGCTTTACTTTGGGGAGGCTGTTTAAAACATTTTCTTTCAAATGAAACCACTATTTATTAGGGAAGATATGGCCAAGCAAACAGAAGAAAATGAAATCCAACCATTTGGCCTAGATCCAAATAAGATCACTACCAGGTTTTCAATCATTGGTTTTCATACAGTCACTCCTATTCATTGTGTTTTGTGTCATTATTTACTATTTATCAATGCCCTTGTTGACCCTGTCTCAAGTCCCCATTGTACCTGGCCAGTTCTCTTACCTCCCCATCCGTCCACTTATCTCTAGTGCTCTAGTGGATCCCCTCCTTGTCCGGCCCCTTCCACCCTTCCCTGCCCCCTTTTGAGCAGCTATATATATGCTGCTCATCATACCAATAAAGCAAAATATAAGAGCCACATGATCACATCAACTGATGTAAAGAGGTCTTTGATAAAATCTAACACCACTTCCTAATCAAAACACTCAACAAAATAAGAATAGAGGGGAATTTCCTCAATTTAGTTAAAAGCATATATGGAAAACCAAGAGCTGACATCATTCTAAACTGAGACTAAATGCATTCCTCCTTCTAAATAGGGACGAGGCAAGGATGCCCACTAAAATCCATAGATATTTTCTGTCTGGAAACTAACTTAGTTTCATTACTTCCCCATCTCATCTCATCATTAGATTTTTTTTTTTAAATGTGACTTCTTGTTTTAAATTTGATAAACGCTTTTGTAACTCATACAAGTGGATTTAAGGGCACACAAACATGAATCTTTATTTACTCATATTATTCAAAGAAGAAATTCCTAAAAGCTAAAGTGAAATAGGCATGTGAACAGCAGCTCACGCAGCCGACCAGCCTTTGCTCTCATATTTCCAGATTCCATCCTCTCTTTTTCCTTTACTCCTCCAAAAGTCAGATTTCATATGGGCTCACTCCTGAGTCTTTCCTCAGTTTATTCTCTCTCACTAATTGGTTCCTCTTTCATACTACAGTTTCAATTACCATCTGTGTGCAAACTCCCAATGTTAGTTAGCATTTCCAACCCAAAAGTTGTGGTTTTAAAATATGTTCACAAATTATTTAATAGCCACATTCAGGAAGTGGATGGAGCTCAAGTCTCCTCCCTTGAATGTGGGCTGGATTTGGTGACTCACTTTTAATGAACAGAATATGGATGATGTGTGACTTCTGAAACTTCATCCCAAAAGGCATCACAACTGCCTCCTTGCACTCTGCCTTCTATTACTCAGGAAAGGCTAGCTGCCCTGTTGTGTAGACATGCAATCAATCTTATGGAGAGGTCCACACGGCAAAAGACAGGCTAACAGCCAGCAAGGAACAGAGGTCTTCTGCATTCACTACATCCACAATCATCTTGGAATCAGTTCATTCAGCCCTAATCACGCCTTCAGACAAACACATGCCCAGACAGCAGCTTAACTGCCACCTCATTAAATACTATACGCCAAAATCAACTATCTAAGCAATTCCCAAACTCCTGACCCCAGAAACTTCAGGAAATTATAAATATCTGTTATATTAAGCTGCTATGTTGGAACAATTTGTTATATTGCATTAGATTGTTACTACAGATTGGCTGGGAGTAATATGCTACACAGCAAGAGATAAATAGTAAGCCACCTATTCACCAGACACTTTGGAGCCATGATCTCACCCAATGCCACTGAGTAAGACCTGCCTCATAGCTGACCCTCCAAAGGGTTTTCAGAGGCTGTAAACTGCATAGGAGGAGACTACCCATCTCACTATCAGAGTAGCTAGTGCAGTAGCTAGTAGCTATAGAATGGCACCATAGCTCCCCACCCGTTAGGCCACCAGAGCTCCTTCAGGGGCCGAATAAGCCTCTGAAAGAAGTGAATTAAGACAATCTTTAAACATTATACCAAAAGCACCCCCAGCAGTCTTCTGGGTTGTCCTTACAGCTTACATTCACCTACTAGCCTAAAGGTTGACAGATGGAACTCACCCAGTGGTGCTACAAAAGAGAAGGATTTCCTGGCAATGGAGTTGAGTGCAACTCACAGTGACCCTATCAACAACAGAGCTGAACCCTGTTATCCTGAGCCAGCCCCACAATCTCTGACACAGTCAGGCAAGTCTATTGCTGCAGTCACAGTGTCAATCCATGTGGTTGAGGGCGTTCCTCTCTTTCACAATCCCCCCAACTTTCTAATGTCTAAGCATGATGTCTTTCTCCAAGGAATAAAGATTACAAGCAAGAAAATCCTTTCTGCATTTCTATTCTACATTTGAGGGATGATTGTTAAGTCAGAACTGACTCGACTAGTTGGCTTTCGTGCGTCTTATTTGATGTGTTCAATAAGCATTAACAAGCTGAGTATTTACAAACATTCAGTGTAGACACTAACTTGTCTATTTCAATACACAGAACACCTAGTGCCATCCCACCCTCCTACAAAAATGCAAAAGCATGAGTATCAAGACAATCTACTGGGCTTTTTCTCATTTTTTTTCTCTCATTTCTCTTCTTTTCTCATTTCTTTTCTGTACATTTTAAACATTCATTTACTAGCAAAGAATGACGTTTTACCGTTCATTAAAAGCCATTACCAACAGCAAAAGAAAAGCTAGAACAAACAGGGAGCTCTGGTGGCACGACTCGAGGGCGCTGCACTGCTAACACAAAGTCGGTGTCCTGTGCCAGCTTGAATACACAGTCACTCTGCGTGAGAAAGACAGGAAATCTCCTCCCATCCGATTTACAGCCTTCAAAACTCGACCGGAGGGTCAGCCTTGAGTAGCTTCCGACTCCAGGGCAACGAGTCAGGGTTGTCCTTACTTTTTAGTATAAAAGTGGTCCTCAAAAGCAGATAAGCAATTCTAAAGATCACTGGAAAATAAAATCAACTCCAGATTCCTTTCAATAGGAACACTTGATCCTTGTGTTTAGAGTTTTGATGAATAATCCGTTCCCTTTCTAAAGCTGAGGGATCTGTAAAATCAGGAGGATCGTGACTCTAAAGGAGAATATTTTCCGGATGAAGAAATTTGGAGGCCAGCTGATGGGAAGGTCAAGCAATGTGAAGTACGTGCAACTGACGCCCACCTCCAGCAGGAAAGCTCACCCACTGCCTGGAACCTTGACCCTGGCTTGTAATCAGAGCTGGAGTGGGTCTGGGGAGCAATGTTGAGGGTTACCAGACAGAGCCACACACAGAGATCAGCCCTACAGTACACCGAAGGCACTTACTAGAGAATAAACTGCGGGTGCACTTACATGGGGGTGGGGGAGGAATACGAACACATTATTCTTTCCATCCACATCCATGTACACAGACTACCTGCCCTGAACCAAGCCCAACAATTCCAGTGTGATCCAGACTTTGTATCAATACTTAACTGTGTCTAACTTTGATAAATGATACATAATTTAACTTAATAAATGCAGGTAACATACAAAGACAGATTATGATAACCTCAATATAAATGTGTATATCTACCTATATCTATCTCTATAAATTATATAGAATGTTAAACACTTGCACATAAAGAGAAATAAATGCTTCTCTATACAGGTAAAGGTATTAGTCACTGAATTGAAAATAATATACTTTTAGCTATTTCACTTACTGTGATAATAAGGTGTATATTGTGCTCAGTCTATAATTAGTAATGATATCACAATACTATTAAGATTAAGTAGGTAGCTAATATTATCACAATACTCTTGAGATTAGTTAGGGAGCTCTAGTGGCGTAATCCCTGCACAGTTAACCTAAAGTCCAAGCCTCTCCGGCAGTTCGAATCCACCAGCAGCTCCGTGAGATATAGACCAGCAATCTCCTCCTGTGTGATCTCCAGCCTTCGAAAGCCACCAAGGGTCGGCTGTGAGCCGGTTCCAGCTGGATGGCAATAGATGAGTGAAGGGATTAACAGTAACTGTTACTGATTTCATTTTTATAAACTAATAAAGTGATGCTATTTGTCACTGGGGTAACTTAAACAAAAGAATTTTTTTTTTTTTAGATACCTGGGGAATTGTACACATACCTCGTTCGTGAATACATTATCAGGTCTCATGGGAAAAGACTATTTTTTCTGAACAAAAATAAAACCAGCAATAATCCCTCAAGAAGAAGTCAAGTCAGTATTAAAATGAAAATTTAAACTAAAAATGAAAATCACATCTAATTTCTTCATTAGGGAGCTCTGGTGGCCTAGTGGCAAGAAGCTGCGCTGCGATTCTGAAGGCACATGGCTCAAGGCCACCAGCTGCCTCGCGGGGAGAAGGATGGGCAATCTCCTCCTGCCTCTGAAAACCCGCTGGAGGGTCAGCGGTGGGTCAGTTCCAACTCGATGGTGCCCCTCCATGGAGTTCCTAAAGCTGTAAATCACATGGGAGCAGACTGCTCACCTTTCTCCCTCAGAGGTACTGGTGGATTCAAACCCCCAGGGGCATGAACTCTGGCTTTAACACTGCAACCCCCTACAGACTGTGCCACCAGAGTTCATAATGAAACATCTTGCAAAGTTAGCAAAGGCTGTTCCCCTATGCAACAAAGCACTCATCATCAAATCCTCACGTTGCTGTTGTCATCAAGCTGGAATCAACCCAGAGCTGACCCTCCAGTGGGTTTTCAGAAGCTGTTAACTGTACAGGAGAAGACTGCCTAGGCTTTTCCCATGAAGTAGCTGTTGGGAATCAAACTACTTGCCTTTGGGCTTGCAGCACTGCTTTTTACCACTAGGACATCAGGGCTTAAAACTCTCATGGAAGCGTGGTAATTGGTAGGGACTTGTTCATGTACTAGAGCAACAGAGAAAGGTTCCCAAACAGACCCCATACAAAGTGGAGGAGGAGGAGGAGATGGGACACCAGCACTAAAGGCCATCAAGGTATATGCGCCAACCAGCAAGCCAGATGGAGGCCTCCAACCAGCAGAGCAAGGCAAGATTCCACGAACCAGGTGGACCCCTAGGGCAGAAAGAGTGAGCCGGGGTCATCTCGTCATTAGACGCCAAAGTGAAATAGCAAATCAGGAGCAAAGAGGGTAGAAACAAGCAGTGATCAGAGTCCAGTCAAACGAGGTCACACAGCTAAACAAAGGACCAGGCAAAAAGGCCACCATGACTTCCAGCCACCAGGAAACTGCAATGTGATCTTAATATTGATAACGCTGAAATAAGACCGCTCTTTAAACTTGAGGAAAGAAATTCAGGAATGAAAGTTACAAGCTAGATCAATTCGACATCCTAAATGTGCATTTCCCTAACCATGTTCAAATTATTACAGTAGATTTATTCACATACTCTTTAATCCCTAAACCATGAAAAACTCCAAAATAATAATTTCAGAATAAAGTCAGCAGATGTAGCAAACATGATGTAAATTATATCCCACCAGAAAGCCTGTTGTTACAAATATTTTATGTAAAATGCTTTTTAAATATATCCAATTATAGTTATGCTGCCATGGTGTATATTGTCAGTCTCATGCTATGTAGCCATCACCCAAATTATTTCTTTTTTAACTGTTAAGAGAATCATCTAAAAGAAAGGTCATGAAGTGAGGAACTCCTCAGGATTATTTTATTCTTGGTTCCTTTGCCTCTGTTCCCATCCAAGGGTTAAGGGTATCCATCACATAAATCACATAAAGCAAAGGAAACTTTATAAATACTACATTATCTGCCAAGAAGCACTTCATTTCATCCTAAGAAGATGCCATTTGAGCAAATGGACAAAAGTCACACCCACACCCCCCACCATAATTAAAAGACCTGCATCATAGTTGCTGTTGCAGTAGTTATGTGTGCTGTTGAATCTACTATTCATAGCGACTCTATATGCAGTATCTCTGAACTCTGCTCTATCCTGAGCCAATCTGTCTCTGACACACCTACCCAGTTACCCCATTCACTGAGTCAATCCATCTCATCCAGGGTTCTCTTCTCCTATGTAGTCAGTCCCTCCTCCCTTCCAAGCATCATGTCCTCCTCCAAGGACTGGTCCCTCCTGGAAACATGGCCTAATTATGTGAGATGGAGCCTCAAAATCTTAGGCTCCAACTCCTTACTTACTAGGCCATATGATATCATAAAATAAGCATTGTATTGCCTGCTCACAAAAACAGACCAAGAAAAATACTTTACTAGTACTGGAGTAGGCAGCTCTGGTGGTTTAGTAGTAAGGGGTTGCACTACCACCCCAAAGTCATGTGGTTTGAATCTACCAGCAGCTCCATAGGAAAAAGATGGGCAATCTCCTCATGACCAATTTATTGCCTATGAAAACCTGCTGGAGGGTCAGCTGTGATTGGGTTTCAAATCAGTTCCAACTCAGTGGTACATGACAACAGCATTGAAGTACTAAAAAGAGTGCAATTTGAGGAAAAAAACTGAAAAAATATAGTTGAACCACTCTACAAAGAAAAGCCATCCTCTTTTCACAGTGGTGACAGCAAAGGTGGTACCAACAGCAGTCGAAGTAGCTAATAGGTATGACAGGCCCTGCAGGGCTGACTCACTCCCAGACAACAACCTATCTTGCTGACAACCGCCATAGCCAATCATCATGCTCCACGACTACTTCCTCTGCCAAGAGCCCACCTAGCAACGTCCTCAGCTGTCGCCTGAGTCAACAGCAGCAGCCAATCAGCATGCTCCACGACTACTTCCTCTGGCAGGAGACAGCCCCTTCCTCCCCAAGTCTTTTAAAAGGCCACTTCTTCACACCACGTACAAACTTCTCTGACCTGTTCTGCCAGCTTGTCTCTCTGTCTCTCCCTCTCTCTTCAGCCTGGGTCCGAGAACAGCACCCAAGAGCCTGAGAACCACAATAAAAGCTTCTTTGCTTACTTATGGTTTCTGTGCCTGTTTCACCTAACAATGTAGAGTGCTTGCCACATATAGGCAGGGCACCATTCCACATACATCATTTTATGTTTTTACATAAGAAATTACTCACATACCATCAAACTGACCACTTTTGAAGTATATAATTTAAGGAGTTCTGGTATATTCACAAGAGGTATACAACCAATATCACCATCTAGTTCCGGAACATTTGAATCAACCTCAAAAAAGAAACTGTACCCATTAGCAGTGATTTCCAATTCTCCATAATCCTAGTACCTCTTACTGGCTGGTCTACCTTATGTTGTATGAATTCTGGGCACTCTGTTTATCAAAGTTAATGTCAAAGTCACTGCTGTGAAGTCAGAACTGTCTAATAGATGACCCTCTGGAAGGTTTTCAGAGACTGTAAATGGTACAGAGGGGATTGCCCACAATTCTCCTACAGCTTGCTGTTTGGTTGGCAGAACAACTCCTTACCCCCTAGGCTAGGCCATGTTGTTGTTGTTGTTGTTGTTGTTGTTGTTAGGTGTTGTCAAGTCAAGTATGAACCATGGTGACTCTATGAACAAAAGATCTGAGTTCTTTCTTATCCTGTTCCGTCCTCGCACTTCTGACACACTAGAGTCCATTGTGGCAGTCACATCAAACCCACCTGGACGAGAGTCTTCCTCCCCTTTGCCAATCCCTCTGCTTTTCCAAGCATCAGATCCCTCTCCAAAAAAACAGCCTCTCTGAATAACAGGCCTGAAGTATGTAAAGCAAAGCTTTATAATGTTTACCTCCAAAGAGCACTCTGGCTGGACCCTCTCCAAGACTTACTTGTTTATTCTCTTGGCAGTCCAAGGACGTTCAGTACTCTTCTCCAGTACTACAACTCAAAGTCATCAGTTCTTTTTCTGTCGTCCTTATTCATTGTTTAGCTCTCAGATGCATAGCAAGTGATGGGAAAGATTATGGCCTGAATCAGATGCACCTTAGTCCTCAAAATGACATCACTGCTCCTCAGTAAATTGGAGAGGTCCCAACTACAGACTTTCCCAGTGCAATATATCTCCTGAGTCCCTTACCATGGGTACCATGGGTGTATATTATGGATCCAAATAAAATGAAGTTGTTGACAGTTTCAGTCTTTTCTCCAACTACCAAGACGGTCCAGTGGCAAGAATTTGAAACGCCACTATGACATATGATATCATAAAACAAGCTGTCTTTTGACTGACATCTTTCACTCAGCATGTTTTCAAAGTTCAGTCAACTGAAGCACTTATCAGGAAGATGGTATCTTACCACTGAACTAATATTTCATTATTTGGCTAGATCAGATTTTATCAATTTAATTATAATAGATAAAAATAAAGAAATGACCCAAATTTATGTGGATGGATATTTAGGTTGTTTCTAATTTTTTAGCTATTATAAATAATACTGCCCTGAAAATTCATGTACAAATTTTTATGTGGACACGTGTTTTTATCTTGAGGACCATTGCTGTTAAATGCCACTGGATCCGTTGTGACTCGTAGTGATTCTTCATACAGTGAAACACTGCTTAGCCCTAAACCATCCTCTTAATTGAGGCTATATTTATGTCCACTGTTAAAACCACTATGTACAGAATTTTGGATTCATATGATAGCATTACACTTAATTTCCTTTGTAGCCAAAGTGGCCACAAAATTTTGCACTTACCATCAATATCTGGGAGCTCCAATGTTTCCACATGATTACAAACACTTGCTATTATCTCCCACATGATGGGTTTGAGAGGTATCTAAGTTGTACAGCTGGAGAAGAGTATTGAATATACCATGGACTGCTAGGAGAACAAACAGGTTTGCCCTGGAGAGGGTGAAGCCGGAATGCTCCCTGGAGTCAAGGACTCTGAAGCTTCGTTTGACATACTTTGGGCATGTTGCAAGGATGGACTGGTCCTTGGAGAGGGACATCATGTTTGGCAGAGTGGAGGGGCGGTGAAGGAGAAGAAGACCTTTGATGAGATGGATCGATTCTGTGACTAGAGAGGTGGAAATAAGTGCGTTTGAGATGGCTAGGTTGGCACAAGATAGAAGAGTGTATAGTGCTCTTGTACGTAGGGTCGCTATGAGTCGTAAGTGACTCATGGCATATAACAACAACAACAACCTATTGTTAGGCACCATCGAGTCTAGTACACCTCACAGTGGCCACCAACAGATCTGAACCCTGTCCTAGCCTGTGCCATCATCATCATCTCTGACACATTTAAAACCATCGCTGCAGTCACTGTGTCTATCCACCTCCTTGAGGGTCTTCTTCTTTTGCTCACCTCACTAGGGTGCATAACTCTTCTGAGTTGAACTGACTTATCACTTATGTGCTTGGCTTTTTTGGTAGTGAGTATAAATTGTTTCCCACCTGCAGTTCTGATTTTGCTTGCGTGACCTTGATAAGAAATGATGTTGATAATCTTTCCACGTGGTTATCAGCTATCTGTGTCTTTAACGAAAACAGTTATTCAAACTTTTTGGCAGTTGTAGCTAGTGTTTTTATTGTGACATTAGAAACATCTTTTCTAGAATCTAGGCACTACACTTTTTTTTTTTTTGCACGTACCATCAAATGGGATCTGACTGTACAGGAGGAGATTGTCCCTCCTTCTCCAGCAGAGCACCTGGTGGATTCGAACCACACACCTCTGGAATTTCAGTGCAGCTTCTTGGCACTAGGCCACCAGAGCTCACCTACACTAGACTCTCACCAGACACATTATGTGCTCATATTTTCTCTCAATTATTCTTATTTGCCATATCTTATTGTAACTTCCCTAACAACACTGTGAAACTGTAGTATAAACAGCCTCATTTCACAGGTCAGGAGAAAAACTTAACTAACTTGACTGAAGTTCCACAGCTAATTAGAGTCAGATTCCAATGCAGTCTACCTCCAGTCATAAAAGGATGGATTGCCAGGAACAGACTGGATTTCTTAGATAATAAAGCAATAAAAGGAAAAAGAAGATTAAAGAGAATTAGCTTAAAAAAGAGCAATAGTACTAAAACTTCACAGGAAAAATAAAAAATACCAGAAGGCCCTCCTCTTGCTAACGCCACTCTTCTTCTCTCAAGGGGATACAACCCTTGGTTTAAGCTAAATCACATTCCACCTTAAAAGGCAAAAGTTGCCCTTTAAACAGTTAAGTTCTTTTCAATTGCAGGAAGCTGTCTTTCTTACAATTATGCAATTGAAACAAAGGAATTCTGAATACAAGTGGTACTTTTACTCCGTTTCAAACATTAGAAATCTCCAGAGTGGGTGTTCTAGTAGATGGAAGCCTGTTTCCTTGCATACAGCCTCCCCTATTCAAAACGCATGCCTCCCTCAGGCCTACACAGTCATTCCCTGAGATCTGAAACAAAGCACATTTGACTAACAAAGACAGCAAGCACTCTGACCAGTTGCACCTCCTCCTCCTCCTATTTCTTCGACTAACTCTGTGAAATAGAAAAGTCAAATCAACAAATAATTTTGGTATGTCCATAGAATGATGTGGATGCTAAATAAACAATGATCATCTACTGCTGTCAAATCAACTCTAACTCACAGCAGCGCGACAGAACAGAGCAGAACCACACCATAGTCCCTGCAGGAAGAATAAGGCAGTTGTTCCATGCCCACACCCCCAAACTTGATCAATTCCTGAGATAATTGATAACACCTTAGCTAGTCATATCAAAGAGCAGACCAGAAAATGGATCCTGATGAGTTTGAGCCGGATTAAAATAGCTAAAAACCTAACTTAATCAACACGCCAAATTGCAAGGAATACCATCTTAGTATAAGAAGGAAGCCACCCCCCACCCCCGACTGCCTGCACGCCATTTGCCATTTTGATCCTGTCCCTGTGCTATGCGGCTGGGTCAGTTGGCGTCTCTCTGAGACCGTGCAATAAAGGCCTGTTGATTTCTTGGGAGCAGTTTCTTTATTTCTCTCCCTCATGCCCTCACGCTCTTTTTCATATCTAACAGTGCCCATGCCTGATATCTTTACTGAAGCCAACTGCCATATCTTTCTCTCACTGACCACTAGTGAATTTGAACTGCAGGCTCTGTGGTTAGAAACCAAGCGCACTGAATAATACACCACCACAGCTCCTACAGGAGTGAGACAGAAAGAGCATGCTAGGTCTACCAGTCCTGGCACAGAATGATATTCAATGCATGTGGTTAAAGTAAACAAGGATTCTCCCCACCTTTCTCGCAGTAAGGAGCTGACGGATTCAAACAGCTGGGTTAGCAGCTGCATGCAATACACAGGACATACACAGTATAATATAAATGTACTCCGGAGCAATTTACTGCCTCTGAAAACCTGCAGGAGAGTCAGCTAGGGGTCAGTTCCAACTTCAGAGTAAACAACATCATCATCATCATCCATACGTTAGTGCACTCATATATTGTTATTGTTGTTGTGTGCCACTGAGTAAAATGCACAGGAGGAAAGTGTCCGTCTTTCTCCCGTGGAGCAATTGGTATATTCGAACCTTGAGCCTTTGGGTTGGCAGCGTACCTCTTACCCACTAAGCCACCTGAGTTCCTTGTAATCCAAAAATTACCTTGGGGTTTTCCCACCGAGAGGCAGAGAGTAGTTTTGATGAGATAAACTTAAAAAAGCGTTTGATTTCTTAACACATATTATCTAATGTTTCTGTGGTGGCGGTGGTGGTGTGTACCGCAGAGTCAGAACCAACTCATAGCTGACCCTGTGAAGGTCTTCAAAGGCAGTTAACTGCACAGAAGGAGATTGCCCATCCTTCTGTGGAGCAGCTGGTGACCTCGAACTGCGCACCTTTGAGATTGCAACACAGCTTTTTGTCTCTAAACAATAAAAGGTATCAGCATTCTCGCAAAGGGTACCAACCCTGAGGGCACTTTAAAAACACCAAAATGAAATCCACTAACAGAAAAAGGGGTATCAATGAGAATGGACTCAAAGCATAAAGACTGGGGGGAGGGGATCTAAAACAAGCTAGTATTAAAAAAAATTAACAAGTGACATACCTACAGACTGCACGTATTCACAAAACTACCAAAGGGAAAAATTATGTGCGTGTATATGTAAACCTCAGTTGGAGGAGGCATGCAATACTTCCATTAACCTGTTAAATGTCTCTCTCATGCAAAACCAAGTTAAAGACACGACCCTAATATAATATTGTGTTGTTGGTGGTCCCCTTAAATAAAAGGATCAAAGAAATTGAAGGATCAAATAAAGTCATTTAAACCATATACCATAAGGAGTTATCTTCTACATAAGAATAAACATTAATTAAATCTCTTCAAGTCCTCCTCCTTGAAACTCAGGCTGACGCAAAGCCAACTGTATTTTTACAAGGATTTACAACCTTTAATGCATTTACTATGGCGCTAAAAGCTATGCCACCAGTATTTCAAAAAGCAGGATCCCTAACAGGAGACAGGTTTTAGTGGAGCTTACAGACTAAGAAGCAAGTCTGGCCACGCACTTCTGAAACATTGGAGCATTGAAACTTTATGAATAGCAGCAATGGACCACTGTCTGATATAGTGCTGGAAGATGGCCCTCAGGTCGGAAGGTACTCAAAATACAACTTGGGAGGAACTGACCCCTCAAAGTACTCTAGCTTAATGACATGGATGGAGCAAAGCTTTCAGCCAATGAAGAGCTTTCATTTGCTAACGTGGCACCACTCAAAATGAGAAAGGGCTGCAAACATCCATTTATAACCAGAAAATGGAATGTACTAAACCAAAGAAATGGATTCGTCTTTGAGAAGGTGGAGCCGGAGTGCTCCTTGGAGCTTCATCTCACATACTGTGAGCATGTTGCTAGGAGAGGCAATTCCCTGCAGAAGGACATCATGCTGGAAAGGTGGAGGGACAGTGAAGGAGAGGAAGCCCTCCAGCTGGGTGGGTTGACACAGGGACTACAGCAACAGGCTCAAGCGTGTCAGAGATTCTGAGGATGCCACGGGACAGCACAGGGCTCAGATCTGTTGCTCACGAGGTTGTTATACTCTACTGGACGGCATCTAACAACAACAACAAATCAAAGAAAAAGAGAGAGACTCTCAAAGAAAAGGGCTGACAGCAGTGGCTAAAACAGTGCGATTAAGCACAGCAGACACAGTAAGACTGGTACCTGATCAGGCAGTGTTTCATCCTGTGGCATGCAGGGTTGCTATGAGCTGTAGCCTGCTCAGTGGCACCTATCAAGACCAACAGGCCATTTAGAATTAATCACACTAAGTTACTGTGTCTGAAGGACAGCTAAATGCACATAACATCTCTACCATCTGCCATAACAATATTTTAATTTCTTGAAAAGTAGTTTCTTCTAAAAGCCACACTACCCTGGAGACACAAAAGACTTAAAAACAAAACACCTTGTTCCCTAAGTGGTGAATGTCCTCATTTCATAACATAGGAGCCATTTAAACTCCACTTTTAGTTTGGCTGTTCCCTTTAATAACAACCTACCAAGTGATGCTGAGGAAAAACCCTTAAATCATATTCATTTAAGTGTATAGCTTCATACTCATGCAAAAGGTGGAGAATCAGGGGTGGGTGACATACTACTGAAACAGCAAAGTCAACAGTCTACTTTGTGTGATTAGTACTAGAATTGTAACCTTATGTTATCCCACCGGCTGAAAGTCTTTCCCTTTCCCCATAATAAGACAGTGACATCATGAAACAGGATGCATCCTAACGTGCATCACATCGAGCACACGCGCGCGCGCGCGCACACACACACACACACACACACACACACACACACACATAAACAAGAAAAGGCTTTTTCTAACACCATTGGGAGGGTGGAGGGACAGCGCAGGAGGGGAAGGCCCTCTATGAGGTGGACTGATTCAGTGACTGGTATAATCGGGATGGTAGTGTCAGAGACAGTGCGATTGGCACAGGACAGAGAAGAGTTTAGGGCTGTTGTAAATAGGGTCGCTATGAGTCGCAAGCGACTCTATGGCACATAACAACAACACCATTGGCAGAAACAATATATTCTAAATCACTGGCCAAAAGAAAGTGATAAAATTTATTTCAAACAAGAAGCAGGGATTGGCTGATTACCTATGATTCTATATTCATGGTTGAAAGAAATAAAACCAGGCACTATTAGCAGTATGAAGCAGAATAACGACCTTCTAAAGATATCATTGGGAGCTCTCGTGGCCTAGTGGTAAGAAGCTGCAATGCAATCCCAAAGGCATGTGGTTCAAATCCACTACCTGCTCTGCGGTAGGATGGGCAATCTCCTGCCTCTGAAAACCCTCCAACTCGACAGCACATGAGAACAATATAGATATACAGGAGCTCTGATGACCAAATGTCAAGAAGCTGTGCTGCAATTCCAACGACACACAGTTCAAACCCACCAGCTGATCTGCAGCAGACGGACGAGTAATCTCTTCCCATATGATTTACGGCCTCTGCAAACCCACTGGAGGGTCAGCTATGGGTTGGCTCCAACTCGAGGTTACACAAAGATATCAAAGCTCTGGTAGCATATGCCAAAGCACTGCAACTCCAAAGGCCACTTCTCTTTGGCAGTTCAAATCCACCAGGAGCTTTTGGATAGAAAAATGGTCAATCTCTTCCCATGTGATTTACAGTCTCTGAAACATGCTGAAGGTTCAGTCATGAGTCTGTCTGACAACATGGCAACCAATTTGAGGGAAAGATATCTCTATTTTTAAATCACCAAACCTATGAATATGGTAGGTTGCATGGCAATTAGCAATGTAGTTTGCAGCCAGAATTAAGTTTCAAGTTGGTGCTGACTTCAGACTGTTACCCAGGATTATAAAGGTGAACTCAGCACAATCAATCACAAGGGTGCTTCTAAGCGAAAGGAGCCAGTGTGATGTAAAGCGAGAAGGACTCCACTGATCACTTCTGGCTTTTAACACAGAGTGGGCCACAAGCCAAGGAATGTGGGCAGCCTCTCGCGGCAGGAAATGGCAAGGAAGCGGGTTCTAGAGTTTCCAGAAGGCAAGCCGCCCTGCCAACACTTTGACGTCTGTTAGCCCAGTGAGACATGATTCCCACTTCTGGCTTCCAGAAAATCAAGTCTCTGTTTTCTCAAGCCATTAAATTCATGGTCATTTGTTACAGCAGCAACGGAAAACTACAACACTCATTCATGCAACACTTTGAGCCACTCATCCACTCTGAGAGGCAGAAACTCTGAAATACACGATCAGAGCTGAAAAATCGAGCAGGAGGTCAACACCACAGCGATCCACACTGCTGGTTCCTGCCAAAGTTTAGCCACACTCACACGCGCAATCCCTCACAAACAGATACAAAGGCACAAAGTGCGTCCTTTCATCCCTCCAGAAGAAAGAACCGGAGAAAGTATACAGGAAATAGGGGACAAGGCAGCTCAGAAATCATTGCTGCAGGGAAGCACTGAGCCCCCAACCTAAACAGCAATACTCTACAAGCAAGAAAAGGAAGCAGCAGTCACATACGAGTTTTACCAGTAACACACACACACAGAGCTCAGCTTTCGGCAGGAGAATTATAACTTTCAAAATCATGATGTGAGTTTTTCTATCACTCAATTTAATGCTCCAACAAAGTCAAAATACTAACTCAGTTCAGCGCTTCAATATCCTTTAAAAAAACAATTTTGTTATTATTATTATACTAGTTAATTTACAAAATTTCAATACATTGTTTTCCAGAACAGACTCTTCCAATTTCCCTCACATCCCCACCCATCAAATTGTACAAACCCATCCTTAATGCCCCATTTGGAATCCCCTCACAGCTGAGCCTCCAGTGAGTTCTCGGAGGCTGTAAATTACACGGAAAGACAGTGCTTCTCTTTCTCCCAAGGAGCCGCTGGTGGATTCAAAGCAGCAGAAAACTGGGGCCTTTGGGTTTAGCAGCACAACTCCATCAGCGATGCCACCGGAGGCCCCTCAATTACTAAAATAAGCTTTCACATGATCCAGCCCCTGCTTGGATCTCAAACATCTCTAAAAGATTAACCTTCTTATTAGTGGTAATCAGAATCACAGGGAGGGAGTGGGGAAAGTGGCTACATTGTGGGTACTGCACTTAATGTTAGACAACATGGTATGTATGGATGGTGAAATGAAAAATTAAATTGCTTTGTTAACTTTCACTCAAATCACACATACATATACACACACAATTAACCTTCTTCTACTCATGAAATATTTCACTCTCCAAACCTCTACACATCACTCACTGCTTTCAAAATCAAGTACAATTCTATGTTGCATACAGGGTGAAGTACAGACTTAGCGAGGTAACGACCACACTCCCTTGTAGACATTATCTGCTTCTCATGAACATCTCCTCACCCCAAGGCTCCCCACAGGCTCCATAATTTCAAATGGAGATGTCACTGTAAAAGCATTTAGTAGTAAGAGTTCTTCCCTGGTCCTATTTTCACTCCTCTCTGACTGAACACAGATAGTAGCTTTGCTCCACAACATACATTTAGCCCCAATCCAGCTAGAAAGCAAGCAATAACTCAGAAAGGAACAGGTCCAAAGCCTGTGTCATTTCTGCTGCACCAACACATCAGCGGGTCAGGCCTGTGGTCTATCCATCTCAAAAGAACTCTATCCTTGTGATTCTAAAGTTACACTGCTGGATTTTGTAGCAATCCATTATACAAATGCAATATCCACAAAGATATAGTAAGAGCTACGTCAGTATCTTTTCAAGTTAAAAAAAAAGTAAATACAAATGGACAAACAATACATGTATGAAAAGTCAAGAACAGGAGATGCAAATGACAGTTCCTAATACTCTGTTACAGTTCATGTACCTCCCTAAGTACTACTGCTATTCACAATTTTTTTTCATCTTTATTTTATATTGGTTTGCTTACAAAGTTCATATCCATTGTGTTTCACACAATTCTTCATTCACATTGTGTTTCATACAATTATTCCCATGCATTTTCTTCTCAATTTTTTGTTTGTTTTGAACAACAATCACCACTAATAATTTCCAAAATATATTCATCACCGTAAACATAAAGGAGGGAGCTCTGGTGGCCTAGTGCTAAGAAACAGCATTGCAATCCCAAAGGCATGTGGTTCAAATCCACCAGCTTCTCCACAGAAGGATGGGCAATCTCCTCCCATGCGATTAAATGGATCTGAAAACCCCCTGGCGTGTTGTCTGTGGGTCAGTTCCTATTTGATGGCACACCACAACAACAATAACAACAACCATAAAGAGGAGTAAACTAATGCGTTACCAAGGGGAGCTCTGGTGGCCTAGTGGCAAGAAGCTGCAACTACAATCCCAGAGGCGCATGGTTCGAATCCACCAGATGCTCTGGAAGGAGGGACAATCTTCTCCTGTACCAGTCAGATCTGATTTGACGGTACACGCACACAAAAATTAAAAAAAAAAAAATTTAAAAAATAAAAAAAAAACCTAATGTGTTACCAATCCAAAAGCTACCAGCAGCTCTGCAGAAGAAAGACGGGCAATCTTTCCTATGGTTTAGAGCCTCTGAGAAACCACTGGAGGGTCAGCTATGAGGTAGTTACAACGCCACAGCACATAACAACAACAAACAGACAACTCTACCAGTAAGCACTAACTCTTCATTCCCCTTCCCTCTCTGCTCCCAGTATTCACTCACCTCTCTGCCTCTAGAATTGCCCTATTCTAGATATTTCTTTAGAAGCAGGATCATACAGTATTTGTTCTTTGGGATCTGACTTCTGTCAATTCACATAATATTATTAAGGTTCATCCATATATATGTAGCATGCATCAAAATGTCCTGGCTCTTCGCATGGCACATCATGATTTACAGACTTGGAAACACAATGAGACAACTTCTGCAGGGTCAATGGGAGTCAGATTAGGTTCCACAGCTGCAAGTTTTGATTTTTATTTTTGCTTCCCTCCATCCCCCACCCCCAGTTTGGCAAAGTTTCATTTAAACAGGCAGTTTCTCATGACCTTCTGGTTTGTGTTCAACAATGAAATCATTTGGCTTTCGATGCTATTCAGTTATTAATTACAAACACAGAGGAGGACTTTCACATGGAAAATGGAAACCTATGCTGGCCAGCACTCACTCTGGGTCACTCTGGGTCAGGATCATTTTCAGCCACGGTCAGTGAATACCAGACAAGACCTCAGCTTTTCAGAAACTACAACACTGCCAGATTAGGAAACACAGAAGTCTTGTGTTTTTAAGATTGGTGCCCTCACAGGTTCTCGGTCTGAAGAGGGTCCAGGTAGGAGAGCAGGCTTGGTGACTTGATAAAAAGAAAGCTCAAAAGGGCTGTGTAGACCTGACACCCGACCTCCTATATGGGTGTTTTCAGTTAGTGCTTAATCTAGAAATTTCTACCCTGGCACAGGACTCTCAGAATCTTCCATTCAGACCCCACCCATTTAAAGAAATTCACAAATATCCAATGAGTTGGGGATTTCTTCCTCAAATAAACAAACCAAATACTTCCAACTCTATTCCTTTTACTCATTTTCTTTACACCTGCTTCTGTTGTTATTATTATAAATTGGACTTCTATTTTCTTTCTCTTAAATTTGAATAAAGAAGTTGCAAAATGAGGAAAAATCATCCCAGAAATCAACTTTAAAGGATACTTCTTTGCTTATCAAGGGGCCCTGGTGGTGTCATGAGTCATGTGTTACACTAAACAAACATTCAGGGGTTCAAATCCACCAGCCACTCTAAGAGGAGAAGTCTTCTCTCCTCATGATTTCCAGCCTCAGAGAGACAACGGAAGGCAGCGCTGAGAGTCACAGGATGTGTATCTCGGCTGGTTCTGGCTGCATCCTCGCACAGGCTGTACTTCCTGCCCTGACTGGGCTTTATCAGTCAGAGGAATGGATGTGGTTATCAGGTGTTAGAAGTTCCTGTACACTGAAGCTCTGGTGGCGGGGAATGTGGGTGGGGCATCAATAAGCTTCCTAGTGCTAAAAGTGGGATAATCTCCAAAGGGTATTTAGATCAGAGACAGCAGCCTTTGTTAGCCAATACTCTCCATGATACACAAAAAACAGGTGTGTCTTAGAAAAGATGATGCCAGGTCACCTTGCACATATGGATGGCAAAGTTCAAACTTTGTTGCTAAAAGAGGCTGTTTCTTGGAATGGGATATTGTGCCTGGAAAGGAAGATGGTCAGAGAAAGAGAGGAAGACCCTCAATAAGATGGACTGGTACGGTGACTGCAGCAATGGGCTCAAGGTGGTATCAGAGGTGTATACCAGGAGGGTATCAGAATCGTGTATCAAGGCGTAACAGAGATGGTGAGGATGGCACAGGATAGGACAGGGCTCAGATGTGCTATTTACGGTGACACTATGAACCATGCCCATCAATTCAATGGCACCTAACAACAACAATAACAAAGGAATGCTGGTGGCATAGTAAATAACAATAACAACATCTTCAAAGGACTGCTGATGGATGGTACAGTTCTACGCTGTGTGTTGCTCTGTTAGCTGACAAAGTCGGTAGTTAAAATGCACCACACACTCCGTGAAGAAAGATACGCAGGCTCCTCCCATTAACCTTTCCAGCCTAATAGAAATGACACCAAATGGACAGTCCCCAGAAGTAAGAATTGACCGGGCTGCTGTAGGTTTTTATGGCATTATTCATTGATTAGTTTGTTTTGCTTCGTTTGATGACTTTGAAAACAGTCCTTCAGTGACACCTGCCACAGAAGACATTAAGTTGGTTCAAACCAATTCACTAATAGCTCACACAGTAATGCGAAGCGGCTCAAACTAGTCAAATATAGATATGCCGGAACGGGAGCCAGAAGGGCGAAAAAATTCACATCAAAGAGCTCAGAAGCAGCACGACCATCAGCATGATTTGGAGGCTGGATTACCACGAGAAACGGGGAGGGACCGATAGACTCACAACTATGTTTGGCCACCATTTTTTAAATGGGTACCTTTGTTTCTGATCCAGACAATTCAAGAGATTTGTTGTTATACAACTCACAGGCTGCCCTCCTTTTCTTAGATATTACCTTCTAATACTTCTCATATTGGTTCTCATTTCAGCGCATATTTCACAAGTCAAGTCGGCTTCAGTTTCACTTTACAAACTTCCTATGAGTTAGAGAGAACTGGTTTGCCTAAAATGAGATTCCTGGAAGAATCCTTTTGTCTCAGAAATTCTATTGCTAAGAATTTATTCGAAATAAATAACAAAACCAAAGACCATCACCTTCATAGGTATATTAATACAGCTTTTACAAGAAGAGCCACCTTGGCTTTCCATGAGGATAGGTTTCTCAGTCAAGTGTGATGCTGCACTAGGGATCGGCTGCCAATGTCTGGAAACATGTTTTGCTTATCACAACTAATGGGTAGAGCCCAAGTGTCCTGTAAAACACACTATAATACACTAAATAGCCCTTACAAAAGGAGGATGATGTAGTCCAGACGGCAGCGCTGCCACGTTTGAGAAACCCTGCTTTATACACTCATGTAATCATCAAAATAGGTCATCACAACAGGCAAAGAGTGTCCCCATTTTAATAATCAATAGACATGACTTTTCACTGCACTAAGAGAAACATATCTTCAGCTATTACCACTGGGCTGATAGGCAGCATTATGATAGAAGAGATTGAGATTGTTAACAACTTTAGTTTCTTTGGCTCCACAATCAACACTCTAGGTACCAGCAGACAGGAAATCAAAAGATGAACTGCAGGGGAGCTCTGGTGGCCTAGTGGCAAGAAGCTGCAACTACAATCCCAGAGGTGCACAGTTCGAATCCACCAGATGCTCTGCCAGGGAAGGAGGGGCAATCTCCTCCTGTACCAGTCAGATCTGATTTGACGGTACACGCACACAAAAATAATAAAAAAAATACTAAAAAAAAAAGATGAACTGCACTGGGAAAGTCTGTTGTCAGGGACCTTTCCACAGTACTGAAGAACAATGACATCAGTCTGGAGACTAAGGTGCACCTGATCCAGGCCATAGTCTTCGCAATTGCTTGCTATGCATCAGAGAGCTGGACAATGACCAGAGATTAAAGAAAGAAATCGATGCCTTTGAGCTGTGGTGCTGGAGTACTGAATATACCATAGACTGCCAGGAGAACAGGTTTGTCCCAGAGACGATAAAACCAGGCTGTTCCTTGGAAGTAAGGATTCTGAGGCTTCCTCTGACATACTTTGGGCATGCTGCCAGGATGAACCAGTCCTTGGAGATGGACATCTTGCTTGGAAGGGTGGAGGAACAGTACAAGAGAAGATCCTCGGTGATATGGATTGACTCAGTGACTGGGGTAACGGGAGTAGGTGTGTCAGAGACAGTAAGACTGGCCCAGGATAGAACAGGTTTCAGGGCTATTGTACATAGGGTCATTATGTATCACAAGCAACTTGAGGGCATATAACAACAACAAAAATACAACCATAACCTTGTTAGTACATTTGTAGTGCATTAGCACTCGGATGCTAATCAAAACGTTGGCAGATCAAACCACCAGAGGGATGTGGCAATCTGCTCCTGTAAAGACTGACAGCCCTGGCATTTCTATGGGGTAGTTCTACTAGATACCGTAGTAGTCACTGAGTCACTGACTCAGTCCATGTCATCGAGGGTTATCCCCTCCTGCGCTATACCTCCACCATCCCAAGCATGACGTCCCTCTCCAAGAACCGGTCCCTCCTTTTAACATGTCCAAAGTATGTCAGACGAAGCTTCATAATCCTTGCCTCCAAGGAGCAGCCTGGTTTCACCCTCTCAAGGACAAAACCTGTTCGTTCTCTTAGCAGTTCATGGTATATTCAACACTCTTCTCCAACACCACAGCTCAAAGGCATCAATTCTCCTTCTATCTTCCCTAGTCATTGTCCAGCTCTCTGATGAATAGCAAGTGATTGCAAAACTCACGGTCTGTATCAAGCATACCTTAGTTTCCAGACTGACATCACTGCTCTTCAGTACTTTGGAGAGATCCCCAACAACAGACTTTCCCAATGCAATTTGTCTGTTAATGTCCTGACTGCTGGTGCCAAGAGTGTTGACTGTGGAGCCAAGCAAAATAAAGCTGTTAATAACCTCAATCTCTTCACCATCTATAGGATGAGCTAATTATAATAAAAGGACTTAATGAGGGAGCTCTGGTGGCCTAGTGGCAAGAAGCTGCACTGAAATCCCAAAGGCACACGGTTTGAGGCCACCAGCTTCTCCGTAGGGGAAAGACAGGTAATCTCCTCCCATGCAATTAACTGCCTCTGAAAACCCACTGGAGGGCCTGCAATGAGTCAGTTCCAACTCTACGGTACAACAACAACAATGATAATATTGAGAGTACTTATGAAACAACATAAAACAAAAACAACACAGAAGCAAATTAAAAAATATTAATATTTTATATTAATTATTATATGTTATACACTAATAGTTAAAATCTATTGTAGGAATTAATATAGACTAAATGAGAAAGTGAATGAAAATATTGTTGTAGTAAAGTGGTACAAATAGAGCATATTTTTCCATACAGCACACACCTGTGTATGCAAGGTGCACATACATAAAATCCACAGTTTCCTGGGGTTTTTGGTGGGTGTTTGTGTTGGGTTTTGGGGGTTTTTTTTGGTGTTTTGTTTTTGTGTGTGTGTGTGTTTGGTTGGTGTTTTTTTTTTTAATATCTCTAGAAGAACCAATGCCTTTGAGTCATGGTGCTGGAGAAGAGTGTTAAAGAGACCATGAACTGCAAGGAGAACAAAGAGGTTCATCCTAGAGAGGTTGAGACCAGGCTGCTCCTTGGTGCCAAGGATTCTGAAGCTCCGTCTCACATACTTGGGGCATGCTGCAAAAAGGGACCAGTTATCGGAGAAGGACATCATGCTTGGGAGGGTGGAGGGAGAGCCCAAGAGAAGACGACCCTGGTTGAGATGGATTGACTAGTGACTTGGAAAATGCGGGTGGCGGTGTCACAGATAATGAGGCTGGCTGGAGACAGAGTACGGTTCAGAGCTCTTGGACATACATAGATAGAGTTGCTATGAGTCATGGGTGACTTGGCAGCACATAACACCAAGGGCACTCCAGTGACCTAGTGGTAAGAAGTTGCACTGGCAAGTCAAATGCAGTTCAAATCCACCAGCTGCTCTGTGGGAGAAGAATGCACAATCTCCTTCTACGTAATTTACTACCTCTGAAAATCTACTGACGGGTCAGATGTGGATTGGTTCTGACTCAATGCTACACAAAAACAACAAAGCCAAGTAACATTACCAAACTTTAAATACAGAGCACGACTAAGGACAAGAAGGAAGAAGAGGAAAATGGGCTTCTCCCGTTCCTCCTCATCCTTCAGCAGTGAACTGCTCCTTTTTGGTATATAGTAAAAACAGCCCCAGTCCCAAGCAAGCTGATCCTGTCTCATAAAGACCTATAAGGACCAAGTCAAGCTGCCCCTTGGGGTTTCCAAGGTTGGAATTTTTCAAGGACGAAGACTGTCACTTCTTTCTCCCAGAGTATCTGGAGGGTCTGAACCTCCAACCCTTCAATTAACAGCCAAGTGTTTAAGCACTGTGCCATCAGGGCTCCTTATAACTGCCAAAAAGCAACAAATACTAATAAATGGTTACCAAAAACCAGCTGAGTGGATGCAAAGGAAAAATCCCAAGGCTATGGGAGTTTCTGCAAAGGCCCTGAGATGAACAACTCTAACACGGAGAGCTTTCATCCGGGCCTCACTTCCCTGCTGACTACTCCACCCTCACGCGTCTGAGGATAAGCCCACATCCTGTTAATAGGAAAATGGATACCTTGGATAAAATGTCCACAAGATTTTCTGTTTAAGCAATTTAAGCATCTGTTTCTAGAAAGCTGAAAAGGGAACGGATGGGAGGATTAAACCCAAAACACTCTCTGTAGCTATTCAACTGCTCGGTTTACAGGTCTCTAGCCTAGTCTTTCCACGACCCTGAGAGCCTCTATTACAACAAGAAGTCAGTGAAAACAAACTGCTGTGATCTCCGGAGAGCCCCAAAGCCAGATTAACTTAACAAATAACAGGGATCCAGATGCTGGTAACATATAATCAAGACACTGAGGGGCTGAGGCAGGGACAGAAGTGCAGGCTTCTCCCTTTGCTGAGACCCAGTGATTAAAAAGAGCTCTCTCCACACAGCAATGACTTCTCCAAATCCACACCTCCGGGCTCTCCTATTTTGGGAACTTGAACTTCTTAAGGGCCCTCAGGCGGAAGAAGTGACGGAAGTAGAAAACCACTTTTGTGTGTCTAGTTAATACTTCCTCCTATCACATGAAAGCATCCCTGAACTGTGAGAAAACCTTCCCATCTAGATGTAACCACCTTTTAATCCCTGACATGATTTGTTGTTGTTGTTAAGTGCCATCGTAGGAGACTCATAGAGACCCTATAAATGAAAGTCCTCAACACTTGTGTGACTTTTGTCCTCTCTCCAGGTTCATAGGGTTTCCAGAAGCAAGCTATTATGGAAGTGGATGCCACTCCTGCTTCCAAGCTTGTTTTAATTGGGAAGCTCCACCAAACATTGTCCACCATGGGTAACCATCATTGCATTTGACACATCAGTGTCACCGTGTTCAGCATCACAGCAACTACAAGTTACCTCTGTAGGGCAAGTAGACAAACCAGGGCTATACAACCTAGAAGAATGTTTGAACAAAAACAATGAAAAATGGGCCTGAGGGCCGTGGATTAGAAGTCACCCACTTGTGGCCAAAAAGAAAGCCACAAGTGCCGGGAATGTACCATCCTCGCCTCCCCTCAAGAAGCCAGAGGCTGCGTCCAGCTTACACTAAGACTCCTAAGACATGATTTAGCTACAGAAAAAAATCTAAATATGCACTTCTAACTAAGCTTTAGAGTATACAATTTTTTTTTCACATCTACACTTTTTTTATTGTGATGAATATATAAAATAGAATACCTGGCACCTCCCAATATCTTTTACATATATCATTAGAGTGCATGTGTCCTGAGGTTCACATCCACCAGCTGCTCCACAGGCCAAAGATGGGCAATCTTCATCGCTGAGGTTTACGCTCTCTGAAAACCTGCTGAGGGCGGCGATGGCGGGATGTCAGTGAACAGGAGCAATTATCATTTCCATCGTTTGCCATCACTCTTCAGAGAAACGGCCTACGAAGCAGTGACTCCCTGTTTTCTTCTCCCTCCCTCTTGTCCCTGGTAACCACTCTGGATTCTATACATCTAGAAACTTCAGATAAGCATAAGGAGTTCTGGTGATGCACGATGCACTTATGAATGGCAAGGCCATCAGTTCAAATCCATTAGCTGTTCTGCAAGAAAGAGGTGGGCAATCTCCTCCCATGAAGATTTACAGCTCTGGAAACCCGAGGGAGGGTCACTATGACTGGAGCTGACTCCCCAGCAGTGGGGAGTAGTAGGCAGGAATCTTAAAATATTTGAACTATCCTGTTTCATTCACTCTAAACTTTGTGTTTTTAAAGAGATTATAAATGTGAATATGTCTGATTGCTGCTGGGTTGTTTGGACATCCATCTTACTGGTTAGAGATCATGCCATACTAGTTGCTAAATATTTTGAACAGTACCTTTCCTGAATATCCTGTAAATAAATGAAACAAATATCCTATCTAATAAAATCCAGTAGATCAATGGTATGTAAGTTTTTTCATTCATGATAAGATTATTATGGGCCCATTAGCCTTTGTTAACTTTTAGCCTCTTAAAATACCTTTCTTCTACTCTTAGCTCTGGCGGCTTAGTGGTAAGTAGCTGTGCTGCCAACCCAAAGGTACACAGTTTGAATCTACCAGCTGTTCCACAGGGAAAAGATGGGTAATCTCTTCCCATGCAATTTACTGCTTCTGAAAACCTGGTGGAGGGTGAGCTAAGAGTCAGTTCCAACTTGACAGCATAGAATAACCATTCCAGCATTAGGAAAACAAATGGACTATGAAAAAGTAAATTTCATTATCACAAGGAGAGGTTCGCCTTGCACAGTAGATAAAGCTACAATTGTAAACAACTCAGAAAAGAAAAACGAGAATTGCCACCCTACCACAGAGAAAGCACTGAATAGAAACCTTGAATGCGTTTTACTGTATATACTTTCAACAACAATAAAAATACCATTCTAGAAAAAAAAAGAACTTTAAATACTACTGCATGTACCATCTAAAATTCAAACACTTGACTTAAAAATTTGATATATATTATAAATATCAGTACACTTAAAACACACAGACATTCCTAATAGTAAATCTTCAGGAAGAGGGAACCTTGATTACTGATGAGAGCCCCTGAGTGGTTTTGCATTCGGCTATTAACCCAAAAGGTGGAAGTTTGATTCCATTCAGGAGTATCTCATAAGAAAGGCCTGGTGATCTGATTCTGAAAAATTCACCTCTGAAAAACCTCTGGAGCAGAGTATCACTGTGACACACCTAGGGTAGCAATAAGTCAAACTCAACTGTATTGGTAAGAATTTGGTTGGTATGATTAACGCTATCAAAAATAATAACTTTGAGTCATAATAACAAAGATTCTCACCACTGAGCCAATGGGCAGCATCATGACAGATGGAGAAAAGATTGAGGTTGTTAACAATTACAGTTTACAATCAATTAAGCTCCACAATCAACACTCTTAACATCAGCAGTCAGGAAATCAAAAGACTAATTGCATTGGGAAAATCTGCTGTCAGGGACCTCTCTGGAGTACTGAAAAGCAACAGTGTCAGACTAGAGATTAAGGTGCACCTAATCCATGCCATGGTCTTCAAAATTATTTGTTATACTTCGGAGAGCTGGACAATGACTAGGGATGACAGAAGAAGAATCGATGCCTTTGAATCGTGATGATGGAGAAGTCTTGAACATACCATGGACTGCCAAGAAAGCAAATAGGTCTGTCTTGGAGAAGGTGAAACCAAGTTTCTCCTGAGAGGCTAGGATTTTGGAGCTCTTTTTCACATACTTTGGGCACATGGCCAGGAGAAACCGGTCCTTAGAGAAGGGCATCACGCTCAGAAGGGTGGGGGGACAATGCAAGTAAGGAAGACCCGGGATGAGCAGTGGGGGTTGGTGTTTCGGAAATAGTGAGACTGGCTCAGAACGGCGAAGGGTTCAGACAGAGCTGCTGTCCATAGGGTCACAGGCAACTCGACAGCACATAACATCAACATAATAACTAATTAATACAGGTTATCAGTGGTGACCAACACATCACAATAATAACATAAAACGTTAACAAGGGAAGCTGGGCTCACTGCCCATCGGAGCGTCTGTTCTAAGTTTGCAACTCTTCTGTCAATGTGAAACTACTCTGAAACAAAGATTCAGAATGTTTTGAAGTAAAAAACACAAACAATAAAACCACTGTGTATTTTGTTAGGCACCAATTTAGAGCAGCTGGCAGTGTCACCCACAGGGAGAGGCAATGCTAACCCACAGGCCACAGCCTCCAGCCGCTTAGAGGGAGAGAAACCAGCTGTATCTTCCCACATCAGGGAAACCCAACAGAGATCTCATCAGAGAGAGTCCGTTCTCTATAAAGCAATGAATTTGCATTCGAGTCTAAATCTAGTGAACCCAAAGTACGTTTTCACAGACTGTTGATTTACAAAACAACAGAGGACTGTCGTCCAAAAATGAATGACTGTCCTGCAGGTGCCTTTCTGGTCACTCTACTGGACTCTACAAAACAACTAGTTCCTGTATGTTTCTGAATTGACTGCAGCCTCACTAGAGGTCTCTATGTCGTGCAAATGGTTTGCGCGTGGCTATACTATCCATGGCTGTATTATGCTCGGTAGGGTGGACAGACAGACAGCACAGGAGAGGGAGACCCTGGATGAGATGGATTGATACAGTAACTGGGGTGATGAGGGTTGGTGTATCAGAATTAGTGAGACTGGCTCAGGACAGGGAAGGGTTCAGCGTTATGCATCGCAGGCGACTCAATGGCACACAACAACAATAACTTACTATGGCAGGTTTAGAAGCAGGAGTGGCACCCACTTCCTACACAATATGCCTCCGGAAACCCTATAAACTTTGATAAATGTCGATAGTTGTAGAGGGGCTTCAGGTCTTTTGTTCATAGGATCGCTATGAGTCGTGCTTGACTCGAAGGCAGTCAACAACAACATACTATCCCGAAGGCTGGTGGGTCCTCTCCAGCCAGCAGTGCCATGGAAGAAAGGCCGCAATCTAATACAGTAAAATTATGGCCACTGCAAACACTCCTACCATAAAACACATGGTGGTGCCATGAGTTGGGCTGGATGGCAATGGGTTTGGTTTGGGTTTAGTTTCACGTGCACAACAGCCACCTGGCACGATGATTAAAATGTATGTTTCCAGGTTAGATCCTAAAGCAATAACCACCAGTCTGACAAAAACAGTCCTCCAAAGTATCTGCCTTAAAGGCTGTGACAGAATAAAATATCTAGAACCCCATGCATTTTATCCTGGTAGGGAAGCTGTGGGAGCAAAGAGGATGGACATTCAAACCGCCCTTGGAGATCAGGAAGACTCACGGGTGTGAATCACTGATGGTTCCAACCGGAAGACAGAACCTACGGACACATCCTGCAGATAGTGCTGACAGCTGGGAACCACTCAGCACCAAGCAGGTAACAAGACGCTTCTCAATGTCACTCAACACTGCTGACACGACAAAATGCCAGTCCCAGCTGCACACCAGAGGGTGTGAGTCCACCCGAGGGCCAGAGAAATAAGCTTTGGGCTTCATCCCCCGGAATAGGATAACAAATGCAAAGCAGGATCCAAGAGTCGTCCACTCACACAGACTTCCCTGGGATAGCTTCCTCACAGGCTAATTAATTACTTTGTCAATTTTAGTCGCTTGGTGGCAATGAGCTCAAACAAACTCACTGCCACAGAGTTCATGCCAACTCCTGTGACCCAGCACATGTCTCCAGGGCAGCGGGTGGATTCAAACTACTGATCTTTTGGTAGTGGTTGCTGTTGTTGTTGAATATCGTCGAGTCAGAACCAATCAATAACTGACCCTCCAGCAGATTCTCACAGGCAGTAAATCACCTTAGAGGAGACTGTCCATCCTTCTCCCATGGAGCAGCTGGTGGACTTGAACCACATGTCTTTCCGATTGCAGCACAAGGTTCCTACCACAAGGCCACCAGAGATCTTCTGACTGCCAGCCTGACATATTGTACACTATGAGCAAGACACAGTGCCAGTCACTCTACATTGTTGAGATGATGATGATTCAGGCTTCTTGGCTTTGAGATAGTCTTGGGACGATTTTTTTTCCCCATGGTGGCCTGGTGGTAAGGAAATGCGTCGTCGACTCAAGGGCACACAGTTCAAATTCACTCCTTCCATGGAAAAAAGATGGACAACCTCCTGCCACATAATTTACAGCCTCTGAAATCCCACAGGAGGATCTGCTATGAACCAATTCCAACTCAACAGCACAGAACAACCCCCTCCTTTAGAATCAGCCCAGTACCAGGTATATCTTGTCAGGGTGACCGTTCTTCGCAGCAGTGAAGCCTTTCTAATGCACTGCTGTAGATGTGAAACAGAACAGCCAGAAAAGCCTCCAAAGGAGGACCTGGGGGTACCAGGGTACACTGTGCCTCAGTGGTTGCCTTTCCGCCTCCACGATGGAGGCGGGGCTGAATGACTGGCTGGAGCCCCTCAAGACAAGCATCAGCTGTCTGTCAGGAGAAGCCTGCCTGCTGCCAAGCTGCTGAGCCTTCAGACTCAAGATGAACGAGGAAGAAAGGTCTGGTGAGCTACTTCCGATCAGCCAGCGAAAGTCCAACGGATCACAATCATCTGATCCCCACTGATCTCAAGGATGAAGCAGGATTGAGGGCCTTTCATTCCACTGTGTCTGTGGAAACATAGAAAACATCACTGATGAGCTGTGGTCAAATGGAAGGTGCCTGGCTAACAACCACAAGAAGAGTTTCACTGTTGCCATGAACACTAAAGACAAGTGGTCATCTTCATCGGCGTGCAGTGAGCACAGCACACAAGGGGGCCTGGGCTGCCGTGATCAGAACCACCCGCACCTCCATCTCCTACCACAGGGTCCAGGAAACAGCAGGGACTCAATAAACGCTCAACAAACCAACCCCACTAATTGCCGTCGCGTCAACACCAGCTCTGAGCTGAACTTCTAGCAGGTTCTCAGAGACTAGAAGTTGTTCAGGAGAATGTGGATCTCTCTCCTCAGCAGGTGGTGGTAGATTCAAACCGCCCGAGAAGCACAGGCTTTGCATTAGCATCGTAACTCGCCACGGATGAGCCCGTCCATGCTCCACCACACAGCACGTATCCTCGGCTCCTGTTCAAGGCCAACTCTCCACCACGCAGCATGTGTCCTCGGCTCCTGTTCCCTTCCTCTGTTGCTGAGCTGTGTACGCCATTGATGAGCCTGTCACAGAACTCCCCATCACTGCTCGACTCAAGACCATGTAAACAGATCAGAAAGCATTTAAATTGCAGGCAGATCAATGTTTCAATTTCCCTACCACACAAACCCAGTAAGATAAAAATTGTGCATCCATCAGAAAAACACCAGGCAAATTTAACTCACTGAGCAACTTTCGAATTATAGAAAGCGAATGTCGATTTTTTTTTTCTTTTTCAGAAATCAAAGAGGTAGAGTATTGGTTTTTCAACACCAGTTATTTTTATTCAGGTTGTATGCTCAGAAAAAAAATCGAATAGCATTCGGCCTAGCAACAAATTCTGCCCATCCACAGCACACAATTCTCAGCATAATGCTTACTTCCTTTAGCCACGAAGCAGATTCTCATCAGAAACCTAAGACTCTCTGTAGAGTTGGAGAAGAAATGGTGGGAAAGAGGTGGACAGAGAAAACTCTAGAGGAGAGTGGACAGAGAAAATAAGAACTTTTCCTCATCCCACTTAAAAAATATCCATAAAGCTCCCAGCTTAAAAGACATCACTATAAAAACACATTGGTGGTGGTGGTGTTATGTGCCTTTGAGTTGCCTGTCACTCACAGCGATCCTATGTACAACAGCCCTAAATCCTGCTCTGTCCTGTGACAATCTCACTGTCTCCGCCACACCCACTATCATCACCCTAGTCACTGAGTCAATCCATCTCGTCGAGGGTCTTCCTCTCCTGTGCTGTCCCTCCACCCTCCCAAGCATGACATTCCTCTCCAAGGACTAGTTCCTCCTCACAACATGTCCAAAATATGTCAGACAAAGCTTCAGAATCCTTGCCTCCAAGGAACAGCCTGGTTTCACCTTCTCTAGGATGAACTTGTTTCTTCTCCCAACAGTCTGTGGTATATTCAATACTCTTCTCTGGCACCACAGCTCAAAGGCATCATTTCTCCTTCTATCATCCCTACTCATTGTCCAGCTCTCTGATACACAGCAAGTAATTGCAAAGACTATGACCTGGATCAGGTGCACCTTAGTCTCCAGACTGACATCATTGCTTTTCAGTACTTGGGAGAAGCCCCTGACAGCAGATTTTCCCAATGCAATTTGTCATTCAATTTCCTGGCTGCTGGTGCCAAAGTGTTGATTACGGAGCCAAGCAAACTGAAGCTGTTAACAATCTCAACCTTTACACCCTTTCTGTTTGTGGGTTTTTTAAAATGTATTATGAGTAAGAGAGAGATTATAATAATTATTTAAAAGAACTCATACAGGGGAAGCTCTGGTGGCCTAGTGGCAAGAAGCTGCACTGCAATCCCAGAGGCGCATGGTTCGAATCCACCAGATGCTCTGCCGGGGAAGGAGGGACAATCTCCTCCTGAACCAGTCAGATCTGATTTGACGGTACACACACACACACATAATAATAATAATAATAATAATAATAATAAAGAACTCATACAAGCAAAGTAAAATGTAATCATCATTATTCAAGATGGTGTTTCCCTCCTCCATCATCGCTTTGAGCTGTGATTTTGGAAAGGGTGCTGACTATTCCATGGACTGACGAAAAAATAAACAGGACCGTCTTGAAGGAACTGCAAACGGGGCGCTCTGAAGAGCCGAGAATGGTGAGACTGCATCTCATACACTTTGTTATCAGGAGACATCATGCTGGCAAAAGTGGAGGAACCGAGAAAGAGAAAAAGACCCTTGACCAGATGGACTGACACAGCCATGGCAGCACTGTGCTGGAGCCTATCAGAGACGGCGATGATGGCACACGGTAGGTCAGGGTCAGCCGTGCCGTTCACAGGGTCACTATGCATTGTAATCAGATCAATGGCACCTAACAACAAACAACCATTCTCCCAAATGTCCTATAAAAACCAGTTCAAGCTGTGGATGCTTGCCTGCTGGTCAGCATGGACTACACCACCAGAGCTCCCTGGTGGAGCACTGTTATTGTGCTGTTGTTAGGTGCCATAAAGTCGTCGACGACTCACAGCAATCCTGTGAACGAAAGGCCTGAGCACTGTTGGTACTTAGAGTTTCCAGAGGCAAGCCGTTTCGGAAGTGGGTGCTGCTCCTGCTTCCAGGCTTGTTTTAGTCGGGAAGCTCCAGCCAACACTGGGAGGAGCGTTAGAAACATAAATCTTAACAGCATACATAGCAGTACAATGGAAGAGAGGCCTGGGAAGCTACTTGTAAAACATCACCCACTGAAAATCCCAAGGAGCACAATTAACAGACATGGTTTGGCAGGAGTCTGAGTCAAGACCATGGCAGTTGGTTAAACAGTTCTCAGCACAGTGGCAAATGCCAGAATTCACCATGGGCTGGCATTATCTAGGGAGAAAGGAAATCCGCTCGGGAATAAATGTGTCCTGCCAAACATAATTTAGTTAAATGTCCAGTTGCTACTCAAGAGGTTAGTGGTTTGAACCCAACCAGAACTCCACTAAAGAGACCACATGGTGATCTGCTCCTCTAAAAGATAACAGCCTAGGAAACACTATGAGCAGGTCTACTCCATCACACGGGGCTGCGACAAGTCAGAATCGTGTCTCCGACACCTGACGACAACAGCACCCAGAAAGTCATCATTGTGAAGGAGGCAAAGCAGACGCTCAAGGCAGAGACTGAGTCACACAGGAAAGAAGGCCAGGTCTACAGCCAAGCGACACAGTCTGGTGGCAGCTCCCGGCATAGGGGCAGGCTGGGCGAGGAGGAAAGGGTCAGTGCATGGGTCACAGGAAGAGTGGCTCCTCAGAGGACCAACAGCATCGTGATGTGATGTGGCACTTCCACGGACGATATGTAAGTGACCTGCAGAAGGTGTATGGAATGCCTACCTTACAGCCACCGTGCAGCCCCAGCCCTGCATATCTGGATCAGCCACACGGAACTGAAATCTATCATGTTTCCAGACTGCTCTGACACTTCTCCTCTATTTGGAGAAATGGCCTTCTCTGTAGACTAAATAAAGCATCTATATACGGCAAATAGGTCGGACAGCACAGGAGTGCACGGGGAAGCTACGTGGGAGGGGGCTGGCGTGCCCTTTCCCTCTGCTTTCCTTACTTGCTTGTAAGCCGTACAGTCCTTTCTGGACAAATGAAATTGAACTTTGAAACCCACAAAACAATCTGGGCACCCCGCCACCATGTCATCCCCTCAGCAACTGCAGGCCATTTGCTGTGCTATGTCACTCTGTATTTCCTGCCACTTCCTGGAACTGTGGGTAAAGGAGTCCAGCAAAGAATTACAGCTTAATGGGGGGTAGGGGGGTGTACCCGGGCTGGGAGGGATCACTAGCAGATCTAGAGGCAAGGGTAGGGGCAAAAGTAAATGTTCAGTACTGTGTGCTGCATATGCTGTTGTTGTTATGTACCATCAAGTCACCTGCGAATCATAGTGACCCTATGTACAACAGCCCTAAAATCTGCTCTATCCTGTGCCAATCTTATAGTCTCCGACACGCCTACCCTCATTAATCCAGTCACTGAATCAATCCATCTCATTGAATGTCTTCCTCTCCTGCGCTATCCCTCCACCCTCCCAAGCATGAGGTCCCTCTCCAAGGTCCCTCCTTGCAAAATGTCCAAAGTATGTTAGATAAAGCTTCAGAATCCTTGCCTCCAAAGAGCAGCCTGGCTTCACCATCTCCAGGACGAACTTATTTGTTATCCTAGTAGTCCATGGTATATTCAATACTCTTCTCCAACACTACAGCTCAAAGGCATCAACTCTCCTTCTATCATATCTAATCATTGTCCAGATATAGCATCTTGTTTAACATTAATTCTCTCCATTAAATGTCGAAGAATTTCTTCCTGTATTAACTTGAGAGCTACCACCAACATAAATGTCATTTATAATGTAAAACAATGCCTTACTATAATGTAATGTGTAAGGGGTTGTGGTGGTGCAAAGGCTAAGCACTTGGTCACTAGCCAAAAGGTTGGCAGTTCAAATGTATTTGACTATTCTTCAGAAGAAAGAGCTGGTGACTTGTCTCTATTAGTATTACAGTCTGTGAAACCCTCTGGGGAAGATCTACTCAGGCACATGGTGCCATTATTGGTCAAATATAAAAACAATGGCATTCAGTATTCACTACATTATGTGCAATAATTTTACATTCATATGCATTTAATGATTTATGGCACCACCATGACTTCCATTTTTGCAAGAGAAGAAAATATTGGTTCTGGATACAGCAGAACTAGGATTCAGTTTGAGGTCTGACTCCAGTTCCCCTTTTGGCTTTATGCTCCATAAACTAAAAGGACAATGGATTAGTCTATAAATAACTGGGGGTTTTACCATCCCCATGAAAATAATGTAGCAGTATATAAAAAAATTTAATCAAATAATGAAGGATCCTAAACAAATATTAGTCTCAGCATAGTGTGGGATGATGACAGTCCACATCATACAAGAGGGAAGTAAAAAAATATGGACTATTAAAAATATACAATCTAAATACATGAGTGAAGGCATGTATACACAATATTTTTTAAAAAATTAAGAAGCCATTTGGTTTTCATTTTGAATAGTTGGTTTTAAATTTTTATTTGAAAATGAAAATAATTTAATTCCCAGAGATCAAGCAATAATGTCTATCTTTTAAGTTAAAAGTTAACTGTTTTAATATGCAAAGGAAGTTCAAACACATCACTTTAGTACTGAGCATCTTAAAAGAATTTCCTTCTGAAAAATCAAGTTTGAAATTCAAGAAATCCAAACAACCGATGAAAAGGCAATGTGCTGAAGAATTCATCCAAAGACCCAATAAACACCAGGAAAGCTCAATTGGATCAAAAAGAAAAGCAACTCTAAACAGTTACATACGACTTTATGTCTTTCTAGCCATTATGGATGCCAATTTTACAGTATAAGTGAACAGACCCCAGAAAGAGCTGGGGTGAGCTAAGATATTTTCAAATAAGCTAAGATATTTTCACTCTGGTTTTTCGTTGGCTTTTTTTTTTAAGTGAGATGCCACTATGAAAGACTGGTTTGCATTTCATTTCAAATATTTTTTTTAAAAAGCACCTTGGAACTTAGATACAAAGCTATAAATTTTATATTTCTCTTAAAAAGTAGCAGGAGAAATAAAACTATTAACAATGGCTGATACAGGTGGACAGAGGGAAAGAGAACAATAATTTTCTACTTTATTTTGTACAATTTTCACCTTGAACTATTTTTTTTTCTGTTAAGGAGGAGCCTAATTGATTAGAGTGTTGGGGTTTTTTTTAAATTCAATAGATTACTAAAAATTAGATTCCAAATCGACTATTAGACTAAAATGCTTTTCTAATTTGAGAGCAATGCCTCAGAGAGGGTCACCCACAGTAACTGCTGCTCAGTTCACAGTTTAAACACTCGCTTGGGCCTATACAGAAAGTTGGGCCTGCTGTTCCTGCCATCCTGGGCTGCATTTCAGTTCCCACAATGGAAGCTCTGGCTGATGACTCACCTTCCTCTGCAAAACAATGAAAGTTCTGGGTCAGTGGGAAAAAACGACTTCAATTGCCACTTCAATGAACTGTTCAACTCAAGGTCAAAATACTGGGGCGGGGCAGAGGATTCCGGTGCCAGAGCACATATGAATCCTTCATCAGCCCCATCAATGCCCTTTCAACCAAACCTTGGATTTCGGAGCGTTTAGAGGGGAAGCACCTGGTGCCCTTTAAGACGGGTCGGAAAGCTCAAGTGCAAACATGAACCAACAGATCCAGAGCCAGATCCACAAACTCACCTCAATGTCAAGGAAAAATACAAAGATATCGATGACAAGGTGCGCAGAACACTTCTACACCATAATTCCGTTTAAGTGCCATAATGGACCTGATGTTTGATTTCCCATTCCTAGACACTGAGCAGTGGGCTGACAAGGCCAATGACCAAGTGTTTCGATTTTGTATCAATTTTCAAGAGCTAACTACTCCTTTCATTTACCTGAAACTATTCCTGTAGTTTGCAAATTGCTTTTCAATGTGTTATGTCATAAATCCTGACCACAGCTCCCAGGCAGGTCTGCATGGACAGAAGCCAGCTCAGCGGGTCAGTGACACAGCCAGAGACAGGTGAAGGTGCCAGGTCTTCCTCCCTTGCCAGCTGAAGTCTCCAAAAGAAAAGCTCAGGACCATGTCAAGGGCATTCCTCATTTTTTTTTTTTTTGGCATTCCTCATTTTATCGCCCCACCTGTCTGCTGTAAACAGGTCACTATCTACACGTGACAGTGTTCACTCCTGAGCTTCTGCAAAGTGTATTTCAATTGGTCTTGTTAACCCCCAACTCATTATCTTTATTAACTATTAAGTCCAGATTAAAATGCATGAGTCCTGGGAGGTCTGCTGGGTTCCTCAATTCTGTGGTGCGGTCTGGCCCGACGTTATGGCAGACATAACCCCTCGTTTTCCTTTCTGCTTCCCCTAGACCTCATTTCCACATTTACTCACGACCCCTTCCAGGCCCCAGCCTTATAGCTCCATCTTTATATCCCCAGCATCTCTACAGAGCTGGACATAGGCTAAAGGAGGGGAGGAAAAACCCAAAACCGCTGTCATCGAGTCAATTCCAACTACAGTGATGCTGTAAGATAGACCAGAACTCCCTCGTGGGATTTCCAAGGCTGTGAATCTTCATGTTGATGTCCTCATTTTTCTCCAAAGGAGTCTCTGGTGGATTTGAACCACCAGCCTTTTGGGTAACAGCTGACTGCTTGAACCACAGTGTCACCCAACCTTCACACATATGCCTGGTGCCTAATAAATGCTAACTGAACTTATTGGTTAGCAGAATATTGGGTGTTGGTAAGTCAACTCCAAATCACAGCGCCCCATGTGGCAGGGAAGGGCTGTTGCACTGGCTCCTGTTGGCTGTAAACTTTACATAAGCAGTAGATTGCTACGTGTGCCTCCCACAGAGTCGCTGGCTGAGTTTTTGGTTAACAGTTGAAATAACCCTTGTTAAACTAAAAAGAGAAAAGAACGAAAAATCCTAGAACAACTCAGCTACCAAATGGACTTAAACCTCCTAGTATTCCAACACAAAAGACATACTCTTTTAAGAACGAGCCACTGAGCTATAAACTAGCTGCCACATAAGGCTACCCGCTACCCCTCTAGAGAAACTCCCTGATCATTCCCACGTGTACTACATACACAAATACACACAGACATACACACACGCACGTTGTTGTTGCTGTTGTTATGTGCCAGCGAGCCGCCTGCGACTCATAGCGACCCTCTGTACAATAGCCCTAAACCCTGCCCTATGCTGTGCCAATCTTACTGCCTCTGACACATCCACCCCCATTACCTCAGTCACAGGATCAATCCATCTCATCATGGGTCTTCCTCTCCTGCCCTGTCCCTCCATCCTCTAAGCATGGTGTCACACAGCCTGGTTTAACCCTCTCCAGGACAAACCTGTTCGCTCTCTATAGACACATAAACACACTGCCCTTGATGAAATCCTTAAACTAGTCCCCACACAGGGTCATCCTCCTTAAGAATCTCCTAAAGTGTCCCCACACATTCAATTGAATGTGGAAATTCTAGAACAGTATCACTGATATCACATGTAAGCAAATACTGCTGAAGATCATTCAAAAACAGCTGGAACAGACAGGGAATTGTCAGAAGTTTGAGAGGGATTTAGAAGAGGCCATGGCACCAGGGATATCATTGCTGATATAAGATTGATGCTGGCAGAAAGTAAGGAATACCAGAAGAATGTCCATTTGTGCTTTAATGACTACGCAAAGGCGTTTGGCTGTGTGAATCATGACAAATTGTGGCTGACACTGAGAAGAATAGTAATACCAGGGCACTTGATTGTGTTCATGAGAAACCTATACCTGGATCAGGAGGCTGTTGTATGAACAGAGCAAGGGAACACTCAATGGTTTGGAATTGGGAAGGGATTGCATCAAGGATGTATTCTATCTCTATACCTGTTCAATCTATATGTTGAGCAAATTATCCAAGAAACTGGACTCTATGAAGAGGAATGTGGCATCAGGATTGAGGGAGACTCATCAGTAACCTGGGTTATGCAGATGACACAACTTGCTGAAAGTACAGAGGATTTGAAGCACTTGTTGCAGAAAATCACGGCATGCAGCCTTCAGTATGGATTGTGTCTAAACACAAAAAAACAAAGATTCTTACCAGTGGTCCAGTAAGCAGTGTTATGATGAATGGAGAGGAGAATGAAACTGTCAATAGCTTCATCTTGCTTGGATCCACAAATAACACAGTTGGTACCAGAAGTCAGAAAATAAGGAGACCCTTTGCAATGGGAAAATCTGCAGTTAGGGACCTTTCCAAATTATTGCAAAGTAGTGATGTCAGTTTGAGGCCTCAGGTACATCTGATTCAGGTCATAGTCTTTCAAATTATTAGCTATGCGTCCAAGACCTGCACGATGAGCAAGGATGACAGAAAAAGAATTGATGCCTTGGAGCTGTGTGTTGGAGAAGAACACTGAGCATCCCAAAGAAGACCAAGAGAACAAACAGATATGTCTTAGAGAGGGTGCAGCCTGAGTGCTCTTTGGAGGCAAGAATGATGAAGCTTCGCCTAACATATCTTGGACATATTGCTAGGAGGTGCTATTCCTTGGAGAGGGACATGATGTTGGAAAAGGTTGAGGGTCAACTAAGGAGAGAAGACCCTCAACCAGGTGGACTGACACGGTGACTGCTGCAATGGGCTCTTGTGTGTCAGGAAGCGTGAGGATGGAGCAGGACAGGACTGAGTTCAGATCTTTTGTTCACAGGGCTGCTATGAGTCGTACTTGACTTGAGGGCACCTAACAACAACAATGTATCCTCAACCAGTCACAAACCACACACACACAAACACCCCCGACAAAATTCTTACTCCCCATTTTCTCAACTTGCCTTGCTTCATGAGGGCTCCACCAGTCAGAGGCCGTCTCTCCTCTGAGAAGTCTGTTCACTCTCTTCCCAGACCAGCCTGCTCTTAGATGATCCTTCCCTAGACCTTCTCCCCAAATGACAGCTGATCCTCAGATGGCCACAGTCCAATATGACAGACTCCAGCAGGATTGGCCAGAATGTGAGCCTCTCCAATCCTCTTCCTATTCCTCGGGAGTCTGACACACTCATTCCACATGCAGCCACTGAGCCTCTCCCGTGTGCCAAGCACAGGTGACAAAACCCTCTTCGGGACCTTACAGCCCACTGGGGAACGGTGGGGATTAATGTTATGTATCCACTTGGAGAGCTATAATTTTCAGTAGTGTGAAAAATACAAAAGTGGTTGCTCTCATATAAAGTAATTTTGAAATTATCTTCCATGCTGCTATCTATTATGATCAATCAATTGAAAAGGAAGTGTCCTTGCCAATGGAATCTGCTCCCAGGATACTAATGGATATTCTGGGCACATTAATAGATATTCTGGCAAAGCTTGCTCACTCAGCCCTGCACCTTTTTCACCACCTGACTCCCTGTTCCTGGGGTGTAAGCCTGCAGAAATGTCCAGGAAATCATTGCCTTGAAGTAAATCTCAACCTTGGTCTCTGTGTCATTGTCTTCCCCTCACATACCTACTTCTCCTTCTCCCACTCCTTCTTCCCTCTCTCTCTCCCTCTCTTTATTTCCCTGCCTCCCTTCTCCTCTTCCTCCCCCTCCTCCTCCCATACCCCTCCTAGCAACCTCCTCCTCTGTTTCTCTCTCTTCCTACCTCTCTCCCTCTCTCCCCCTTAGTCCCTCCCTCCTTTCTCCTCCCTCCCTCCTTCTCTCTCTACATACACACACACACACACACACACACACCCCAAAATAATACTCACTGCTGTTAAGTCAGGACCAGCACATAGCTGACCTTGCAGAAAGTTTTCAGAGACTGTAAATCAATACAGGAAGAGATGAGCCCATCTTTCTCCTACGGAACAGGAGCAGCAGCTGGTGCATTGAACCATCTGCCTTTGAGTTAGCACAACTCCTTACCCATCGGCCACCAGGGCTCGCAATTCAACTCACACTGCCTGTCGTTGTTGGGCGCCATCCAGCTGACTGTGACTCCCAGCAGCCCTATGAACAACAGATCACACGCCTGCCCTATCCTGAGCCATCTTCATGATCCCCACAGTACCCAAGGCTAGTGCTGCAACGCTGTCAAGCTGAGTAAAACCATTCCGACACCATAAACGTAGAAGTAGAGTCAGCTTTTCCTCCTGGGGAGTGCCTGATGGGTTCAATCCATCAACCTTTGTGGTGAACGGGACAGCATTTAACTCCCGTACCACCAGGGGTGGCTGGAGAGAAAAATACATACACACACATGCATATATACAGAGATAACATCTCAGACAGGAACTAACAAACCCTTTTCGAAAGCTTCTCACCTGCCTACACATCAGAAATGCTCAGACCGCCCTTCAAAAGTCAAGCAAGGTCTCTGATTAAGTGAATTAAGTGAAGCCAGCTCTCTCTGGGTAGGTCTCTAAGTCACATTCATTTCCAAAATCACCTTGGCGATTCTAATGTCGAGTCAAGTCTGAGCACCTCTGTTGAGTACACCCATCTCAAGAGGAAGCAACGGGCAGATCCTGTACACCGACAAGAAGCAGGAAGGATGCAAGGGGAAGCTAGGCCTCCCGGAGGCCGCCTGAGCAGGGACAAGCTCTCAGCATAAATGATGACACACTGTTGCTGCTGCTGTTGTTGTTAGGTGCCATCGAGTCAAGTACACCTTAAAGTGACCCTGTGAACAAGAGATATGAACCCTGTCCTATCCTGTGCCAACCTCACAATGTCTGACACAAATGAGCCCACTGCTGCTGTCACTGTGTCAATCCACCTAGTGGAAGGTCTTCCTCTCCTTCGCCATCCCTCCACCTTTCCAAGAGTGCTGTCCCTTTCCAAGGAGCTGCCTCTCCTAGCAAAATGCCCAAAGCACGTGGGACGAAGTTTCCCCACCTTTGCCTCCAAGGACTACTCTGACTGCACTTTTCCCAAGGCATATCTTTTGGTTCTTCATCGTATTCTCCAACACCACAACTCAAAGGCATCAATTATCAGAGGTCTGGAGATTTTACGATGCCACCAAATAGTTACTTTTATTTTATTTTATGTGTTAATTTTATTTTCTTTTTTAAAATATTGTTTTCCTACAATTAGATTATTTTTAATAATAGTAATTTATATAGAGATATTTAGATCATAGAAAGGAAATATTTAATAAAATTTAGATTAAATACTATAAAAAGAATCTCTATCCACCATATATTCCAGTTCTAGTGGTGTAGTCTGTAGGGAGTTGTGATGCTAATCCAAAGGAGGCCCGTCTCTGGTGATTCAAATCCACCAGGTGCTACAAGAAAGAAAGATGTAAAATCTCCTCCCAGGCAATTCATCACCTTGGAAACCGTGCTGGAGGGTCAATTATGAGTTGATTTAACCTCAACAGCAATGGGTTTTTGGAAAGCCATAAATTTCAACTTATTTCATTCTGCCCCCTTATAGCTAAGTACCTGAAAGACACATTATCTAAGTAAGATTATAGCAAACTACATGACAACACAAACCAATAACCCTAAAAGTTAACTGAGAGCAAATCTATGTTTACAATGAACTCCATCTTATTCTTTCATTATTCACTGGAAATATCAACCTCCATATTGTTAAAAATTAATGCAAAATACTCTTAATCATCCTTCAAACCGGGAATTGAAATCACTCCGTGACTCAACTTTCCATCAAACAAAAGCCTTATAAAATGAGCAATAGCGCCAAGAAGGTAGATACTGCTTAGAACAAATCCATCATGAAGATCAAAAGGGCAGCACTTACACAGAGATAATGCTCTGGAGCAGGAAGGGATAGGAAATGAGGAAGAATGGAAACCGGAAACACAGGGAGGAGACAGGAAGAGTGCTCGTACCATACAGAGACTGCAATCAAGGTTAGGAAGCATAAGGTGCACGAAAGACTGAATAGAAAACAAATCTGCTTTATAAATTTTCACTCTAATCACCATAAAATGTTACTTTCCTTTTTAAAAAACACTTCACTGTCTCACCCTTTTTTCCTTTATTTGAGGTCAGTAACAGATTCATTGCAAAACTTGCTCTGTTAGGGGGACTGTTTGAAAGGCCACAGGGTTTCACTAGAATGTGTGACCCACAAAAGTGGACTTTCATATGGTTTTATTTCTAGGATGATTTATCCTACAGAGATAAGAAAACGCTCCCATAACAAGAGAACGCTTGGGTCCCTGAAGACTATGAAATCATATACAACGCTTGGGTCCTTGAAGACTATGAAATCATGCACTGTGTCCTATTTTTATTAAAATAACACATACTGGGGGTTTTGTTGTTGTTTTTTTTTCATTCTTAAAAAAAGATTTTTATTTTCCTAAAGCCTATGGACTGGTCAGAGGGCAGGAAAGAATGCAGTCTGAAATAATCAGAACTCAGTTTGCACAGAATTTAAGTGTACTTAAACCAAGGGTCTACAGGATTGATGGCTGGTTCACTTATTAAAATGCTTGGGGGGGTTTCCTAATTATCTTCTGGTTTCAAGCACTAGATAGAGCTCAGGCCATTTGTAGCAAGACATCTTACACAGGAGTAAGATGATTAATAACAGAAAATGAAACAAGAATTGGTGAATTAAAAAAAAAAAAACCTTAAAAAGCCAGAATGCCCCAATTGCCAGTTCTGACGCATGACTTAAGTCCAGTCCCTGACAAGGATCTTCATTTTCCACCAAAGACCACACGATCCTTTAGAAAAAGAAGATACAAATATAATGGCCAAGAAACAAAGAGAACTGTGGCACAATGATCTATAATACTTGGCCAAGAACCCAGATCCACTAAGAAAATATGGACTGCTCCAATCACTGTAGTTCAAGTCCAAATCTGCTCCCCCAAGCACTCAACCACAAGGAATTAAGAAAGAAGACATTAAGAGGAAAAGAACGGCTTCAGAATGACAAGTCATAGATCACATGCAGAGTCCAATAAGACATAACTTGTGGGTTTGTGTTTTTGTTGTTGTTTGGTTTTCCCTCAGGCAGCTTAAAATATATACACACAACTGGTTCAAATATACACTTTTAAATAAAGAGTGAGTCAAGAAAAATTGCAGTCATCACAGAAAAAAAAATAGAGAAAAGAAAAAACTAAGTGCATGAAAACAACCTTTCCCCCTCCCAACACCAAAAACCTCTGTCCCCAGTTCTGCATGAGACTGCAGGTTTCAACCAAAACCCCATCAGTGACAGCTCAAAGGGAAAATGGCTAATTCTTCCCTTTATCATATCTCAGCTAGAGGGTTTCAAAAATAGTCATCTTTTTAGTCACCCCTACAAATTCAACGCAATCAAATCTGCCACCCTGCAAGAGTCACAGGAGAGCGTTTATCTCGATACCACAGTCAACACACTGCCGGCAACTGAAAACACTTTTCAAGGCACTGGTGTGATTTGGCTGTGTGCCTTTTTCCAAAGGAGTTAAGTCACTCTGGCAGATCACCCCCACTCCATGAAGATCAATGATGCAGATTCCCCAGGATCTGGAAGCCACAACAGCGGAGGTATCAGGAAGAGGGGCAGGTGAGAAGGCCTGGCCTTCGAAGGCTCTGTTACTGAACAAACCCAGCCAAAGAGAGAAAAGCTTGTCTTCACCAGCCAGCCCTTTGCACAACCTGCCTGGCTGGTCAACTTACCTGGGAGTCTCCTGCAAGCCTGGAGAGCTACTTGCCCGGGCAAATCGAATCTGTACTTCTTCCAACGAAATGTGGGGGTCGGCCGACTCATCACCTACACAGGTTTCAGCGGAGGGGACGAAGATGCAGAGGAAGCCAGGGCCACCTCAGCATGCGAGCTGCACACTGGGAGAAGCAGCTTCTTTTGATGGCTTTTCTTTTTCCCATGAGAGGATCTGACTAACCTAAGCCAGCCCCCTCTAAACACCAGACAGGAAGTTACACTTTGCAGTCAGTGAAAACTTCTTAGGTAGTTCTTTTGTTTTGTTTTTAAATAGTCAGGACCAGGGGCCTTTGAATGTTCCTGGTGTACTGGTGAGAGATTATAACTTTGTTTCCTGTTTTGACAATGTGAGCCTGGTGAGGGGGCACCTCCGCCCACCTCCGACCCACCAAGTGTGTTATAAATAGAGGCTTTTGTCTCAGCTGTAACCAGGCTGGAAAGTTCAGTTACATATTAACTGTACTTCAAAGGCTAAATTGTACTTATTATTTCACTTTAATAAGGTGGCTATACCTTGGGGTATTGAACTTTCTTCTTTATCCCCTAGAAATTGCTATTATTATTATTATACTATAATAATAATATGCTTAAACATATTAAATTATAAAACAAGCAATAAAAATTTTGACTCAATTTTGAGCCTATTCAATTCTGTGTCTCTCTCTGTTGTGTTTGTCAAGCAGTTTTCCACAAACATGTGAAAGGCCAAGGAAGTCATCACTCCTATCTCAACACTTCCTTTCTCATTCCTGCATATCTTTAAGCACAGGTTGATATTTCAAGTCATTTCTAGCCATAGCCCTACTACTAGCTATAGTACAGGAAAGAAAATGTATTACTATTGCTTCTGTATTTTTCCTAAAGTAGGAGCTGTGCGATTCTAGCAAAATTCTCTAAGCCTCAATCTCCACATCTGTATAATGGGAGAAATATTATGAGGGAAGTGCGAAATACACAGCGAAACAAATTATGTCTCAAAATTCAAACTCAAATTTTTGGTGCAGGGGGTGGGTAGGGAAGGGGGGTGAACAGTATTGTCAAAATATCATTTACATATTGAACGATTTTATCTGTGCAAGAGAAGGAAATATACAACATATTGATCAGAGAAGGGAGGGGGGAACCCTCAATGAGATGACTTGTCACTGTGACGCTAACAGGGGGCTCAAGTATGACAGAGACGGTCAGGATGGCACAGAGTATGACAGCAGATTGTTTATAGTGTCACAACTCAACAGCACTTGGCAACCACAACATTGTAATGCTAACAAATGACTAGATCAAATTGTCGTTATAATAGCATAGAACAAAATATGTTGTTGTTGTTATGTGCCGTCGAGTTGCTTGCAACTCATAGCGACCCTATGTACAACAGCCCTAAACTCTGCTCTGTCCTGTGCCAATCGCACTGTCTCTGACACTCCCAACCCGATTATCCCAGTCACTCAATCAATCCACCTCATAGAGGGCCTTCCTCTCCTGCGCTGTCCCTCCACCCTCCCAAGCATGATGTCCCTCTCCAAGGACCAGTCTCTCCTCACAACATGTCCAAAGTATGTTAGACAGACCATCAGAATCCTTACCTCCAAGGAGCCACCTGGTATAACCCTTTCCAGGACAAATCTGTTTGTTTTCCTAGCCGTCCATGGTATTCTCAATACTCTTCTCCAGCACCACAGCTCAAAGGCATCAATTCTCCTTCTATCCTCCTTGGTCACTGTCCAACTCTCTGATGCATAACAAGTGATTGCGAAGACCATGGCCTGTATCAGACGCACCTTAGTCTCCAGAGAGACACCACTGCTCTTCAGTACTTTGGAGAGGTCCCTAACAGCAGACTTTCCCATGGCAATGCGCCTTTTAATTTCCTGGCTGCTGGTGCCAAGACTGTTGACTATGGAGCCAAGCAAACTAAAGCTGTGTACAATCTCAATCTCTTCACCATCCATCCTGATGCTGCCAATTGGTTCAGTGGTGAGAATCTTTGTCTTCTTGACATTGAGCCTCAATCCATATTGTAGGCTGCAGTCCTTGACACTCTGCAGCAGGCGCTTCAGGTCCTCTTCAGTTTCAGCAAGCAGGGTTGTGTCATCCGCATAACGCAGATTGTTGATAAATCGTCCACTAGTCTTGACCCCACATTTCTCCTCATAGAGCCCAGCCTCCCGGATAATCTGTTCTGCATATAGGCTGAAAAGGTATGGAGATAGGATGTATCCCTGGCGTATGCCCTTCCCAATTTTGAACCATGCAGTGCTTCCTTGCTCTGTTTTGACGACTGCCTCCTGGTCCAAGTATAAGTTTCGCATTAGAACGATCAAGTGTTCTGGGATTCCCATTCTTCTCAAGAGTCAGCCATAGTTTGTTATGATTTACACAGTCAAATGCCTTTGCATAGTCAATGAAACACAGATAGACATTCCTCTGGTATTCCCTGCTTTCAGCCAAGATCCATCTAACATCAGCTACAATATCTCTAGTACCACGACCCCTTCTAAAACCAGCCTGGACTTCTGGCAGTTCTCTGTTGATGTGCTGTTCCAGTCATTTTTGGATAATCTTCAGTAAAATCTTGCTTGCTTGTGAAATCAGTGAGATTGTTCTGTAGTTTCCACATTCTGTTGGGTCACCTTTCTTTGGGATAAGAACAAATATCGATCTCTTCCAGTCAGTTGGCCAAGTGAGCAACAACAAATACTGAGGGAAGCCGACTGCCACATCTATGTCCCTCGACGGGCTTCTGTGGTTTCAAACTGCTGACCTGGTGGTTAGCTGTTGAGAATGTAACCACTGAACCACCAGGGTTTTCCTCCATTCCTATCCAACTAAACACTCAAACATAAAGCCAGGTACGGAAACCACCTTATCAGTACAGCTACATGCTCCTGTGCTGAAGAAGGTCCCAAAGCACCCAACTTTAACATCAGCTATTTTCCAACAAATATACAGTAACACCAACTCCAATTGTAAGACTGGCATCCTGTGGTTTTACATACGTAATATACACATCACATAGTTTTTGCAAACTGAGAAACCCCTTCATGTGTTAGTTTCCTGGATGCGCTATGTGAGTTACACGCATGTGCACCATATTTCTGTGGGAGCATGAACTGCAGAAATACAGTAATTGAACCAGCACACACCAGGTAAATATGGCGTGTGATATAGACCTCCACGCAAAACAACTGGCTCTTCTATCCTCTCCCAAAAGCCTGCTCAAGAAAACTGGGGAGAACTCCAAATGTAACTCTGACATTTCAATCATTTCCAGATCAGTTCTTTCCACCTGCTTTTCGGTATGTTTCGTCTTCTCAAATAGAACCAGGCTCAACTAAAGTTTCCTTTTGTAAGTAAATAGCCATACTTCTGGGAGGAAATTTCAGACCTGATATGACTTAAGGTAAAGACTAAAAAGTTCACAAGTTTTCAAGCCAGCCAAGGGTGACAATCAAGACACTAGCAAGCATTCTTCTCCTTCAAAAATATCGGGCACTGAGAAGAATTCAAGGAAATCTAACTCCGACATTATACTCTTTTTTTTTTTCAATTTTACTATGTTTGAACAAATTCATACACAATGCTGTGAATTACCTTTCTCCCAAACATCCTATTTTTAGGACATAATTTTTTAACCCTTTAAAAAAAATTAAATCTCCATAAAGCATAACAAAGAAAAGAGAAGACAGTTGTAAGGTTTTTGTTTGTTGTTGGTTGGTGGTTTTTTTTTTAAGGAAAAAAAAGGAAGTACTTTTCATTTCCTAATGTGAGACTTCAGGCCTTGAAATATGGATTAATAATATGATTCATCCATCTTCTAAGAAATTTTCCATGTCCCCAGGCTGCACTATGTAAGCCATTGTTTCAGAATTTCTTGGCATGCGCCTGACCAAGAAAGTGACCGCTGAACTCCCATGTCAAATAGAACTTTCCATTGTGGGAAATTTCTAAAACCTGCATATTAAGCTAAGTAGAGATGTCATCATAGCTCATGAGCAAATTTGGTCTTTACAACTAACACAACTTCTACACAGCAAAGAGAAATCACCGGACAACTACAAAGATAGCATTGCATGAGATTCATCAAAGACTTAACTGAGGAAAAAGACAAATATGGTTTGCTCTCACTGACACATAATAGGCAACCTTCTAGAAAATACAGCTTATCTGTGATCCCCACGGCTTCAAGGGAGTTAGGGCACATTGCTGAGGGGGGAGCACTTATTTTATGTTCATAACAGCACCGGCATTTGGAAAAAGACAGTGATATGGTCACACAATGCAAGGAATATACTCACTATAACTAGCAAATGTATTGGTATGCCTATTTTTTAAACTTGATTGTTATTGTTGTTGTTATATGCTGTTGAGTCGCTTGCAACTCAGAGCAACCCTATGTACGTACAACAGCCCGAAACCCTGCTCTATCCTGTACCAACCTTGCTGTCTCTGACACACCTACCCCCATTGTCCCAGTGACTGAACAATCCATCTCATTGAGGGTCTTCCTCTCCTGCACTGTCCCTCCACCTACCCAAGCATGATGTCCCTCTCCAAGGACTGATCCTTCTAACATGGCCAAAGTATGTCAGATGAAGCTTCAGAATCCTTGCCTCCAAGGAGCAGCCTGGTTTTACCTTCTCCAGGACGAACCTGTCCAAGGTATATTCAACACACTTGTCCAGCACCACAGCTCAAATGCATCAATTCTTTCTATCCTCCCTAGTCACTGTCCAGCTCTCTGATACACAGCAAGCAATTGCAAAGACTATGGCCTGTATCAGATACACCTTAGTCTCCAGACAATAAACTTGTTTGTAAAGATTCTAAAAATCAGTTCATAAGAATTCTGTTGTTGTTGCTGTCACTGTGCCAATTCTAACTCCTAACAACCCCATGTGACAAATATGGAATTACCCAATTGGGTAGAAACCCTTATTGTTCAGTCAAGTCAAGCTGACAGTGACTCTGTGAAATCTCTATCAAGTCTTTGAGGCTATAAATTATTACAAGAAAAGATAGACCATCTATCTCCCATGGAGTAGTTGGTTGATGGAGTCAAACCACAGACTTGACAGCAGCCCAAATCCAGCGTCCTACGCCAACCAGACTCCTCTACAGATAGGCTTGGTTGTAATCCTCAAGAAGCAAGTTGCCAGGTCTTTCTTTAGCAGAGCCACTGGGTGAGTTATAAGAGTAACAAGAAAGCATTTTTTAGAAGCTCTAACAGCAAGGCATGTCTTAAAATGTAATCCATAATATCATCAGTCCACTGCTCGCGGCAGGCTCCTTCTGCTAGATGGCACAACGCCCTCATTTCTAGCTCTTGGGAAATCAATAGACCATTTCTAGTGCAGGGATCTGTCTACAGTATGCACTTTGCTATTCAATGTGGTGTTGACAGCAGTAATCAAATTTTGTACATGCCACTAGCTCTATTATAGTTCAAACATAACTACTCGCTGCCCGCCTTGGTCTTCTCTCATCCGAAAAGAAAGGAAGGATTGGAGGGGCAGGAGAATTAGAGCACAAACTGGCTGGAACTTGAAGAGGTGGTGAAGAAGTGGGAGTGAGGCAAAGACATCCACAAAGGCATTCGGAAACTAATCTCCCCTCTGAGGAGGAAACGCCCACCCGGCAGCTCAGGCACGGTGAGGCCAGGCAAGGAGACCTTGTCCATTAAAGGCACACATTTTCTTCATTCTTTCTCTTATCTGCAAATTGGATGCTTTGAGCATCCAATTAAAGCTGTCAAGCCTAACTAATGAACCTTCACCTGACCCCGAGGTGCAGCAAACAAAACCAAGAGCCAAATCATTCTCTTCTTCAACATCAAAGAGCCTGCTGGAAGTGGGGTTCAAGACTTAATGTACAGCGTTTGCTCAGGACACGACTGGGTGTGTCGGGGTGTGTGTGTGTGTGTGTGTGTAGGGGGGCAGGCTCTCCTATAGGCATTTATAATGGGACTCAACCACTTCCTCAAATCAGAAAATGTGGAGGGTTGGAAAAAGAGAGGAAGCCTCCCAACGAGATGGATGAGCTGACATGGTGACTGCGGCAACAGGCTCACGTGGACCAGAGAGGATGAGAACGGCACAGGATAGGCCCGGTTTCAGATCTGCAGCTCAAAGGGCCACTCTGCGTTGTTCTGGGCTCAACAGCACCCAACAACAACATGACAGAAATAAGAGCACCCAAAAAGAAACTGGTGGGCTCAAGATCTGACACTGAGTCACAGAGTAGGGCGGTCAATGTGCTCGCCTCCTAACCAAAAGGCTGAAGGTTCAAGTCCATCCAGAGGCACCCCAGAAGACAGGCCCAGTAGTCTCGTTATGAAAAATCAGTTCTTTATAACCCAACAGACTGTAGGTCTACTCAGACATGTGAAGTCACCAAAGTCAGAACTGATCTGACGGCAAGAGGAGGTCGCTAGTTGTTTTGTTAGGTTTTGTGTGTTGTTGAGGTGGAACCAACCCAAAGTATAGGTAACACTTCCTTTAAAAAAGGCAGCACTGTTGGTGCCATTCACTAAAACTAACACATAACATTCTTCTCATTTACTAAAACAGTCATATAAAAACAGTGCGCAAGAGTCCTCAAACTCCATTCATCCAGTATATCCCTCTCCACTCCCAAACTTTAACATCTTGTTGTAGTAATATGCCATCAAGTTGCCTGCAACTCAAAGTGATCCTATGTTCAACAGCTCTGAAGCCTGCCCTGTCCTGAGCCAGTCTCACTGACTCTGACACACCTACCACCATTGCCCTAGTCACTGTGTCAATCATCTCATCCAGGGTCGTCCTCTCCTGTGCTGTTCCAAGCATGATGTCTTTCTCTAAGGACTAGTCCCTCCTGGCTATGTACCCAAAGTACATAAGATATAGAGTTTCAGAATCCTTGCCTCCAAGGAGAAACTTGGTTTCACCATCTCCAAGACAGACCTACTTGTTCTCCTGGGGGTGGGGGCATAGGGTATGTTCAAGACTCTTCTCTAGCACCACAACTCAAAGGAATCAATTATTCATCTATCATCCTTAGTCACTGTCCAGCTCTCTGATGCACAGCAAGTAATTATGAAGATTATGGCCTGGATCAGACACACCTTAGTCTCTAGACTGACGTCACTGTTCTTCAGCATTTGGAGAGGCCTCTGAAAGCAGATTTTCCTAATGCAATTCATCTTTTGATTTCCTGATTGCTGGTACCAAGAGTGTTGATTGTGGAGCCGAGCAAGCTGTAATTGTTAACAACTTCAATCTCTTCTCCATCCATCATGGTGTTGCCAATTGGCCCAGTGGTGAGAATTTTTTTCCCCTTGATGTTGCATTTCAATTGTCTATTAACAGGAAAGTCAACAGGTGGAGGCTACCAGATGGCCTTAGGAGCGACAGACAAGGCAGTCGGCTCCGATACATGTTCGGAGTCTTGTAAATCCTATACAGCAGGTTCCGCTCTGTCACATGGGTTCACCATGAGTGAGAATTGACCTCACGGCATACAACCACCACCAGAACCTTATCAGAATACAATGCCCAGAACTGAAAAAGCAACACTAATACAACATTAGTAACTCAATCTACAGACTTTTTTAAATTTTTTTTTAATCTACAGACTTTTCCACATTTCACCAACTGTCCTAAGGATACCCTTTTCCTGGTCCATAATTCAAGTCAGGTTCCCACATAGAAGCATTTTAAAAACCTGTTCCATTACATCATGTATTGGATCAAAAACAGAGGGCATGTGAGTGGCACAGTGGTTAAAGTACTCAATCACTAACCTAACAGTCCGCAGATCAGACCCACCAGCTCCTCTCTGGGACAAAGACACAGTGATGTGCTTCAATACAGACTGAGATCCGTAGAAACCCGATGGGGCTGGTCTACTCTGTCTTTCTCAGAGGCCATGAGTCAGAATCAAGTCAAGGGCAGTGGGTTTGGCATGGACCTAATGAACATGTCAGAACTTTAAAAACGTCCACTTCCTTCCGTACTGATGAGGTAATGTTATCCTTCAAAAGTGAGTCTTCCATGCCAGAAACATTACTTCCGGACAAACCTTCTCACTGTGTGTAACCTGTTAAGTCTTATCAACTTCCCCTCCAATAACAGGACACATACAGTTTTGTAATTCCTTCTTCAAAAGCCTTCATACCAGATATAATTGAAAATCATACTACACTAAAAAAACAAAAAAAATTAAGAGTACATCTTCTAAGATACACTCTGCATGTCAACAGCAAAGGAATTAGAAGCACCTAGTGTATAAAACCAATAGCCCATATGAACTACACAGGTTCACTGGCCCTGGTACCAGAAGAAACTAAAGGCTCTGCAGCTACTGCTACCACTTGTGATCAGTGCTATGACAGCTGGATTCTGACAAGAGAAAATGAAAAACAAAATAAATTATTTCAAAAACCCAGACTTACTGTCCTGGCTGGGGCTAGAGGAGTTCCCAAGATTACCTCTCTCAGAAAAACCTTTAAGCTTTGAACTGAAGCTACTCCCAGAGGTGACCTTTCAGTAAATAAAAGGTTGGTTCACATGTAAACAATACTGCACATAAACTCAAAGAGTTTATTACTCTAAGGCAAAAATAAGAAGGAGGATTGTGTACTGAATGGAAACTAGATTCACGGAAAAGGAGCAACCAGAAGAGAAATAATGAATGTTGACAATTATAACCAATATCCTAGAGCAACCTATTAAATTGTTAAATAGGAACATAACATGTAAGCTTTGATCAAAACCAAAAAAAAAAAACCACTATAAAAAATCATCCTAACAATTTTCCACTGCTAGAGCATGCTAATAATTCTGTAGCAGATAGATATTCTTTCTAAACTGTGCACTGGCTAAAATTATTAAAACACATCAGCAGTGCTGATCAGATTTTCCCAGCAAACCAGCTCAGATCAGGTCAGAATAAATGCCAAATGAATGACAAGGAAAAGCCTATTGAATTTTCAGAGTTTTTTTTTGGATGCTGGACCCACAGCTAAGAAGCCTATAGCCTCACGCTTCCTAATCCCACCCCAGAATCTCAGTTTCTTCATTATGCCTCAGTCAAAGGCAATATTTCTCGAGATCCAGGCTCTCCTCTCTCCAATTCACCTTTCAAATAAACCCCAGAGTGACCTCTCTAGATTTTGTGCAGTACAGATTTCGACAAATTCTTTAAGGTTTCCATTCAAGGATGAGGCTTAATCTTCACAAGGTTTACCAGTCCCCTCACAACCTGAGCCAACTCCTCTGACTGCACAGGTCTGTACAGTATTTGATGAGAAAAAAAAATGGGGAGGGGGGCAGAAATGAAAGAGCTAAAGTCTCTCTGCCCTCAGAGTCTCCCAATTTAACTAAGGCCCTTTATTTAATATTTTCACAAGTGTTTTACTGCTTAAAATACAACTTCCCCAATAATCAAGGCACATGTCAATATTTTTAATTTTTTTTTCTAAATAGAATAATCTTCTCTGATTTAGGGCTCACACTGCCCTGTTAGTGACAGACTCCCACATATTAACCTGAAGAGTAGATTTTATTTTTTTCAACAAATGTTGAAAAGCACTCATTATCCTACTGTTGGTGAGGTTGAAACCATTACAAAAGAGCAAAAAGTCACGGAAAACATTTTTAAAACAAGCAAAACCAAAAATGGAATGTCAAGTATGCTATTTATTGGGCTGAGAGAGTTCCCATGAGATTGTTTTTCCAAAGCACAAAAGATATAAATAAAATCTGAAATCATGCCTTTGTTTCCATATTCAAGGATGGTGAGATTTTTGCCTCACATACTCTGGCAAGTTTATCAGGAGGGTCCAGTCCCTGGAAAAGGATAGAAAGTTTGGAAAAGTAGAGGGCCAATAAAAAAAGACAACATGCTGTGAAACGGGTTGACACAGTGACATTAACAAAGGGCTTACACATGGCCGGTATGGAGAGGATGGGACGGTCTCTGGCTCTGTTGCACACAGGGTTGTTAAGAGGCAAGGGGACTGGATGGCACATAACAACCACAGTGGAAGTGAATGGTGGCCTAGTGCTAAGAAGCTGCACTGCAATCTTGAAGACATATGGTTCAAATCCACCAACTGCTCCTCAGGAGAATCTCCTCCTGTGTGATTAACTGCCTCTAAAAATCCACTTGAGTGTCAGCTATGGGTCTGTTCCACCTCGAAGGTACACAACAACAACACAACATAATTATCAAAATGATGGTAAAGCATGCTAAGCCAGCATCCTCACCACTGAAGAGCCTAGACGTTATCCCAAACCATGCAGACGCAGACTCCAGATGCAGTCCGTCGGGGGACACACTGATGAGAGGGGGCAGATGCGGTGGTGTCACATTTTATTTTACGTAAAATTCGTTCTATTCTCTAATGCATTAACAGTGCAGCTCTGGTGGCCTACTGGTAAGAAGCTGAGCTGCAATCCTGAAGGCAGGCAGTTCAAACCCACCAGCTCCTCCATGGGAGAAGGATGGGCAATGTCCTCCCATTCGATTAACTGTATCTGAAAACCTGCTGGAGGGTCTGCTATGGGTTGGTTCTGACTCGATGGTAAACAACAAGCAGTCAAAGATATCTGTTGTTATTGTTGTTGTTGTTAGGTGTCATCAAGTTGTTGACAACTCATAGCGACCCTATGAAAGAAAGACCTGAGCACTGTTTATAGAGTTTCTGGAGGCAAGCCATTTCAGAAGTGGATGCCACTCCTGCTTCCAAGCTTGTTTTAAAACAAGATATCTACTTGAAAGAAAAGAAAAAAGATATCTACTTTGTAATAAAAGAAAAAGTGGCAGAGGCAGTATTGCAAAGGCTGTATTTCAGGAATAAATTATAATTTTAAAAAAACCATTATGTCAGAAAAGTGGCATGAAAGGTGTGTTAAGAGGAAGGGATGATCAACAATATCACCAAATCCCTTGATGAGGGAGTGGAAAGAGGACTGGGCACTCATACCCTCACCTCCTCAGTTAGCTGACGTGTGTGAGTGTGTGCGCATGTGTATGCACACACGTAGGAATCCCACTTGAGTCCTGCTTCAAGGGTAAAGTGACAACTTCTAGAACCGACTGTGGAAAGGCCTCTGGAGGCTGGCACTGACCTGCTGCAAACAGGTCAATACTACGTCACCAGTCAACTCCACCACATGGCAGAAACCCGGCTCCACCTGCCAGGGTATGTGGGGGACCCTGAGGGTCAACCCTAAGGCAGGAGTCCCCATGGTGGCTCCATCATCTCACTCACCTCACCCCAGAGGAAAGGAAAGAAGTCATTCCCAGGCCTCTTCAGGGAAGTAGGAACAGTTACAGGAGGATATATTAAAAGACATGATGAAAACAAACAAGGGCTTAAAAAAGAAAGAGGGATCCAAAAATATTATTTAAAAAAAGAACAAAAATGTTTCTTCCTTTCCTAAAATTCCATAGCTGAATCAACTCAATAGCAATGGGCTTGTGACAAATATTTGTTTTTGCAAATCAGGTAAAAATAATCAATGCTGCCACCTGCCTTTGCATGTCCAGCTCCAGCACTGCGCCTGGCACATCCTAAACAGCTGCCACAGAGTCGATTCTGACTTCTGGGGACCCCGTGCGGGTCTGTGTATGGCTGTGCGCCTTAGGACTTTGAACGGTTTTCTACAAGTAGGCCGTGGGGCATTTCTTCCAGGACACCTTGAGATAGAACTGAGCCCCAACCAAGTGTGTTAACTGTTTGATCACCAGACACTCAAGTACTTAGAACTTAGAGCAACCGATTGTTGTGTCCCATCGAGTCAGAACTGATCCACAGCTGACCCTCCAGCAGGCTTTGAGAGGCAGTAAGTGGCGTGGGATAGAGATTGCCCATTTCTCTTCCATGGAGCAATGGGGGGATTCGAACTATAACTTTGGGTTGGCAGTGCAACTCCTTCCCACTACTCAATAAACAGATATTTACTGAAAGATGAGAGACTAGTTGATGTGAGAGGTGCCGAGGCAGATATGACAGTGGGCCAGGAAGGCAACAGAGGCACCCCGCCAGCTCACCGCCCAAAGTTGCCAGAGCACACAGCTGGTCCACCAGAAGCAGAAGGGAAGAGGAGGAGCGAGATGAAAGCATGCACCACCAGGGTACGACTGCAGCTCCTTCACTGCCAGAGGAAACCACGAGGAGCCAAGGGGTACAGCCAGGAATAGAAAAGAAATAATCTGGAAATAAAAACTATATCAAAGCACAGACAGATGCACTAGCAATACATCGGGCTATGGAACAAAGGAAAACAAGAAATCTTCTTGGTGTGTGTTTGTCTGACACTGAAAAACAAGAACAAACATGTCTCGAAGGCTGGTCCAGCTTGAGGGAAAGTTGTGAAGAAAGGGACACGAGATCATTCTTTGGTGTTAGCAGTTAGCTCTTCCTGTGGAGGCTGCCAAGGACCCCACATAGACCTTGCAGCTGTGGATCCAGATGCAGCTGCTTATAACACTTAAGTCCCCTGATCACCTGCCGTGACAGGTGGCACCAGGCAAACAGCAGACCTCAAGAAAGGCAAGCGTGTCATCCAGCTGGCCCAGGCTGCTGATTTCACCAGGTCCTGGCCATTAAACTCTTACTCAACTTATGATTAGAGCTACACGTCCAGCTGCCGTATGAGTTCCTCCCAGGCATTAGCTACCACCGTCCACCACACACTCTGTGTGCGTCTTGGGCCTCACAGCCACTGTGGAGACAATGGGTATGTATTACAAAGGTGAGTCACCTGTGCATCCAGCCTGCAGCTGACACCACACAGAATCATGAGAACACCCCACGTGTCAATCTCCCGATAAGACATAGCACCTACTTGTGGCAACTGAGAGCTGAAAAGTGGAGAGAAAATGAAAACTCCAGGTAATAAGCACGCAGGGCTCGAGCTGGAGAACTGGCTGGAAATGCTTCTAATTAGCTCCAAGATTTCCAAGACGATAGAATGGCATTCCGAGAGGTAACCAGAAGGGAAAGGGACTGGAAGCAAGGGTCATCATTTCTGAGCCACAGGACGAGAGGTTCATGCAGCTGGAGTCCCAGGGAGGAGTGCCAATGACAAGGAGTCCGTGCACCAAACACCTGGGCGGCTCTACACAGCGCAGCAGAACACAGGCAAGTCCCCAGCACAGCAGGGCATCTCAGCCCAAGTGCTGGAGGTGGAAGTGCCCAGGTCCCTGCCATCGCTGCCTCAGGGACCAGGCTGGAGTTTCATCCCCCAGGCAGGCCAGAGCCTGTGACAGGGAAATAGGGCTGGATAAACATGGTGGGGGTGAGCCAAGAGAAGGCAAGAAATACATACACAAAACCTGTTACTAAAGTAGTCTAAGAAGGCACATGGGGAGGGAGGGGGCAGCAGGGATAGTGGAGAATGGAAACCAGAAAATTCCAGGTACAAAGGATACATAAACCCAGTGGTGCCAATTCAATTCCCAGCTTCCCCACAGGATGGAGCAGAAACGTCCCATAAGGTGTTAACAGAATCTTTATGAGACCAAACTGCCCCATCGTTCAACCATGGGTTTGAACCACTGATCTTTTGGTTAGCAGCCAAGTACTTAATCAGTGCTCCAAGATGCTGGTGGTCCAGAAACAAGGCAATGATGAAGCCAAGCATCCTATCCCAAAGCCATCCCTGGGGGTAAAGAGCCATTCTAGAGCTTGAATGAACAGAACCAATTTATGCCTCACTCTATACAAAGCTCTACTCTCTCTGTCATTTCTCCACACAAGACCTAGCCCTCAAAGTAGAAATAAAGCAACTATAACAAACTTGGTTTGAAATTAGATGCTGAGTCAGAATAGCTGCATGGGAGATCACCAAATTCAGTAGTTCCATGAAGATCTCAAGCAATGTTAAAACTCCTGACATTCCCATTGGATCACTAAGAGGTCGCCAACAGCAGATTTTCCCAATGCAGTCTAGAGACTAAGGTGTGCCTGATCCAGGCTATGGTCGCTGCAATTACTTGTTATGCTTCAGAGAGCTGGGAAATGAATAAGGATGACAGAAGAAGAACTGATACCTTTGAGTTGTAGTGCTGGAGAAGAGTCTTAAACATACCATGGACCGCCAAGAAAACAAATGTGTCTGTCTTGGAGAGGGTGAAACCAAGTTTCTCCTTGTAGGGTAAGATTTTGAAGCTCCATCTCATGTACTTTGGGCCCATGGCCAGGAGAGACCGGTCCTTGGAGAAGGACATCAAGCTTGAAAGAGTGGAGTGACAGTGCAGGAGAGAAGGACCCCGGATGAGATGGAATGATACAGTCCCTGGGGCAATGAGGGTTGGTGTGTTGGAATCAGTGAGACTGGCTCAGGACAGGGCAGGCTTCGGAGCTGCTGTACATGGGGTTGCTATGAGCCACAGGTGATTCCACAGCACAGAACAACAACAATAATGGGATCGCTAAAAAGCAATTTAGTAATCCAAGACTGACCAACAATTAGGAGCCTTCGGACTTCAAAATTTGTGCATATTTATTATCACTTATCTCTGCAAAAATCTTAGAAGTTACAGTGTCCTGATACTTCAGTGCTGGTTTGAAGAAGGAGGTGACTGAGATTCTATGACATCAAGTGAAATAGCAAACTCATGTGATGTTGTTGCTGTTGTTAGGCTGAGTTGGTTCTGACTCATAGCAACCCCATATGCAAAGAACGCAACCCTGCCAGGCCCAGCATCTCCCTCACTGCCACTGCTATGATCAAGTGCACGGCTGGAGCCACTGCGTCAACCCAGCTCACTGAGAGTCTTCTCCTTCTCAAGGACTCTCTACTTTACCAAACACAACGCCCTCCTCTAAAGACTGGACCCACCTGATAGCACCCCCACTGGAGGGGGGCTGAATCTTAGGACCAGTTCTCAACTCCTGCATCCTAATCCATCAATCTTTCTTCTGCCAGGTGGATGGATTTTAGCAGTTCACTGACCTTCATGCCTCTTAAACCACCATGAAGTCAACATTTGAACGTCATTTCTCTGAAAGTAAATGATACACTTCTTCTCCCTCTCTCAGAGTCACAAGCAAGCCTCATATGAAACCAGAAGAAAACACAGGTTCCTCAAGAGCACAACAAGGTCCCAGGCAACAGGTGGCCACAGCAGCTGCTGAAATTGGTCCCACACTACCTCCAGTTCCAAACACTGAGGCTCACAGCCTTGAGGTGATCTCTTCAGGACAGAATGACAAGAGGCTCTCCTACTACCTACTTCCCCAGAGAGTTCAAATTATAGCCCTGAAGGAAGAAGGTGATTACTCTTCATGGGGCTTTCTAATCTGACCCTCTCACACACATACACACCGGAATGAGGGGGAGGAGGAGGAAATGAAAGCAAGTGACTCTAGGTTCTGGATTTCCTATGCAAAAATAGCCACCAACAGATGCAGCATTCTTATGAAATGAAGACTCTCAACAAGGCCTTTTGTCTCTACAGCACAGGCAGACACAGACACCCACCACTAGGGGGTGATGACCGAAGAACAACTTCCAAGCAAAATCAGGACAATCTCAAATTTCTAAATTGTGAGTGCCTAGATCTCTAACCAGAACAAGGAAAATTGTGGGCCTATACCCTGCTTGAAACTGCTATCCTTCTTAGAAAATAAAGGCAGCATACAACTTGCATACCAACCAGGTTATCATTCCTGGCACAGTCAGAAACAATGGTGTCCAGCTCAAAGACAGTATAAGACCTTTGCTTGTGTGTGTGTCTCCGCAGTCTGGTCAATAATCCAATCTCATCCAATCACCTATCTGAAGATCCAGAAAAGGCTCACTATCCCTCATCTAAGTCTTCCATTCCAGAGCTTTGAACTGTAATCCTGTTTTCCCTATGTCATCTCTCCCCATTTCAGCTATCATTCTGTACACAGTTTGTAAATTCTAGTCCTTCCTGGTTTCACTTTGTCCTCCATGTCTTAAATGTTTCAAACTGATTCAGACTCTTGACCAGATATACAGATTACCTTAGCCAAAGCAGTTCAATAAAATATTACAAAACAAATATCAAGGTAAATCTCAGCACTCCTCCCAAGTTGTTGTGTGCCAAGATCATGAAGCTGCTGTAGAATTCCTATTGGACTGTTGTTGTTGTTGTTGTTGTTGTTGTGTGCTGTCAAGTCACTTGCGACTCATAGCGACCCTACATACAGCAGCCCTGAACCCTGCTCTATCTTGAGCCAACCTCACTGTCTTTGACCTACCTACTGCCATTACCCTAGTAGATGAGTCAATCTCTCTCAACCAGGGCCTTCCTCTCTTGTCCTGTCCCTCCACCCTTCTAAGCATGATCTCTCTCTCGAAGGACTGGTCTCTCCTTGCAACATGCCCAAAGTATGTGAAACATAGCTTCAAAATCCCTGCCTCCAAGGAGAAATGTGGTTTCACCCTGCCTAGGACAAACCTGTTTGTTCTCCTAGCAGTCCATGGTATATTCAATACTCTTCTCCAGCACAACAACTCAGAGGCATCAATTTTCTTCTATTAGCCTTTGTCATTGTTCAGCTCTCTGATGTATAGCAAGTAATGGCAAAGACCATGGCCTGGATACAGGAATGTATATCAAACATTCCTATCATAGTTTACCTGAAGATAATTTCAATCTTGATCACAACTGCTTTAATGTCAGGTGACCAGTACAGTCTTTGGACCATGTTATTTTTAGGTGTCCTCGTGTTGATTCTGACTCAGAGTGAACCCATAACCCATAGTGTTCTTAGGTTGTAATCTTGATAGAATCAGATCCCCAGGTCTCTCTGCAGAAAGCCACTGCTTGATTAAAACCACCAAACTTTTGGTTAGCAGTTGGAGTACGTAGCCACTGTACCACCAAGGCTTATTGAGGTACGCGTGTGTGATTGCATGCATTCCCTGCCATCTGAGTCAGAACCAACTCAAAATTGACCCTCCAGCTGGTTTTCAGAAGCTGTCACTGCACAAGAGGAGATTGCTCTTCTTTCTCCTGTGGAGCAGCTGGTGGATTCGAACTACCTGCTTCTGAGGTAACAGCACAACTCCTTACCCACTAGGCCAGATGT